>NC_091475.1:193981964-194346964 GCF_036971445.1 Narcine bancroftii
TCGTCCTGTTTCCTTTTTTAAAAAAAGTATTTTCCACGCCTCCTTTCCACTTTACCTCGCATCACATCCTCACAATCTCCTTGTCTCACCCTCTCCCTTCTTTTTCTCTTTCCTCCCTCTCTTCCCTTTTCACCTTCCTCCCTTCCCTCCCTCTTCCCCTTTCTTTCCTCCCCTCTTTCCTCCCACTCTTCCCTTTCTCTTTCCTCCCTTTCTTTCCTCCCTTTCTTTCCTCCCTTTCTTTCCTCCCTTTCTTTCCTCCCTTTCTTTCCTCCCTTTCTTCTCCTTTTCTTTCCTCCCTCTCTTCCCCTTTTATTTCCTCCCTCTCTTCCCCTTTTATTTCCTCCCTCTCTTCCCCTTTCTTTCCTCCCTCTCTTCCCCTTTCTCTTTCCTCCCTCTCTTCCCCTTTCTCTTTCTTCCCTTTCTTAACCTCACTCTCTTCCCCTTTCCTCCCTTTCTTTCCTCCCTTTCTTTCCTCCCTTTCTTTCCTCCCTTTCTTTCCTCCCTTTCTTTCCTCCCTTTCTTTCCTCCCTTTCTTTCCTCCCTTTCTTTCCTCCCTTTCTTTCCTCCCTTTCTTTCCTCCCTTTCTTTCCTCCCTTTCTTTCCTCCCTCTCCTCTCTCCCTCCTTCCCTTCTTTCTTCCCTCTCTTCCTCCTAAAAAATATTAACCAGCATTGTCAATAATTAAGCAAGTGCCAAATTGCAGAAAGAGGAAATATAAACCAACACTATCAGAATGTTTCATTACTCCTTTCCAAATCGAGACACAGAGCTCCGCCCCTTTTAAAAAAAACTGACAAACAGGAAATGCACACAACACACCTCTCTGAATCATGGCTTGTTTTCCTTTAAAATACCAATTGCAAACACATATCCTGCCAAAACCACCGCCAAAAATCAAATATGGATATGAAACAATAGCATGTGCATTTTAACCTTTTTAAGGAGTAGGGGTGTATTTAATACAGTAAAATGTTAAATATGGAGAAAATGCACCCAAGACTGCTTACCTACAGAGATACTGCATTAAGAAAATGAGGAAACCTGTATTCAGAGAATGCATCACACAATCCCACTTCCCCCCTGCCCCCCCCCCCCCCACTTCCCTAAGTAATTACAACTAATATACTATTACTGTTCTTTACTTAGCTACCCATTGGGATCAATGTTATGTGAAAACAGAGATGCAAGAGGAACTCAGCCAGTCTCGTAGCTTTCACAGGAGGAAAAGGGCTCAGGCCCAAATCATCGGTAATATATCTTTACCTCATATGGATGCTGGGAGACCGGCTGAGTTCCTCCAACATCTGTGTTTTTACTACAATCACAGCATCTGAAAGGTGACTGTATTTCTTGAAGACTGAAACGGGCAAGGCTACCATCATGTCATCCTGCTACAGGAGCTCTATTGAGAGCGTCCTGGCTAGCAGCATCATAGTGTGGTACGGTTGCTGCAGAGAAATGGTTCTGAGGTCAATCCACAGGAGCATAGTAGTGGCAGAGTGGATCACTGGAGTTTCCATTCCAACCCCTCCCCCCTCCTCCCGATTCACATGATCTACCAAGATTGTTGTCCAAAGAGGGCGCACAGAATCATTGAGGACCCCTTCCAACCCGCACATAGCATCGTTCAGATGCTCCAGTCAGGAAAGAGATACAGGAGGATCAGAGCCAGCACCACCAGGCTGAGGAACAGCTTCTTCCCACGGGCAATGTGAATGATGAATGGCCAAAGGAACTGTTTATTTGTTTGTAGATATGAATACATATCCTGCATATGTGTTATATGTCTGTATGTGTGTTATGTCCGGCCTTGTGTCTGTGTGTCTTGCACAAAGGACTGGAGAACACCGTTTCGTCAGACTGTACTTGTGCAATCGGATGACGATAAATTTGACTTGACTAGCAGATTTTTATGTTTTACTCAATGTTACGTGAATTTTCAGATGTTTATTGACACCAATATGGGAACCACAGATTCTTCTGCAGATGTGGTAGGAGAGTGCAGACAGGACAGATGGATTGTTGGTTTGTGAAGTGGAGCCCTCCATCTGCTACTTATGCAGAGTTCTGTATCTCTTGATGCATGTCCTTAAGGTTCTTAATGCCAAATATTTCTTTCCTATTTTGAGGGGTCAGACATTCCCAGGAGTCAATAGGATTGTTGAATTTTGTCAAGGAATATAACCAAAGAAAGAGGAGCATGAGTAGGCCATCTGGCCCATCGAGCCTACTCCACCTTTCAATAAGATCATGTCTGATCAGGCCATGGGCTCAGCTCCACTTACCCATCTGTTCCCATAATCCTTAATTCCCCAATTCTTCAAAATTTGACTGGGTCTGAAGCATATTCAATGAAGCAGCCCCTACTGGTTTCTTTGGTAGCAAATTCTGTTCGCAATTGGTTTGCCCCTGTTCTTAGGCAAAGCCTTGGGCGTTTGGGCTATAAATGGTTTTTATAGCATTGACGAATCCAGTTGTGAGTTGCTGAGCATCCTCCACTCTCACCAATTATTCTATAGATCATGGCTTTCTGCTGGACCACGGCTCTCAATCCAGGAACACCTTAGCCCCTCGATCTCTAATCAAACCAGTCATGATTCTTGTGGAGATGGAGCAATCCCTGGAGATTAGAATTAACAAATTGTTTGTGTAAAAAGAACCACCTTCATGGAGTCCTTAAGGGCTTTTATATTTATCTTCTTATGGCAGTGATCCAGCTAATGCTAATGCTTTAGGATGAGGTTCATGCAGATAATACAGCAGATATAGCTGTGAACAATTCAGTGCTCATCGTACATGTTATGGCATAGGTGATGTGGTTACTCTTGGTGACAATAATATAATCTAACAAGTACCAGCGTTTGGGACTGGACCTTATAATCACAACATCTTGTGCTGGTTTCTTTCACAAAAAAAGTGTTGGTTATGATAAAGCAGAGCTCCAAGCATTTTGTCAGAAAAGGGACACTGTTGGAGTTGTTGTGATAGTACAGATCTATCTCCAATGTATATAGTGTATATAGTTACAGTATCTAGACTGTGCTTACAGCGATTGGCTGAGAGCTTAGCCACGCCTACTGTCTGGGCCTTAAAGGGTTGTGTCCCTAGCCAGGTCGGATCATTCCGGACTGGTCGGCCACCTGTGAAGAGCTCCTGTCTTTTGCTAATAAAAGCCTTGGTTTGGATCAACAAGTCTTTGGTTCTTTCGATGAGTTGTATTTTCTACTCCTTCCTTGCTATCATATCTCTCCAGAGGGTTCACTCACTGCCTTACATCCTGTCACTGAAATTACCCGAGAATACCACTTTGTTTCCCCTTGGGATGCAAACAAGGATTTTTTTTTAAGGTTAGAGCAGAAATACTCCTTGGTCTCATCTGAAAATTCCTAGGTATCAGCACAGTGTTTTGGTTTTTCTTAGAGTGACCAAAGGGTCTTAAGATGCCACGGTGGAAGTTGCAGAGCTTCTAGACTTGTTTGCTCTTGATGATGAAGCTTGCTTCGTGCTGCGGTTTGCCCCAAGAGAAGGTATACTCACTACCTTCAGTGCAGTATACAAAATTGCTTGAGAAACCCAGCAAGTCTCACAGTATCATAGGAAGTAAAAGGCCCTTTCTCGGTAATGTCAAGAATCAGGGAGATGCCTGAATTAAAAATGTGGAGAGGAAGATAAAGGGGGAGGAGCACTGGAGAACAGGTAAGAGGTATTAGTAGGTGGGAGGGTAGAAGAGAAAGGAATTGAGGTGATAGGAGGAGAGGGCAGAGGGCTGTCAAATAGGAGAAAGAAGAGAAGGTGGTGGTGAGCTGGAGGAAGGGAGACAGAGGGATGGGAAGGAGAGAATTGGAGGGGGGGGGTTAACAGAAATTTTCCAATTTATTCTCCTCCCCCTTCCCCCCCCCCCCCACTTTTCTTTCCACCTTTTTACGTAGGGGTCTACTGACTTTTGACATTCCTATTGAAGGGCTTAGGTCCAATGGCCTGCTGAGTTTCTTAAGCACTTTTGTGTACTAGACTAGACACCCAGTTCTGCAGATTTTCTTGTTGTACTCATTCCCTTGGTTTTTTTTTTAGATGACTACTGACGTCTGGTGGATTTCATTCAGTGTAAAAATATCAGTATCGAAGCATCTGATTTCCCAATGAAACACACTTATCTTCATACAACAAACTCACATAAATAATAGGATAATCATTCTGTAAAGGGAACAAGGAATATACCATTTCCTTCCATAGTGTCTAGGGTTCTTCTAAATCAATCAAAGTCTGGATGGGTCTTGAATGTATTGGCAATCTAGTGTATATAAGCACAAAGGTAACCACTGTTGGTTACTTGAGAGTTACTTCCTTCAGTAAAGCTTGTTTTATTTATAGCTCAATCTTTATCTATTTGCTTCTGTGAAAAAAAAGCACAAGGAACTTAGAGTCACTACTTCACAATGTTTTTGCCCAAGGGAGTAATAGGACAGTGATCTAACATGAGGAAAGTTGAGAATGTAGTTCCCTAAGTAGTCATGTGAAAATAGAAAACAGTGATCAAAAGTTCTCAATAATTAATATTGACACTCTATTCCAATATGGGGAGAGCTTTAAGATATTTGAGACTATAATAAGGAAAATGCAATCTAGACAATGTCATTATCACCACAGAGTCTGAACTTGATACAGGATGAGTGTCCAATGGGTTATTGGTGAATATTCAAAGTTCAGATTTATTTTTCAGAGTACATCACATACAAGCAGTTGGGCAACACGGTTAGCATAGCGTTTAGTATAACGCTATTACAGTGCCAGCGATCCGGGTTCTAATCTGATGCTGTCTGTAAGGAGTTTGTATGTTCTTCCCATGTTTGCATGGATCCCTCCAGGTGCTCTGGTTTCCTCCCACCCTTCAACAACTTATGGGAGCTGTAGGTTAATTGGGGAATTTGATCGGCACTGACGATCGGAAGGGCCTGTTACCGTTGCTGTATGTCTAAATTTTTTTAAAACTATGAGATTCTTTTTACTGCAGGTCAGGCAAAATTTCAACTTTTCAGGAATTGTAAACTCCCTACTTGTCCATCTGGGATTCAGAATCGACAAAAATGAGCAGACGTAAAGGTAGCAGCAAGAGAAATGACTGATGTTATGAAACTTTGCTACTTCTTCATTTGAACTATTATGCAGAATGCAGACTGTCAGCCAAACTTGCACGGCATATTTATATCGATAGTGAAACAACCAGGCAATATCAAGCAAGCAGTTCGTCATTTGGACACATCCGATCAATGGTGGTATTGAACGGCAGTATTGGAGGAGTATTGCAATATGCTAGCTGCAAGAACAGTAATCTATGTTTATATAGTTTCTATAAGATATTAAAACAATCCTACTATGTTTCACAACTACTATATTTTACACCAAATCACATTAAGATAAAAAGAGTATCAAAGAAGACAAGAGAGGAAAAATTTTGGCTTGGCAACTCGAGATCTAGCTGGCAATGGAGGAATGATTAAATTCAAACTGAAGTGGAATTGAAAAAATACACGTACCTTGTTGAGGTATGAAAAAATTAGAATGAAGATAGAACAATATCATGGAGGATCTGAAAACAATGTTTAAGACTTTACAATTTGTTCAAATAGATGTTAATAAATGTCTCTGAATATGGGAATACTTGCTGGATTAATAGGATTTGGTTCATATTAAATCAAGACAGAAAATAATTCAATGATGTCACATTTACAGTGGGTAAAATGACAGAAGGAGCTTACCAAAAAGGGACCAGTGAAAGGTCTTGACCTGAAACATTGAAGCACTCATTAACTTTATCCACTTTGCTGATAACTTTCACTCTGACCTCAAATTTATTGGTTCATCTCTCTCAACACTCTCCCATTCCTCGATCTCTCTGTCTCCATCTTGGGAAACAAACTCGCTACCTTTTCCACAAACCCACCAGTTACCTCGACTACACCTCTTCACACCCTGTCCCCTGTAAGGATTCTATTCCTTTATCTCAATTCCTCTGTTTCCATCGCATCTGCTTCCAGGATGAAGTCTTTCACGCCAGATCATCCAAGATGTCTTCCTTCTTCAAAAAACATGGGTTCCCCTCCACTACCATCAGCTCAACTCTTTCCTGCATCTCCTCTATTCCTTGCATATCTGCCCTCCCCCCATTGAGGACAGGATTCCATTTATCCTCACTTACACACCCCACCAGCTTCCTTATCCAACATATTCACCTCCACAATTTTCGCAACCTGCAACATTATCCCACAGGTTGCAGGCACTCTCTCTTCCCCTTTCCTCCCCTCTCCAACTTCTGCACGGACTGCTCCATCCATGGCTCCCTCATCCACTATTCGCCCCTTTGGTACCTACCCTTGTGAGTTCAGAAAATACTACACTTGCATGCACAAATCCTCTTTCATTTGGGGCCCCAAACAGCCCTTCCAAGTGAAAAAAACATTTCACATGAATCTGAAGAGATCATTTGCTTCATCTGGAGCACCTCTTGTGGCCTCCTGTACATCAGAGAGACTGGACACAAGTTAGGAGATCGCTTAGTTGAGAAACTTCGCTTTGTTGACTGCAATAGCAGGGACTCCTAGGAACCAATTATGATATTAATTAGACCCAATAGACCAGAAGTCAAGATTAATAGGCTTTAATTGCTATAACCTTACAGGCATATCTTACATACTGTTGGCTCGATTCCGAGGCAGTACTGAGTGAGGGGATTGGGTGGTACTGACTTTATTAGGAATCCTGAGGGGAGGAGTTTCAGTATTGGGGCTTGCCAGCCAGTACAATGCATGTATTACAGTGTTTCAATTCTGCTCCCTACTCCCATGCCAACATGTCTGTCCATGGCCTCATGCACTGCCAAACCATTTCTGTAACTAAATTGGAGGAACAACATCTAATTTTCCATCTGGTCACTCTCCAATCAAATGACATTAACATTGACATCTTTGGTTTCCATTATTCCCCTCCCTTCTCTCTCTCCCTCCCTCCTTCCCTCTGTCTCCTAGTCTCCAGCTGCCCACCCTCTTCCCTTTCCATTTGGAGGTATTCCCACCCCCACCCCATCACTTCCCTATCTGCCTTCCCACCCATGTCCACCTCTTGCCTGTGGGCTTGTGCTCATCCCCTGCCCCTCCCCCACACCATTTTATTCAGGTGCCTGTCTACTTTTTGCTCATACCTTGACGAAGGGCTCAGGCATTGGTGAGGCCAATTTTAGAGTATTGTGGGCAGGTTTGGTCATCCAACTACAGGAAGGGTATGAATAAGATAACCCTAATGTATCTTTGCTTTATAAAGAACATTGCCTGACCTGCTGAGTTTCTCCAGCAGTTTTGTGGATTGACCTGAAGCATTGTCTGTTTTGCTTTGCCCACTGAAGCTACTTGATGATCGAAGTATTGCAGCATTTTCTTTTTTTATTACAAACCACCAAGTGCAAACATTTTCTCTTTAGAATTGCACAGGCAATTAATTTCGCATGGTTCACAAGTTTTAACTGTGGCAATTAACAAATCTATATTTTAAAAAAACTCGTTCATCTAATTTTTGTGGCAGAATAGGTGAATACTAAATATGAAATAGCTTGCCTTGCAAGCGGGAGCCTGTGGATATTGATCACTGCTGTAACATGAGCTGTATTTTGGTTGGTTGGGTTTGGGTGGGGAGAGAAATCATGGGACTAACATATGCAAAGTAGGGAACAAACATGGCATGTGTGTTTTGACTGAAGACTGAAGAAAAACTCCAGATAATGTTTCTCGACATGAAAAAACAGTCAAAGCCAAAGGCTGGTTGCTACTGCAAAGCAACATGTATGCAGGACAAGCAAGGACAAGAAGAGAATTAGAACTATTAATGTAAAGAGCAAGCCACATCATATTAACTCTAGAAATATTAGTTAAAGTATTATCATTATCAAAGTGGCAGTGCTATTTAAAGCATATGATCTCATTACTGAGGGAAAGAACAGAAATAAAAGGTTGAATTTCAGAGAGCCAGATCAACTAGCTTCAAAGCGCATTGTTGTTATGTGCACAGGCTTTTTTTAAATACAGAGATCGTACTTACAGCAGGCTGGCAAAGACTTATGTTTGTTCTGGACTTTGCAATGATTAACTCGTTTCAATTCGAGAAGCTTTGTCTATTTGTATATAAAGTTTGAGATTATTAATGCACATTCTAGACCATTGAGCCTGTATTCTGTTGTTACTCTATTTTTATAATTGCTGCAGTGATGTAATTGATTTGCCAGAGTGTCTATGTATTATGTAAAAGAGCCTGAAGAAGTTTGGCATAGGGATTTGTGGTGTCTTGGAGCCCATCCTTTCCAACATGAATGTTCTGCAACTTCCAGTCGTATGATGCAGCATCCAATTGCCAAAATCTCAGTTTTCAGGGCAGCACCAGCTGAAGCCAATTGGCTACTCTACATCCTTCAGCTGCTGTTATCACACCCAAAGATATCAGTGTCCAAAAATTCCTAAACAGTACAACCATAGAATAATTACAGCACAGAAACAGGCCACTTTGCCCCTGCTAGTCTGTGCCAAACCATTTTTTTCTTGCCTACTCCCACTGACCTACAATCAGTCCTCCCATCCATGTACCCGTCCTAATTTCCGTTAAATGTTAAAATCGAGCCCATATTTACCACTTCATTTGGAAACTTGTTCCACACTCCCACCACCCTCTGAGTGAAGAAGTTCCCCCTAAACTTTTCCCCTTTCACCCTTAGTCCATGTGCTCTAGCTTATATCTCACCTACACTCAATGGAAAAAGCCTATATACATTAACTCTGCCTATCCCCCTTATAATTTTAAATACCTCTATCAAATCACCCTTCATTCTTCTACGCTCCAGGGAATAAAGTCCTAACCTGTTTAACCTTTCCTTGAACTCAGTCCATGAAGTCCGGGCAACATCCTAATAAATCTTCTTTGCACTCTTTCCATCTTATTCATACCCTTCCTGTAGTTGGATGACAAACCTGCCCACAATACTCTAAAATTGGCCTCACCAATGTCTTTAACATAACAACACAACTCCTGTACTCTATACTTTGATTTATGAAGGCCAATATGCCAAAAGCTTTCTTTACATTCCTATCCACATGTGATGCCACTTTCTGGGAATTATTCATCTGTATTCTCAGATCCCTCTGCTCTACCTCACTCTTTAGTGCCCGACCATTTACCGTGTATGTCCTTTCTTGGTTTGTCCTTTCAAAATGCGACACCTCACACTTGTCTGCATTAAATTCCATCGGCTATTTTTCAGCCACTTTACCAGCTGGTCCAGATCCCTCTGCAAGCTTTGAAAATATTCTTTGCTGTCCACAATGCCTCCAATCTTAGTGTCATCAGCAAGTTTGCTGATCCAATTTACCACATTATCATACAGATCATTGATATGGATGACAAACAACAATGGTCTTAGCACTGATCCCTAATGCACATCACTAGTCACAGGCCTTCAGTCTGATAAGAAATCATGTGCCACTACTCTCTGGCTTCTCCTGTCCAACCATTGTCAGATCCAGTTCACTACTTCACAATGAATACCTCGCAGTTGAAACTTCCTGAATAACCTTCCATGTGGGTGTGGTGCACTGTTAGCCAGAATTAGACATACACAAGGTAAGGACTGTACAACAGGCTATAATCCACAAAGACTTCCACAGTCTGTGGCTGCAGCAACTCTGAGTGAGGCCTCGGGAGTCCGGCGCAGGCTTATATCCCGGAGTATGATTGGCACCCAACTGGGTGGGGCTTGATCCATTCAGGCTGACTGATTGACAGCCGGCCAGGTGTTGTCCTGTCCCCTTACACTCCTGCAGGTACAGAGGTTTCCCCCTGCAGTAGGCCGGTGGTGTACCACCACAGTGGGACCTTGTCAAACACACTACTAAAGACCATGTAGTCAACATTCACAGCCTTTCCTTCATCAACTTTCCTGGTAACCACCTCAAAAAAGCCATGTTGATTATCCTTTATCAGTCCCTGGCTATTCAAATAATTGTATATCCTATCTCTTAGAACATCTTCCAATAATTTACCTACTACTGATGTCAGGCTCACCAGCCTATAATTTTCAGGGTTACTTTTAGAGTCTTTTTTAACAATCATCCAGCACCACACCTGTGGCTAAGGACATTTTAAATATTTTTGTCAGAGCCCCTGTGATTTCAACATTAGCCTCCCTCAAGGTCCAGGGAATAGCTTGTCAGGCACTGGGAATTTATCCACCCTTATTTGCTTTAAGGCAGCAAGGACTCCCTCCTCTTTAATCTGTATAGGTTCCATTACCTCAACTTATTTTCCTTACTTCCTGGAAATCTATACCCTGTTCCTGAGTTAATACTCAGGAAAAAAAAAACATTTAAAATCTCCCCCATCTCTTTTGGATCCATACCAAGCCGACCACTCTGATCTTCAAGGGGACCAATTTTGTCATTTACTATCCTTTTGCTCTTAATATACCTGTAGAAACCCTTAGGATTTTCCTTCACATTGCCTGCCAAATTGAGGTGGGGTGGTGGGGGTGGGGTGGGGGGGAGGTTTGGGGGTTGGGGTGAATACCATCATGTATGAAACTTTAATTTGTTTTTCTGAACTTGCATACATGATTTCTACATGTATGGAAAATTTTAAAATAAAATATTAAAAAACACAACCTGCCAAAGCAACCTCGTGTCTTTTTTTAGCCTTTTTGATTTCTTTATTGAGGTTTTTGCATTTTCTATGCTCCTCAAGTACCTCATTTTTCTCTATGCTGTTATACACCTCTCTCTTCTTGAGAACCAGATCCCCAATATCCCTTGAAAACCAAGGTTCCCCATATCTTCTAACCTTGCCTTTGATCCTGACGATCATACACACCCTATACTCTCACTTACCTTGCACATCTTTGCCAGAAAACAACCTATTCCAATCCACTCATTCTAGATCCTTCTCATTTCCTCAAATTTAGCCTTTTTACCAATTTAGAATCTCATCCCACGGCCCAGAACTATCCTTGTCCATAATTAACTGAAAACTAATGGCCTTATGATTACTGAATTCAAATGTTCCCCTACAAATACCTTTGTCACCTGTCCTGTCTCGATCCCTAATAGGAGATCCAGTATTGCACCCTCTCTAGTTGGTACCTCTGTATATTGGTTTAGAAAACTTTCCTGAACACAATTGACAAACTCTAAGCCATTCAGCCCTGTTAGAGTATAGGAGTCCCAATCAACACATGGAAAGTTAAAATCACCTACTATCACAACTTTATGTTTTCTGCAGCTGTCTGCTATCTCTCTACAGATTTGATCCTCCAATTCTGGCTGACTATTGGGTGGTCAATGCAACCCATGAAATCCTGAAGTCCAAATCTTAGGGTTGGTAAGGAGATGTTCCAGGACAAAAGTGGTGGTTCCACAACTAAGCCATCTTAGGATGGCAGCATTCATCCCATTAACTCTACCATTCGTCCAGCCCATTGATGTATCTGTCAATCAGCCATAACTCCATACTGAAAAGGTGCAGTCCAAATCTCTGCCTTTTAAATCTAGACTGGCTCAGATATATTCCAATTCTACCTGCTCTCTCATCCAAGGAAACTCAATGGCCTTCCACCACCTACCTTTCAGTGCACATTGGACAGAAAAGACAAAAGCTCATTGAAGACAGGTATTAATGCATTGCACGAGGGTTATTAATTAACATTTCCATGGAATATGGCCATCATTTGATTTACAATGCTTATTTAACTTTGACATTTATTGTTGCTTTGGGGCAAAGTAGCACTGTATTTATAGTGTCATAACAGACTGAAATAAACTTCTGTTTCTATTGGTAATCAGCCCTTACTAATATTACAGTCAAATGCTTTCAGAAAGACCTATCAGATATGGTCTGTCTAGCTTCCCACTGCTCTTCTGTTTCCCTTACTTTTTCTCCTTCTTCTTATCCTCTGCTGCCTACCATATTTCTGGTCGGCAACACTATGCCCTTATGAGCATACAATAAAAAGCTGGAGGGACTTAGCAGGTTAGACAGCATCAATGGATTGAAATGGTCGGTCAACTTGGAACCATAGACAGCACACAGGCAAGTTGGTCACCCAATCTACATTTGACCGCCCCGACATAGAGGAGGCCACATTGAGTAAACCAAATGCAGGAGGATGGTGTGCATGTTAAGAAACACACTGGAGACTACAGATACTGGAATCTGAAGCTAAAATGACTCAGCTGGCAGAACTCAGTGGGTAAAGCAGCACCAGTGGGAGAAAAAGAGTGGTGAATACTTTAAAGTGAGACCCTTTAACGAGTATGAGCAAATGTAGTAGAGAAACCAGTTTAAATAGGATAGGACGAAAATGGGAGAACAGGGATTGATTATTGTGAACTTCAGGAGGAAGTCAGTGGAACATGATCCAGTCCTCATTGAGGGCTCAGTAGTGGAGAGGGTCAAGAATGTCAAATTCCGAGGGGGGGGGGGTGGCTTGGGAGGAGGGGGGGGGGGGAGAAAAAGTCACTGTAAATGTGTGAAAAAGAAAAAGTGTATATCATGGCTAATGTGATTTATGGTGTGAAAAATAAAAAATTTAAAAAAAAAAGAATGTCAAATTCCTGGGCGTTAAACATCTCTGAGTAACTATCCTTGAGCCTCCATGTCGATGCAATTATGGAGAAGGCTCGCCAATGGATGTACTTTGTGAAGTGCGTGAGGAGATTCGGTATGTCACCAAAGACTCAAAATATTCTATAGGTGTACCGTGAAGAGATTCTGGCTGGTATGGAGGTACCATCTCTCAGGACAAAAAAAACTTCAGAGGGTTGTTAACTCGGCCTGTGACATCACAGGCACCAGATTTCACTCTGTCGAGGACATCTACAAGAGGCAATGTCTTAATAAAGCAGCCTCTATCTTCAAAGACCCACACCTCCCAGGCCATGCCTCTTCACTCTGCTACCTTCAGAGAAAATGTACAGGAGCCTACAGGTGAGCACCCAACAACACAAGGACAGCTTCTTCCCCGTTGCCATCAGATTCCTGAATGATCAATGAACCAAAGACACTGCCTTACTTTTCGTGCTCTATTTTATTTATTTTTAATTTTTATTTATAAAAGTGCTACAAACACTGAATTTTGTGACTTGTTCATAACAATTAATTCTGATTCCAATGTACCAAGAAGAGGTAAAACATAATGGACAGAGACAATAGATTGATAGATGCTGGACAATGAGAGAGAGAAAGGGTCATGTGGAGGAAAATGAATCGTACTGGGTAGAATGGGTGATTTGAAGACAAAACTCTGCCTCACCTGGAAGGACTGCTTGCAACCTTAGATGGAGTTGAAGGAGAAGCTATCATTTTGCACTTTCTGCAATTATAATGGGAGGTTCAAAGGGGGTGGAAGCATGGGTAGGCTCTGTCTGTGGGTCCAAGCTAAAATTCCTGGTTGCAGACTATTTTAATCCCCTCTTCATTCTCAGACAGACACGTCTGTCCTCAGCTTCATCAATGTCCAGAATGAGGCTAAACACAAACTATTTTTTTTAAACTTTATTTAAAATTTTATGACATGAATAAAATAAAAATTACATTTAAAGAAATAATAAAAAATAAGATAATAAAAATTAGAATACTACATCATTAAACTACACAAATGAACCCCCCCAATAATTATAACACAACATTAATCATCTAATTTAAAATTAGTCCAACCCTCCCCCCCAAAATAAAGAGTGAAGAATTAATTAACAATGTTGTAAATAAAAACACAAACTTGAGGAACAATACATCATATTCCTCGCAGACAGCCTTCAAACTACATCTACCTTATGTACTCCCATTCTCACTTTTCTCTATTACTCTCCCCCCCCCCACCCCCACCCAGTGGTCTCTTCCTCTTCCTGTCTCTCCAATCCTCCCACCTTCTTTCCAATATCTTATCACTTCTTAGCCTCTCCCCAGCCTTCCCCTACCCCCACTCAGCATCTGCAGTATTTTTTTTGGTTTCTCTGCAGTACTAATTATATTTAATATGCACTTTTCTGTAACCACCACAAATCTCGACCTGCTTTGCCAAGGCAGAGAGCACCCCTAAAACGAGATAATTGTCTGTAGTCTTGTTAAACACATCATTGATTTTCATTGAATGTATGCTTTCACACTTCCATATCTGAGTTAAGAGACATAACATCAGCTGGGAACGTGAGGTCACCGATGAGATCACTACCCAGGCCATGCCCCCTTCACTCTGCTCTCACCGAGAAAAAAGGAACAGGAGCCTGAAGACGAGCACTCAGTGGCACAAGGACAGCTTCTTCCACCCTGCCCTCAGATTCCTGAATAGACAATGAACCTCAGACACTGCTTTATTTTGACTTTTAAAGTTTATTTTATAAGGTGGTTTATAGAAATATTTGCACAGTGATGCTGTCGCAAAACAACAAAATCCGTGACATGTTCTTGACAATAAATTGTGATTCTGACTTTAGATGGCTGAAGATTCCACACTATATGTTTTACATCCATGTGCTCTGTGGATCCTCAGGGTGAGGACAACTGCTGGTGTATATTATTTACTTTCTTTCATCCTCTGTTGTTCCTTCGCTTCTTGACCAAGATGGATTGCTAGATCCCCAACAGTCTTAATGACTAATACTCGGATAGCATACGGCTGCAGAATGGAGACTGCTGCCTGGATACCAGGCATTGACCTGCATGGTTCATTGCCGGGGTTCACACGAATCAGATAAGAACTCCTTCCATTTCTGGTGTCGGACAGAGTTCACATGCATGGTCAATGGTGACACACTGCACTGGGGAAGTCTGCAAATTGTTTTCTGACAAAATGTCCTTGGATCTCCTTAAACTTTGAGGATTGGAAAATATGCTTAACATTAAAGTTTTAAGTTTGAGTTTAAGTTAATTTGTCAAATAGTACCTAGTACAGTGAGAAGGTTTCTTCTGCAGACAGAGCAATGTTATCTCTAACATTACATATAGCCATGTAGAGAACACACTTTACCTAGTATTAGATTACAATGAGAGGGAAGATCAATTGGTACCAAGAAAGGGCAGCATGACCGCACTGTTGTCAGTGACAGTGCCAACAGCCTGTTGTAAAGGCTGAAATGTCAGCAATATATCTTTGTCTCCTATGGATGCTGAATAGACCAGCTCAGTTCCTCCAGCATTTCGGTGTTTTTACTGCACTATTGTGGTGTTCAATCAGGACTCTGATTGCTGCAGGGAAGAAACTACCTTCAATTGTGTTGGTACATGTTTTCATACTCTTATGTCTTCTCCCCGATGTGCGGAGAGAGTTTAAAAAAAAAAATTTAGACACACAGCATGGTTACAGGCCCTTCTGGCCCACAAGCCCATGCCACCCAATTAGCCTAAGTATGTTTTTGAAGGTGGGAGGAAACAAGAACACCCATACAGACAGTGCCAGATCCCAACCTGGGTTGTAGTAGCATTGTGCTAATTGCTACGCTAACTGAGCTGCCCCATGGATTTTTCAACATGTTAGGAGCCATTCCTAGGCAGTGGGAGATATGGATGGAGTCCATGGAGAGGAGGAAAGCTTTTGTTATGTACTGAGCTGCATTCACTACCAAGTGTAATTTCTTCTGATCTTGAGCAGAGCAGCCCTCATACCAAGCATCTAATAAATATCAATTCTGTCGAAGATGCTGAGGTACAAGGGCAATCTACCAAACTTCCCTTGTCTTTAAAGAAAGCAGAAATGTTGGTGAGCTTCTTTTGATTATCGCGACGATGTGCTTGTCCCAAGCCAGGTCATTGGAGATATTTATTCCCAAGAACTTGAAGCTCCCTACTCTTTCAACTGCAGGACCGGGGTGTGGACTCTGCCCCCTCCCCTAAAGTCAATGATCAATTCTCTCATCTAATTGATATTGAGAGCAAGGTTGTTATCTTGGCACCATTTCATAAAACTTTTACTCTTTTTCCTCGATTCCGACATTATTATTTCATATTTGGCCCACTTCTGTGGTGTCCTCGGCAAATTTGAGTGTTGCTGGTATTGAGTTTGATCATGGACAAGATATTGTTACCCATCTTCACTAACTGTGGTCTCTTAGATAGGAAGTCAAGGATTCAGTTGTAGAAGCCTAAATCCTGTGTCGAGAAGGAGGTTGATTGGTTTTTATTACAATCACAGCATCTGCACACTTTCGTGCTTTGCTTGTCTGTTTGGCTGATATCCAAACAAAAGATCCCCCAGCTAGATATTGGGACTTCTGAAGTCACAGGCACTATTTCCTGGCTCCTGTTTCAGTGGCAATGAAGCTGAATGAGAACAGTTGCCACATTTGACTCTGAGTAACCAAGCCATTACTAAGGCCCTGTCTTTCGAATCTCTTCTAAACTGATTGACTCCAGCTCAGCCTCAATTCAGCTTCAGTTAAAACTCTCATCAATTAATTTGTTGCCACTACAATTGCCTTTTCCATCACACGTTCCAAGCTGCCTCTCTTGTTCTATTTTCTGTAAATCCTATGTCATCCAATGTTGCACATGTCCTTACTCACACCAGGTTATGAATTATATCCCTTCTTTGCTTCGTGATCTACATTGACAATGCCTCTTTTAAAAATTCTCACCTTTGCCTTTTTAAACATCTTCCTTCTTCGGTGATCTAGTCCAGCAATACAAATATTAGCCTTCTTCACTGGGCACAGCCTCCTGACCCAAAACTGCCTCAATTAACTGCTTTTATTTAATTAACCAATCCTCAATTCATGCCCATATATGAGTCTTAATACCATATGCTCTGATTTTGTTTAACTTTATTGAAAAGTTCCTGAAGTCCCAATGTGGTGCTACCACTATGTGTACAGATGTATGTATGTGCTGTATGGGTTGCCCCACACCCTGAACCTGTGACTCCTCCCTCCCAGATATCTCCATGAAGGCTGTTACACCCAAACCCCTCCCTCAGTACCTGCCATGGAACCAGACCAGCAACTTGCAAGCTGTGCTGACACTTGAAGGCGATTAAAGTCTATTAATCACGATTCTCCGTCTGATAGTGGTTGATTGGTAGTACACTCAAATACAGTACACACTGTAACTTATTTTATCCTTTTCCCTGCTAAGATTTACAACCTGGTGGATGTCTTTAGTCCTTGAACTTTGTTACATTTCAAGACAATTGGTTATCAAAGTGTATAATTTCCAATCGCAATTATTAATTGGAAATGATCAGTCTGAGTATGGCTAATGGCTAAAATCTGGGGCGTTCTCTCCTTCCACATTTTTCTGTTATTTGGTAATCTTGATGCTCTCAACATTGGTTTGAAACATTTGTAGAACACTTTCACTTATTCTGCGAGGTGGGAAAGCACTGGATTGTTGGAACATCACTTTTATCCTCTTTGCAATGCTACCTTTGAGAGTAAAATTGAGGTGGGTGCGGTGACTTTCCACAGGAGACATCATTGGGAGTGAGCAGAAGGTGGAGATCTTGGAAGCCAGCAGTTGATCTGAGTGTTGGTTAGATCAAGTGAATATAAAAGGAGAGCAGGGTCCAATGGAGTGGCCATTTTGAGAGGGTCTGCCATCTTGTCAAGAAGCTGCTGGTTGTTTATGTGTGTGCGCTTTGGTGAATACAAAGTGAGCAACACAAAGGTAAGGTCAATTTGTTCCTACTTCTAAAGTTAGTCAAGCATTTCCTCAAAGCTTTTCACAAGGATGTTTCTGGGAATGAAAGGATTATGAGGTTCACAAGGATGATTCTGGGAATGAAAGTTCATTTGAGGAGTGTTTGAGAGCTCTTGGCCTGTATTCGTTGGAATTTAGAGAAAGCGTGGGGGGGTGGTGGGGGGAAATCTTATTGAAACATTTTAAATGTTGAACGGTGTGGACAGAGTAGATGTAGAAAGGTTGTTTCCCATAGTGGGAGAGTCTAGGACAAGAGAGCACAACTTCAGTATTGAAGGGTTTCTGCTTAGAAGAGATGCAGAGGATTTGTTTTTTTGCCAGAGGGTGATAAATCTGTGGAATTTGTTGTCACAGGTAATTGTGGAGGTCAGGACATTGGGTGTAGTTAAGGCAGAGATTGATAGATTCCTGATTAGCTAGGGCATTAAAAATTATGAGGAGAAGGCTGGAGAGTGGGGCTGTGGGAAAATAGACCAGCTCATGGTTAAGTTGCAGGGGAGATTCGATGGGCTGAATAGCTTATTTCTCCTCAAGTTTTATGGTCTTACGGATTTTTTTTTAAGTCATGGCAGGTGATCTCATGCTGCTCCTGCATAGTGTGGGAAATTGAGGTTACTGCCAGTGTCCCAAATGACTACACGTGCAAGAAGTGTGTCCAACTGCAGCTCCTTAAAGAACACGTGACTGGACTGGTGCTACATATGGATTCACTCTGGAGTACCAGCAATGCTGAGAATGTTGTGATAACACATTTAGTCCGTTGGTCATACCGCAGTTTAAGGACTTAGGAAAGATGGGGAGTGGGTGACCAGCAGGAAGACCACTGGCAGGAAGGAAGTGCAAAAGTCACAGCAGTCAAATCCCTCCAAAACTTTGGATACAGTTGGGGTTGATGCCTCATCAGGAGAAGGCAGCAGCAGGCAAGATCATGGCACTGTGGGGTCTCTGCTGCACAGGAGGATTTGAGTACAGGAGCAGAGAGGTTCTACTGCAGCTGTACAGGGGCTTGGTGAGACCACACCTGGAGTATTGTGTACAGTTTTGATCTCCTTATTTGAGCAAAAACATCCTTGCAATTGAGGGAGTGCAAAGAAGGTTCACTAGATTGATACCAGGGATGGCAGGACTTGCATATGAAGAAAGGCTGGATCGACTAGGCTTATACTCGCTGGAAATTTGAAGATTGAAATGTAACAAAGTTCAAGGACTAAAGACATCCACCAGGTTGTAAATCTTAGCAGGGAAAAGGATAAAATAAGTTACAGTGTGTACTGTATTTGAGTGCACTACCAATCAACCACTATAATTTGGGTGGCACGAGTTCATGATCTTATAGAAACATATAAAATTCTTAAGGGATTTGACAGGCTGGATGCAGGAAGGTTATTCCCAATGTTGGGGAAAACCAGAACCAGGGGTCACAGTTTAAGGATAAGAAGGAAGACTTTTAGGATTGAGTGTGGTGAACTGAGGTAGCAGGAAGCAAGCACAAACTCAAAAGACTGTACAACAGGCTTTATTCCAGTAAAAGTCTGAACACCAGTTCAAGCCATGGTGGCTCCCAGTGTGACTGGCTCAGGAGGGGCTGGCTCAGGTTTATATTCAGGTCAGCTGATTGACAAGCACCCAGGTGGAGTCAGCCCCTTAGGTGGCCTATTCAGGTTGGCTGATTGACAGCCAGTCAGGTGGAGTCAACCCCTTAGGTGGTCTTCCTGGAGGTACAGAGATCACTCCCTGCAGTAGGCTGGTGATCATATCACCACATTCACCCCTTCTTAAAATTAAGTCCTGGGTGGATGGGGTTGGGGGTGGGGGTGTGTAAAATGGTGCCAGGTGATATTTACAGATTCAGGCGGTCTGGTGGCTGTCGGAGTCTCTGGGACCATCGCAGGGTTGGCTCCTCGTCAAATGTTGGTGAGGACGTGGTTGCCTAAGGGTTGGCTGGATACAGCATAGCTGTGACTAGCGTCGGGGTGGGCAGCATGGTGTCTATCTATATGTCTGTCTGCGGGGGGGGGGGGGGGTGGGTGGCTGGATGGATGTGGTCCACTAGGAGTGGGGCTTTCTAGAGGGGTGGAGGGAGGAGGTCAGCCCCTAAATCCTGGGTGGGCCAAGGGTACCCATGGTGGGGAAGTTGGGCTGGGTAGTCATGATGCTGGGGGTGGGTGGTGGGACCCCAGCTGGTGTCAGGGGGAGGGGAAAGGTAGTATCTTGGGCCAGTGGGCGGACCTTGTCTGAGAAGCGAGGGACCTAGGCACCTGCGGAGGACCTTGAGCATTAAGGGAGGGGCAGTTCCATTAGGGGGCGCATGCGTTTGGAGTCGGGACCAATCACACCATGCTCCACAATGTACCCTAGGATGGCGAGGCGGGTACTGCTGAACATGCACTTTTCCTTGTTGGTAGTGAGATTCAGGTCCTCAGCTGTCGGGAGAAATCTCTCCAGGTTGGTATCGTGGTCCTGCTGGCCATGGACACAGATGGTGACCTTGTCCAAGCATAGGAAAGTCACTCTTAGATTGTGCCGGTTTACCATGCAGTCCATCTCCCACTAGAACACGGAAACCCCATTTGTGATCCCAAAGGAAACCCGGTGGAACTGGTAGAGGTGCCCATCTATCTCAAAGGCAGTATATGGTTTTCCCCGGGTGTGGATGTGGACTTGGTTTTAGGCTGACTTCAGGTCAATCGTGGAGAAGACCTTATAATGGGCTATTCGGGATAGGGGTAGGCATCCAGCCAGGTGTACCGGTCGATGACTATCCTTGGTTTGCTTCCCCCTTTTACAACCTGGACCTAAGCTCTCCAGGGGCTGGTGCTGGGCTTTATGATACCTTCCGCCAGAATCTGCCTCACTCTGCCTTGATAAGGGTCCTGTTGGTTGCACAGTAGCGCCTGCTCTTGGCAGCTATGGGCTTACAGTCTGGCATTAGGTAGTTGAAGAGGGATGGAGGGGCTCCCACAGTGTGGACTGGGGGTGGTCACTGAACTTTGTGCTGTGGATGGGTGCTGAGGGAGTGGCCCACCAAAGGTAAGGGTGAGGCTTTGGAGGTGGCACTGGAAGTTCAGCCCTAAGATGACAAGGGCACAGAGTTTGGGCATGACCAGGAGCCTGAACCCTTGATATGTTTCCCCACCCACTGTCAGATATTCTGAGCAGCGCCTGAGTGCCGTGATAGATTTGTCCTGGGCAGCAAAGGTGATAGAGAAGTTCATGGGGTATACCTTTAATTTTTAGCATCCAGGCCACATTCGGGTGCACAAAGCTCTCATTACTGCCACTGTCAAACAAGCATTCCCATTGACAGCTATGCCCATCATTGAGCACCTGAGTCCATGGGGGAATGCCCTTCTTTAGCATGGTGGATGCTAGGGCCATCTCGGCGTCCGAGATGCTGCTTCCCAGGAGGGGCCGGCTCAAGTCTGTATACAGGCTAGGTGGAGTCAGGCTCCCAGGTGGTCTTCCTGCAGGTACAGAGGTCTCCCCCTGGGGTAGGCTGGTGGGTACATGGCCCAGTGCTGAAGTTGTACCACCACACTGACCAGCGGGCACACATTTGTATCAACTCCACCTTCTTGCTCTTGACACACTGCCTTCAATGTCTAAGCAATTTAAATGCTCATTTCAACACTTGAAAGCTGTCAGCAAATCTGCTTCCACCTCTCTTTGAGAGTGTATGCTATGTGCTCACCACTCTCTGGGAGATAAAGGTCCCTGACAGATATCCTCTAAATCTCTTACCCCTTCCACTAAATACATGTCCTCTAGTGTTATCTACCTCTGAGTGTTTTGTTACATTCCCCTTTCATTTCCAAAAAAACACGTGTTTGTTGATTAATTGCGCATTTGGATGGCACGAGTTCATGGGCCGGAGGACCTGTTACTGTGCTGTATGTCTAAATTAAATTTAAAAATGAAATTAAATTTCAAATTTCTCTTCCAAGTGTGATTAGGTCACATTTAGAGTATTGTGTTCAGTTCTGGTGCCAACCTATATAAACCTATTCCATAATAAATCTAACTTTTCCCTCCCTCATGGTCCCTCCATTTTTCTTATATCCACAAGACTTTCTAAGAGTATTTTTAAATGCACGATTGTATCCGCCCCCAGCCACACATTCCAGGCACCCACCATTCTGTGTGGAAAAAAAAACCTTCCTCTGATGTCTCCCCTAAACTTTCCTCTCTTAACTCCTCTAAAAGGATGCTCTGGGGAAAAGGCAAGGAAGCTTTGGAGAAGGTGTAAAGGAAATTTACCAGGATACGGCTTGGATTGGAGAACACATCTTCTAAATAAAGGGTGAGTAATCTAGAGCTTCTCTCTTTGGAGCGACACAGGATGAGAGGCGAGGTGTGTACAAGGTTCTGAGGCATAGAAAGGGAGGACAGCCAATGCCTTTAGGAGAGTGAGGAGAGGAAAGTTTAGGGGAGTATAGATACAGAGATTTTTTTTCTCTCTCTGGCTTGCTTGTCACAATCTCAAAATGCAAGAATGGATTATTTTTACCCTGCAAGTTGTGACTCTTTGGAACTTACTGCTCAAGAGGGCTGTGAAGGCACAATTGCTGAATATACTCGAGACTGATAGAAGGCAATTTAAATATGAACAGGAGAAAATAGGAACAGGAACAGGCCACTTGGTCCCTCAAGACAGTGGTGTCACTAAGGTTGGTGCCACCCAGCCCTCAATCCCCTCCCCTCCCCCCCCATGGACCTCCTCCCATACCAAACCATGCAAAATCCTTACTCATTAATTGTAATTCCTGTATATCATTGAATGTAATGGCAATAGTAGTGAGATAAACAACTAGCAAAATTAAAATTACACCTTTAACTTACAATATCATAGCTTTTCCTTCTTTACCTTTAATTATGACTTCATTCTCCAAAATGTTATTGATATACATTCACAAATACTAATTACCACAATATTGTAGCTAACCAAAAGAGTCTGGAAAAACAAACAAACTGAAAAACCTCACAAAGATTAGAGTATACAGAGCCGTTGTCATACCCACACTCCTGTTCGGCTCCGAATCATGGGTCCTCTACCGGCATCACCTACGGCTCCTAGAACGCTTCCACCAGCGTTGTCTCCGCTCCATCCTCAACATCCATTGGAGCGCTTTCATCCCTAACGTCGAAGTACTCGAGATGGCAGAGGTCGACAGCATCGAGTCCACGCTGCTGAAGATCCAGCTGCGCTGGGTGGGTCACATCTCCAGAATGGAGGACCATCGCCTTCCCAAGATCGTGTTATATGGCGAGCTCTCCACTGGCCACCGTGACAGAGGTGCACCAAAGAAAAGGTACAAGGACTGCCGAAAGAAATCTCTTGGTGCCTGCCACATTGACCACCGCCAGTGGGCTGATATCACCTCAAACCGTGCATCTTGGCGCCTCATAGTTTGGCGGGCAGCAACCTCTTTTGAAGAAGACCTCTGAGCCCACCTCACTGACAAAAGGCAAAGGAGGAAAAACCCAACACCCAACCCCAACCAACGAATTTTCCCCTGCAACCGCTGCAACCGTGTCTGCCTGTCCCGCATCGGACTTGTCAGCCACAAACGAGCCTGCAGCTGACGTGGACTTTACCCCTCCATAAATCTTCGTCCGCGAAGCCAAGCCAAAGAAAGAAAGAAGAAGTAGCTAAAACAGAAAATTTGTCAAAAGCAGTGACAATAAAAACAACGGCGCGTGCTTGTTGTGCGCGCAAACGAAACCACGTGATTGGAAGGGTCGTTGTAACTGGGTAACAATGCCAGCTCTGACTGAAGTGTATTAGAAGGTTCAACGGTAAATTAGCATAGAGTTTTAGCCTTGTAAGTATATTGATACATGTAAGCTGGGCGTACAAAAAAGTGTTTTTGTCGTGAGAACTAACTACAGGGATATTTTTATAGAAAATAATTCATTTCTGCTGAAATATTGCATAAAGGTTTTATAGACAGTCATTTTAGAGTTGTGTGTCACCTGATGTGGTCCACACCCCCGTAGAGTTGCCAGTGATTCAAGATTCCTTTATTGTTATGTAATAATACAGAAAATTGCTTTCTGCCTGCTGTAAGGCAGACAAGGAGTCACAATTAGTGTTGCCTGGTGCCCCTTACAGTAATAGAGAAAGAGAAGCAAAAGTGAGTCCCTGCAGAGTCGGATGAGGGTCCATGAACTTGTCTCCAGCCGCACAGACTCCTGTTCAATCCATCGGCAACTTGAGCCCCAGATCCAAACCTCCAACACGATCAGGAAGCCTTCAGCACCTAAGGCCTTCAGGAGCCCTTCTTGCCCTCAGCACCTTCTCAGATCCTGGTTCTGATACCTGGTTCCCTGAACCCAGACTTCAACAGGCTGCAGCCCATGCGGATCCCCAGGCTACAAGTTTCTTTCAGCCTGTGTGGGTCCCTCAGCCATTCATAGTCACTGTCCTGTAGGGTTGTCTCCTGTACTTTTCCTTCACCGTCTTATAGTGTCCTGTGCTAGTCCACTGCTTCCCGGAGTCTGCAAACCCTTGTGGCTGCTGCCGAGCACAGGCCATCTTGGGCACAGACCTGTGGTTGCAGGATTTTAGTGTAAAAACACTGTTGGCTCCTCTAGCATGTCACCTGTACGTAGCCACCGGCATTAGGACCGAGCAGGCCACTTGTACGTAGCCACCGGCATTAGGACCGAGCAATTGAATGATTCAGAGCAGTGCTGTGCTCTGCTCCCCTGCAATAGTGACAGTGCTGCCATTTTTGTTGTGCTCTGCCATTC
Organism: Narcine bancroftii; assembly: GCF_036971445.1. NCBI lineage: Eukaryota > Metazoa > Chordata > Chondrichthyes > Torpediniformes > Narcinidae > Narcine > Narcine bancroftii. The sequence continues at coordinate 194,006,426 of NC_091475.1, forward strand.
AATATTCTCTTGGGTGATCTGCCCTCAACCTCATCTCCTCTTCTGGATCTTTTCTTCTTTGGCTTGGCTTCGCGGACGAAGATTTATGGAGGGGGTAAAAAGTCCACGTCAGCTGCAGGCTCGTTTGTGGCTGACAAGTCCGATGCGGGACAGGCAGACACGGTTGCAGCGGTTGCAAGGGAAAATTGGTTGGTTGGGGTTGGGTGTTGGGTTTTTCCTCCTTTGCCTTTTGTCAGTGAGGTGGGCTCTGCGGTCTTCTTCAAAGGAGGTTGCTGCCCGCCAAACTGTGAGGCGCCAAGATGCACGGTTTGAGGCGATATCAGCCCACTGGCGGTGGTCAATGTGGCAAGCACCAAGAGATTTCTTTAGGCAGTCCTTGTACCTTTTCTTTGGTGCACCTCTGTCACGGTGGCCAGTGGAGAGCTCGCCATATAACACGATGGATCTTTTATGTTCTTCCAAACTCCACAGATAGTCTACCTAATCTCTTTAGATGCTTGCAAATGGGAAGTGCTCACATTTCAGGACTTAGCCTCATGAATCTTGTCTTGCATTGAATCCAATGCTTGCATATCTTAATTAAATGATGGGACCAACACTGTGCATAACATGTCCTCACCAACACCTTGAACAATTATAATATTTCAAAAGCCAGGATTGTATTTGCCTTCCTCTCCACATGCTGTACCTTTATGCTAACCTTATATGTTATGTGTACTTCACTCGTCTGTAATCTTTCTCCATTTAGATAACTTTAGATTCCTCTTTCCAAGCACACGACCACACTTTTGGTTATAAAACTCTATTTTCGAGTTTTCACCCACTTACTCAACCAATTTATATCCTGATTCTGAATTTAAATGTTCTCATTGCACCATGTCCTTTCAGTTACTTTCATGTTACTGGCGCAGGTGGATTCAAACAATGATGAGATAGGGTACAGGAAGGAGATACAGATTCTGGTGTCATGGTGTCAGGAAAACAACTTCTCCCTCAGTGCCAACCAAATGAATGAACTGGTTATTGCATTTAAGAAAGAGGGGTGGGGATGAAGGTTACATGTCTCTGATAGTATCAAAGGTGTTGAGGCAGAGATGGCAGAGAGCTTCAAGTACCTTGGAGTGAATATCAACAACCTGTCCTGGTCCAATCTTGTTGATGTCACAGCCACAAAAGCACAACAATGACTCTACATCCTCGGATGTCCAAGGAAATTTGACATGCCCCCGACATCTCTTCCATAATTTTTACGGATGCAACATAGGAAGTATCTTGTCTGCATGCAGCACACCTCGACTCAGGAACTGCTCAGCCCAAGACTGCAAGAAACCTTAGAGAGTTGTAAATGTGGATCAGGCCATCGTGCAAACCATCCTCCCCTCCATCGACTCCATCTTCACCTCCCACTGCCTTGGGAAACCAAGTGGCTTCTTCTGCTATTCTTTCTCATGTTCTTAGCTGTTCTTTTTCAAATCTTGTTATTGCACTGTGTCTGAAATCCAAATGATTCTGAACACTTTTCTGCTAGTTGTTTGTTTTTCACATTTCCAAATTTTTCTCCAAACCGTGGGTCTCAAGGTTCACTTTAAATTTATTTTCCTCGCACCACCTGTTCTGTGGTGCGCTGTTACAACAGGGTTTAATCCACAAAAACCTCCACAGAGCCAGGCTGGCTGTGGCTGCAGCAACTCAGTGTGAGGCCTCGGGAGGCTGGCACAAGCTTATATCCCGGAGGGTGATTGACACCCGACCGGGTGGGGCTTGATCCATTCAGGCCGACTGATTGGCAGCCGGCCAGGTGTTGTCCTGTCCCCTTACTCTTCTGCAGGTACAGAGGTTTCCCCCTGCAGTAGGCCGGTGGTGTACCACCACATGTTCTATGCCACTTTTCTATTATGGGAATGAAATGAACGGAAAATTAGCTTATCAAGCAAAAAAATTGATTACTGTCTTATGGTACCTTTTTAAAAAAATAACTTTCTTCAAGCACCAAACAGTTGAACACATTCTTTTCATACATTTCAGAGCAGTCGCAACCAAAGTACAGGACGGCGCAGTTAACACAATCATGCAATGCTGTAAAAGTGCCAGTAACTGGGTTTTGAATTCGGCGTTGTCTGTGAGGATTTTGTAAGTTCTCAGGATGTCTGCGTGGGTTTTCTCTGGGTTCTCCAGTTTCCTCCCTCCCTTCAAAACGTACCGGGGCTATAGGTCAATTGGGTGTAATTGTGTGGCAAGGGCTTGTGCGCTGAAAGGGCCTGTTACCTTGCTATATGTCTAAATTAAATTAAAATATATAAAGATGCTTCAGGAAAAATGGTTTTAATTTCCATCGCTGTTTTTTTTTGTCTCATGGATGAGGATCAAACATTCTTATTAACATCAATAATAGTTTTAGAGAACTGGTGTTTCAAATTTTGTGACATTTTCTTTGCATTTAATAATTATTTAATTTGTATGTTTTCTTAATTGTTTAATAATAACTTCCTTTATGAGATGAAAACTTAAGTTTGCATTATCTATTGGAGTTCTGAATTGCTCATCTTTACCACCTTTCTTGAGAATTTCCTTTGAGTGTGTAGAATACTTTAAAAACTAACACCATAATAGGAAAGCTTTGGGTAATACATTGGTGAGGTTATTAGTCCTGTTGCCTAACAGCTCCATGCACACAATTTGATCCTGGTCTTGGGTGTTCTTCGGAGTTTGCACCTTCTCTTTGTGACCACGTGGATTTCCCTGAATACTGTGGCTTCATAGAACATAGAATACTACAACTGGCCCTTCGGCCTTTGATGTTGTGCTGGCCCATGTATTCCTTCCTGAAAAAAGGTACTAAAACCTCCCTACCCCATAACCCTCTATTTTCCTTTCATCCATGTTACTGTTTAAGAGTCTCTTAAATACCCTTAATGTTTCAGTCTCCACCATCCCTGGCTGGGCATTCCAGGCACCCACAACACTCTGCGTTTAATGTCTCCCCTAAACTTCCATCCCTTCACTTTATACACATGGTCTGGTGTTTACTGATCCTGCCCTGGAAAACAGGTGCTGGCTGTCCACCCTATCTATGCCTCTCATAATATTGTAGACTTCTATTAAGTCTCCTCTCATTCTTCTATGCTCCAAAGAAAAAGTCCCAGCTTGCTAACCTAGCCTCATAAGACTTATTTTCCAATCCAGGTAACATCCTGGTAAACCTCCTCTGCACCCTCTCCATAGCTTCCGCATCCTTCCTGTAATGAGGTGAACAGAACTGAATACAATACTCTATGTGTGATCTCGCCAAAGATTTGAGGTGTTGCAACATGACCTCTCTATTCTTGAACTCAATCTCCCTATTAATGAAGCCCAGCATCCCATAGGCCACCTTAACTATCATATCAACCTGGCGGCGACCTGGAGGGATGTATGGATTTGGACCACAAGGTCCCTCTGTTCATCCACACTCTTAAGTAACTGACCATTAACCCTGTACTCAACCTTCTAGTTTGCTCTTCCAAAATGCATCACCTCACACTTATCTACATTTCCTTGCACATCCCAAAAATGTGCTGATCATTTAATGAGCTACTGCATCATGTGGGATAGAGGCAAAAAAGAATCAAAGAGGTGGACATGTGTGATCAAATATGTTTTTGCATTTGCAGAGAAAAAGGGAGTGGGTTGGGGGGGGGGGGAGTTGTGACTAATGGGGTTGCTCCCTTTGGAAGCAGCATGGACCAGATGGGTTAAATGGTCCCATTTGTGTGGTTCAGCAACATTGGTATTGGGCTCAATTTTGATTGAGTTGGATGAAGGTCCAGTGCAGGGCTAAAGGTGAATCACATGACTCCAGATCATTGCGAGAAGTGTACACACTTAAACTTTACGCACCCATCGTGTCCATTCTTCAACTCTCAGCAGAGTTCAGCTCTCAGGGATGGCTCCGTGCAGACATCCTAAATCCTAAAGTGAAAAAGCATTGTGAGAAAAGGGGGCTTGTACCACAAATGAAGCCGTTGACCATCACAAGTCTGTTATCACGCAAGTTCAGATGATAATACAGCTAACAATAACAACTGAGACATCCAAATCTGAGGTAAGGAGAACCTCTTCACTCAGAGATAGTGAAACTATGGAATTTTCGACTCCAGTAATCTATAGAGACCAAGTCACTGAACGTATGTTAGAAGGATTGAAAACACAAAAGTCTGCTGCGATTGTGGTGAAAGCAGAAAAATGTTGGAGGAACTCAGCAGGTCTCGCTGTGCCCGCAGGAAATAAAAATGTTACAACTGACATTTTGGGCCTGAGCCCTTCTTCGTGGTATGAATTAAAATCAGGCAGACACCTGAATTAAAAGGCTGGGGAGAAGAAAAGTAAAGGCAGGGTGCAGAACATCCACCAACAGATAAAAGATCAAAATTGGACATGGAGAGGACAGGAGGAAAAGAGCCCCTCCCCCATTTATCTTTATTTTTCCTTTGTCTCCTTTCCTTCTGATCTGATTTCACAGAGCCACCCCATCCCTCTATCCAATCTCAACTTTCCTCTCCTGTCCCCCTCTCCATGTCCAATTATCACTTTGTGTCTTTTGGTCTGTGCTCTTCCCCCTGTCCTTTCTTCCCTTCTCCCCAGCCTTTTCATTTGGGTGTCACATTTACTCACATGTTTGCTTGAAGAGAAGTTCAGGCCCCAAATGTTAGTTATATATAAATACCTTCTATGGACCCTGCGACACCTTTTGAGTTCCTCCAGCTGTTCTGTGGTTTCAGCCCATATCTTAGAAAGAGATAGATTGATAAAAACAAATCATTGGGTATGGAGAAAAGGTAGGAATATGATATTGAGACAGAGAATCATCCACAATTGCATTGAATGGAAGAGCAGTTTGAAGAACCAATGCCCCTGCTCTTCTATTTTTCTATGTTTCTATATTTCTGTTTTATGTGAGTGGCAGGAACTTCATAGATCCACACCAGTCCCAAAGTAGATCAGTTAGAAATAACAGCAGTTCATTGCCCCTGCAGAATTCAAGGTAGCCACCATCAACCCAGTGCCCCAGAGAACAATGGTAGGTGGACTAAATGTTGACCATCCAATGACATTACCTTGTATGATCATGAAGTGCTTTGAGTGACTGCTAATGGAGCACATCTAGCAGCGACAATGGATCTATTCCAGTTTGCCTATCCACCAAAATGATCCACAGACGATGCAATAACCCTGACCCTCCACTCCATCCTGACTCACCTAGAGAAGGATGCCTCATACACTAGGTTGTTGTTCATTGATTTCAGCTCAGCGTTCAACACATTCATATCTCAGATCCTGGTAGAAAAACTGTCCTCACTGGGACTCTCTGCAGCTGGATCCTGGACTTTTTGATTGAAAGACCACAGTTTGTCCGGGTTGGCAGCAAGACCTCAAGCCCCAACTCTCTGAGCACTGGCGCACTTCAGGGCTGTGTGGTCAATCCACTACTGTTCACGTTGCTGTCACAACTATGCTGCCATGTTCAGCTCCAACATTGTACAGATGTGTAGAGCTCGTCGAAAGAACCAAAGATTTGTTGATCCAAACCAAGGCTTTTATTAGCAAAAGACAGGAGCTCTTCACAGGTGGCCGACCTGTCCGGAATGATCCGACCTGGCTAGGGACACAACCCTTTAAGGCCCAGACAATAGGCGTGGCTTAGCTCTCAGCCAATCGCTGTAAGCACAGTCTAGATACAGTAACTATATACACTATGTACATTGTACCATCCTGTCCTATCACAGGATGGTACAACGATAGTTGGATTAATTAGCAGCGGTAATGATCTGGCTTCCAGAGAGGAGATTGGTGCAAGAGCAAGAACCTGAGTCTCAATATGGACAAGACAAAGGAGATGACTGTGGACAAAGGACCACTCCCCAGTACATATCAATGGCTCCAACTTAGAGTTAGTGGGGAGAACAAAATTCCTTGGAGTTCATTTAAAGGACGATCTACCTTGGAACCATCACACCTTCTCGTTAGTCAGGAAGGTGCAGTAGCACTTACACTTCCTCAGGAGGCTGAGGAGGACAAGACTTCCAGCCACTATCCTAACAACATTCTACAGGAGCACAATAGAGAATACCCTGGCTGGCTGCATCAGTATGGTAGCTGCAAAGCATCAGATTGGAGGTGATTAAAACTGCTGAGAAAATCACTGGGACCTCCCTTCTCTCAAATGATGACACCTACAGGGAGCAGTGCATAATAGGGCTCAGCGAAACATTGTGGACCATTACCATTCAGCTGGAAGTATCTTTAAGACACAACCTTCAAGGAAGAGGTACAGGAGCATAAAATTCAGGATTGCCAGGTTGGAAAATAGCTTCATTCCACAGGCGGTGAGACTGTTGAATAATTCTAGAAGCCCGTAAATTAGTTTTATATATATTTATTTTGGATCACTATGTATATATTTCATTTGCATGTAGGTTGTAACTGTGTGTCTGCGTGTGTGTACTAAAGACCGGAAATGTGCTGTTTTGTCAAGTTGCATGTGTAGAATCAGATGTCAATTTACATGTTACATAAGTGTAACGGCGTTAATTTACAGCTGCCAGGACATAACTGTACAAAGAAAACAGGCAAATAGGACACTTTCAAGAGTGAAATATGTGTATCTGAAATATTTAGTGGTTTGGTTGATGGTTCTTTTTTGGTCAAAGTATAGCATTGTTTACATTTAGTGACTTTTCAGAAGTTAAGCTATTTGTGGTCATCACACCAAGGGCAATGATTATGGCATTGCTTCAATAATTGCCTCATGCTCCAAATAAAACTGGGCCATAGTCATTGTTTGTTTCCACATTAATATTTCCTTACTGAATTAAAAGATATGGACATTAATATTTATATAAGGAAGGAAGCATTCTTCCTTCTATTTGAAGTTAAAGCAAGCATTCTTCTAAAATATCATGGCTGAATAAAATATTTTTATTTAATCTACACACATATAAAATGTTCCTTAATGCATTTGTTAGCTTAACACCCATGACCCAAAAGACCATGGAATATCTACTTAAAAGTATAATAGAGAAAGAGTGGGAAACTGAAGAAGTGAATGTTAGGACCGATTTCAAAATTCATGATGATGTTTGAGAAAACTTGCTGATTATTTGATGTTGTAACAGAAAGTAAAGCAAAAGGTATATTTAGATATTCAAGATACATTTAAAAAAAAATTCAAGTTAGAGGTGAACCGAAAAAGACTATTTTTGCTCCCCAGTGGGTGGTTCGAATCTGGAATGTACTTGACCAAGTGGATGGAGGAAGGAGATGGTCTCACAATATTTCAGAAGCATCTGGATAAGTATTTGAAAGACTATGTAACAAGTGCTGGTAAATAGACTTGATGGCCAGCCTGGTTAAAATGAAGGTTGATCAGTAAGGGTGTCAAAGGTTATGGGGAGAAGGCAGGAGAATAGGGTTGAAAAAAGAATAATAAAGCAGACTTGATGGGCCAAATGGCCTTATTCTGCTCATAAGTCTTATAGAACATAGAACAGCACAGTACAGGCCCTTCAGCCTGCAATCTTATGTGATCTATACAAACCTACTCAACAAACTAAACTTTCCCTACTTCACACCCAAAACCCTTTATTTTTCTTGTATCCATGTGCCTGCCAAAACTCTTTAAAATGTACCTTCTGTACCTCCATTATAACCCCTGGCAATACATTCCAGGCACTCTCTGTAAAAGAAATCCCCCATGGTTGGCAAGGCAACAGAAGCATTTCTCTTTTATTTCAGAATAAACCACATCCATTCGTCATATTGCGGGGAAAAAAAAAAATTACATAGCAGATGCACTGTCCCACACATCCATCCATTCAGTTCTCGCATGGTCTCCAGGTATAGACAATGCAGCTTTCAAGACAGCACAGCAGGAGGAGGATGAGATAGTGGCCTACTATACTATAGTATCTGGTCTTAAGCTGGAGGGCTTGAGATTTGGGCCTTCTGTGGCTACAATCCAATGCAATGTGCCTACCGGGCAACCCTAACCAATTATTTCTGTTGCTTGAAGATGCTGAGTATTCTTTGCGATTCATAGTCTGCCACACCCTTCCATACGAGCCACCATGCAGCTAATAGCAGGAAAATTTGTATGGCACAGCCTATGGAAACAGATTGGACTTTGGGCCAGAACTTGTGTACGATGTCAGACCTCAAAAACACAGTGGCATGTAAAAGCACTACTCCAATCTTTTCCCCCTAGGACACAAGCGTTTTGACCACGTACATATAGACATCATAGAATCACTCGGAATGGACATATGACGGAATTGCATACTTACCTTGTTAGTCTGTGACCCAGGGTCCATAGGCTGGACGCGGCCATCTTGGTTCCTGTGTACATGTGTGAGTCTTCGGTAGGCACATGCATGGTGGGTTCACATATTGGAGTTTGTTTGGCGCATGCACGAGAGTTAAGTGACCTAATGTATTGAATTTGCATCCTTAACTCACGTGCTTTCACCAATTGAACTCTAATATGCAAAACCATCGTGCATGTGCCTACTAAAGACTCACACATGTGTGTGTACAGAAATCAAGATGGCAAGATGGCAAGATGGCCGACTGACAAGGTAAATATTCATATTTTGGCTCTTACATGCCCTGCTTCCCTGTTATAGTTTGTCAAGTACAACATAAACTGCGTAAATTTTATATTTTTCTTAAATTAAAAAAAAATTCAGTTGTATGTATGGATGGACGTAGGTCACATAGAGTGCCTGGAATGTATTGCCAGGGAGGTACAATAGGTACATTTTAAAGAGTTTTGGCAGGCACATGGATACAAGAAAAATAAAGGGTTTTGGGTGTGAAGTAGGGAAAGTTTAGTTTGTTGAGTAGGTTTGTATAGATCACATAAGATTGCAGGCTGAAGGGCCTGTACTGTGCTATCCTATGTTCTATAAGACTTATGAGCAGAATAAGGCCATTTGGCCCATCGAGTCTGCTTTAACATTCCTTTTTCAACCCTATTCTCCTGCCTTCTCCCCATAACCTTTGACACCCTTACTGATCAACCTTCATTTTAACCAGGCTGGCCATCAAGTCTATTTACCAGCACATGTTACATAGTCTTTCAAATACTCATCCAGATGCTTCTGAAATATTGTGAGACCATCTCCTTCCTCCATCCACTTGGTCAAGTACATTCCAGATTCTAATCACCCACTGGGTAGCAAAAATAGTCTTTTTCGGTTCACCTCTAAACTTCCTCTTACCCCTTACCTTGAAACTATGCCCTCTGGTTATGTGGTGAAACCACTATTGAACATATTTTTTTATATGTAAATTGCATGACCTTTCCTGGTTGACCCTGCTCTCACTGGCCGGCTCATGACTCCTCCCCTTTCTGCCCCATAAAAGCTGTCATGCCACAAGCCTGCCGCCAGTTTGAGTCCGGGTCAGTGTGAGCGACCAACACAGGGATGTTGTCCATCTCTTGCAAATAGAAGCCTTCAGTCTCGGCAACTTCAGTCTTTGTGCAATTAATCGTGCATTAGGTGCATTACCCCTCCATAAATCTTCGTCCGCGAAGCCAAGCCAAAGAAGAAGGAGAAAAGAAGGTTATAAATGTCTCTGCTCTGGGGGATGCCCTCATGATGTGTGTATAAGTAACATAATGACTCTAGCACTCAACCACTGGATGCAGGTTTCCAGTCACAGAACAACTCTCTGCCATTACCCTCTGTCTCCTATTACCAAGCCAACTTTGGATCCAATTTGCCAACTTGTAGTAATCTTTTCAAATCTTGCTAATAAACTACTATATTTAGAATGCCTTCGCAACACTCAAAACATTTTGTCTTCTCCAAATGTGTACAGTATTGAATTTAATTTGGGTGGGTGTTCATTTAGTACATTTAGGCAGTAACTAAAATATTATTTGAAAGTATTGACATGTTCCGCATAAGTGCTAATCCAGTGGTTCTCAACCTTTTTCTTTTCACTCAGATATCAGATATCCCTAAACCACTGACGCTCTGTGATTAGTAAGGGGTTGCTTAAGGTGGTATGTGGGTGGAAAGAAAAAGTTTGAAGACTAGTGTTTTAATTGTACCTAATTGACTTGTTATGTGCACTGTTTCATAACTCCAAAGGAAATGGGCCAATGAGAAATTTTCCTCAAGAAAATTATTCCCGTAACAATTGGGACTAGAGCAGTCATTCTCAACCTTCTCTTCCCATTCACATCCCACTTTAAGCAATCCCTTACTAATCACAGAGCACCTATAGCACTGGGATTACTTAAAGTGTGATGTGAGTGGGAAGAAAAAGGTTGAGAACCACTGGGCTAATCGATAATACAAAGTCAGTTGTTGGGACTAACACCTCATTCAGAGTAATTAGGGGCTAACAATAAATGACTTTCTTCCCAGCAATGCTGACATCCTGTACATAAATACAGCTGCTCCCCTACTTACGATAGTCCGACTTACGATTTTTCAATGTTATGATGGTTTGTATCCGTATTTTCAACTTTAGATTCTGATTTGCTCCTGCGCTATGCTGGGAGATGGCAGCAATGCAAGGAGCATTCTTCATGCCCAGTGTGGTTTCAGCTGTGTACGTTAATGGTTTTTTTCCCCGTGTGGAATAAAGGTATTCAAAATTTAATTATAAAAAGCAGTCGGTGAGGTATTCTATTTTGACTTACGATGGATTCGCCAGAACACAACCCCATCGTAAGTTAAGGAGCACCTGGAACACAATCTGGAATGATACGCTACTTCTCATTATTTGGGAAGACAAAATGAAATGAAAGTGGGGAAATATTAGGGTACACATGGCATCTAAAAAAAAGCTTGGATTTAGGATCAGATTTAAACTGATATCAGAAAACAAATGGACAAATTTATTGTGGAACATTTTATTGCACAGTGCATCACTTTCTCAATCAGTTTCAAGGTTTGTAGAGAATTATTCTATGAACAACAAAAAAAAATTTGCTATGAAATAAATGGGGAGTTTAATGATTCATTTAGAATTTATAGATACAGCTGGGTAACAGACTCTTCTGGCCTACCCAATTACACCCATGTGACCAATTAACCTGCTTGTTCACAAGCCTTTGGAATGTGGGAGGAAACCGGTGGAAATATGTGGACACGGTGGTGGGTGGGGGGGATGTACAAACTTCTTTCAGGCAGCAGCGGATTCGAACCTGTATCTCTGGCGCTGTAATAGCATTGCAAACAGTAAAGCAGTTTCAGAGGACGGCCTGATGTGTGATAAACCCAGAAATTACTAACCCAGTTGTTTTTTTTTTAACCAAATTGCTATCTTGCTCTGTGCCTCATCAATGGTCTGAAAAAGGCCTGAAATATTTCTCCCCTTCCATTCATTTAACATGATACATATTAACTCCTGACAATGAACCCATCAACCTATAAGTTTGAAGTCTTATTTCAGATTGGTGCTGGACATTTTAAAACAGAAGATTTAACTTTTTATTAAACATTTCTTAATCCATGATTCCTTTCCTTCTCTTTCTGTACTTAAATTGACATGCAATTCAGCCATTCAAGTGTGAACTTAGTGCTCAGTCTGATCACACTTATCTTCATGATAAGGTTATCCACTTTGGAAGAAGAAATGGAAGATCAGATTATTATTTAAATGGTCAGCGATTGCAGCGTGCTCCCATACAGGAGGACTTGGGAGAGCATGTGCATGAATCACAAAAGGTTGCTTTGCAGGTGCACCAGGAGGCTATCAAGAAGGCAAATGGAACGTTGGCCTTCAATGCTAGAGGGATTGAATTTAAGAGCAGGGAAGCTATGTTGCAAGTGGACAAGGCACTGGTGAGGCCACATTTGGAATATTGCATGCAGTTCTGGTCTCCTTACTTGAGGAAGGATGTACTGGTTTTGGATGTGGTCCACCACGTTGATTCCTGAGATGAAGGGGTTAGCCTTTAAGGAGAGATTGGGTGGTCTGGGACTGTACTCGCTGGAATTCATAAATTTGGTAAACCACTATTATATTGTGATTGGCTACTGCCAGGTGGATACACCTCTGACCCATTCACCCTGCCATGATGAGTCAATGAGGTTGATTGTTGCTCCAGTCTATAGTTCAGAAGAGCCTATCAGTTTCACATCCTCAGAGTCTTTTAGTGGTGATTGATGGTGCATCAATAAGAATTAGAGAGGATCTTAGAGAAATGTATAACATTATGAAAGGCAGAGTTAAGATAGAGGTAGGTTGATGTTTCCATTGGTGGGAAAGACGAGAACTCGAGGACATAGCCTCAAGATTTGGGGTAGTAAATTTAGGATGGAGATGAGGAGCAACTGGTTTTCCCAAAGGGTGGTGAATCTATGGAATTCTCTGCCCCCATGGAAGCAGAGGAGGCTATTTCAGTTAATACATTTAAGACAAGGTTGGATAGATTTTTACATAGTGGGGAATTATGGGATATGGAGAAAAGGCAGATAGGTGGAGATGAGCCCATCATCAGATAAGCCATGATTTCATTGAATGGGGGAGCAGGGTCAATGGCTGGATCACGTACTCCTTCTCTTATTTCTCATTATCCTTTGATCTGATTGGTTTAAGTGACTGCTGCTGGGAGCTGGGTTTCTTCTGCTGCACTGTTATCTGGCAGCCTCCTTAAGTTTAAACGGTGAATGCTTGAGATTGTCTTCTGCCGTCAGCCAGAGTGCACTCAACTGTTTCTTTCCCTCCAACCAATCTCAGATATTAGATAGAACTAGAAAGAAGGAGAGGAAATAAAATATTTAGCAGTTTGTGAAAAACCTTACAGAGAACAGGCCTTCTGGACCAAGTGCCTGCCCTGAACATAATGCGTGCACATGATACATATCCCTTATTCTTTGCATGCTTATGTGTCTGTCTTGAAGCCTCTTAAACAGCATGAATAACTTGTAAGTAATAATAATAGTTCCTCCTTATTCCACTACTAATTATTCTTTTTGTCCTACAACAGTCTGAAGTGAAATTCAAAAGTCTTCAGATGCTGTGATTGTAGTAAACACACATAGAAATGCTGGAGGAACTCAACAGGTCTCGCAGCATTCATAGGAGGTAAAAAAATATTACTGATATTTTGGGCCTGAGCTCTTCTTCAAGGAATAAGCAAAGCACAGGAAGGTGTAGGAATAAAGATCGAAGACTGGCCAGGGGAGGTGTCCAGACCCACAAAAGGTGTTAATGAATATATATTTACCTCCTGTAGACACTGTGAGACCAGCTGAGTGGGCAGCAAGGTTAGTGTAGTGGTTAGCACAATGCTGTTAGAGCACCACCAATCGGGACCGTGGATCGAATTCTGCGCTGTCTGTAAGGTGTTTGTTCGTCGTCCCCGTGTCTGCCGGAGATTCCTATGGGTGCTCCGGTTTCCTCCCAATGCCAAAACATGCTGGGGATGTAGGTTAATTGAGTGTAATTGGGCAGTTTGTGCTCGTGGGCTGAAATGGCCTGTTCCCATGCAGTATGTCTAAATGAAAAAAAAATACAAGAGTTCCTCCAGCATTTCTGTGTGTTTTTACTACAACAGTTTGAAGTTATTTCCTTTTTTTTGTCTTGCTTTGATATTTTTCTACAGAGTAACCATGGTGGTTGATATTGGGCATACTTCTAAAAGATCAATGCACCTTCTTCAGAAAATAGCTCAGAATTCCCTTTTATCCCCTCATAGTCTTAGTCCGGCTTTCTCATGTTGGGAATCAGTCTCATGGCACTTCCCTGTGGTGCTTCTGGAGGTTGAATGTTTTCCTTGTTTCTTGCTAAAAGGTGGTTCTGCATTCCAACTGCACCCACTGATCCCATTGGATAAATAATAAGTACTGGTAATATTCTGGTCAAAGAAAATTTGATGTATGTGCTAAGGGTGCCCAACCCATAAATAGCAAGCTTGACCACACTTGAAGCAAAAAATATACAGATTTTATACCAGAGCTCTAAATTATATTCAGTCAGAGCCAAATTATCTCATTCACTCAACATAAAAATATTTAGACAACATTTTACCTCAATCCTCTCTTTAACAGGGCAATGGGATCTTGGGCGGTAATGTTAAGTTCAACAGCTTGACAGGAAATTCAACGAAACTGACCACCCACTTTACAATGTGTCTGTTTATTTTTGCTTTCCATTCACTTCAGGGGTAAGTAAAAATGAGCAAGTACAAGGTGCTGCCCTATATTCCGTCATTAGTTCATTGGGAGATGGGGGTGGGGGTTGGTAATAAGACTATTTCTTTGTTTTCTGCCATCCTCTCACTTTCTTTCTTTGGGTCTGCCTAAAATTGTTTGAAAACAAAAAAAAATGTTGGTGGAAATCACAGAATGTGTCCATTCTGCTGTTGGACTTTAAAAAAACATTTAGACCTACAGCTCTGTAACAGGCCAATTCGGCCCGATGAGTTTGTGCTGCCCAATTAACACCCCATTAATTTACACTCTGGTATGTTTTTGAAGGGTGGGAGGAAATTGGAGCCCCCGGGGAAAACCCATGCAGACATGGGGAGAACGTACAGTGCGGGATTTGAACCAAGGTCTGGCCCCGATCACAAAGAGCAGCACGAGACAAACCTCAGCTCCAGTCTAGAGACTGTATTCTAAATCTCAAGGACACAAACATGGTGTATTTTGCCATTCCTATAGGGGTAAAGTTCTGAAGATGGTCTCATACGTCAACTGGTCATAGTAGAGCCACTGTGCACCTTGATTGAACAGGTGAGCTCTAAAGAAACATCTCCAAATTAAATACCCAGGTAATTATTCCTTTTGGTTTACCTTGAACCCTTTGACAAGTCGAATTTGGAACTCATTAAAGCTTTAGGTTCCCCAAAGATTGCATTGAGTACGGAGATTCTCTCTTCTGTCTCTCTTTGACGATGTGGGTGGTGTTGGGTCAGCTTGGGATTTGGGATCTGTATTAAATATATGTTGATTCTTCCTGTAGAATGAGATGGATGGAAAATATGAGACAGAATTCAATCGGAACTTTCCTGATGTTCAAGCCAAAATGCCATCAAGATTGCAATGTGCAAGTAATTTGTAGTCAAGGCTGACTGTATTTTTAAGGAAGTTATTTCTACGATGTCTGCCAAGAATTCTTGCCCAATCCATCCATGTAAATAGTGACAAAATATTTAAACATGAAATTACTTGTTTGAGATTTAGAAAATAATAACACGTTTTCAACAAGAATATATAGAATTAATTGAAATTTTTCTTTGACATACAGCATGGTTACAGGCCATTTTGGTTCATGAGTCTGCGCCACCCAATTTACACCCATTTAACCTATATCTCTGGTAAATTTTGAACAATGGGAGGAAATGGAAGCCCCAGGGAAAACCCACTCAGGTATGGGGATTAAGTGCAAACTCCTTACAGATAGTGCAGTAGTCAAACCCCGGTCCCGATTGCTGGCGCTGCACTACCCGCCACACCAGCCACGGTGCCCTAATGAAATATAGAACAGCACAGGAACAGGATCTTCAGCCTCTCAAAGCTTTACTGTCCATGATGCCAATTTAAACTAACCCCATCTGTCTGCACGTGGTCTAGATCGCATTATTCCCTTCCTGTCCTTGTGTCTGCCCCAATGTCTCTTAAATGCTGCTCCTGTATCTCATTCTGCTGCTTCCCCTGGCACCCTTATCACTCATATATATTAAAAAAAAACTTCTCTGGCTCATCTACTTTCAACTTTCCTCCCTCACCTTAAACCTCTGCGATTTAGTATTTGACATTTCCACCCTGGCAAAAGATTATATACCCTGGTCAATGCCTCTCATAATTTGAAATACAATACTCCTGTAAGGTTTCCCCTCAGCCTCCAACATTTCCTTCTATGACTAAGCCAATTTTGAATCAAACTTACTAACTTAATGTGAATTCCATGTAGTTTAATCTTCTGGACAAGCCTACCATAAGAGAATTTGTCAAATGCTATACTGAAGTCCAAGTAGGCAACATTCATTGCCCTCTCTCATCCATATTTTTCCAAATAATTTAATGATTGTTTGTCTCCATCGCACTTCTTGAACAAAGGAAAATATTCTCTATTATCCAGTCTTCTGTAACCTTGCCTGTGGCCAAAGAGAATGCAAGAATTTCTGTAAAGGCCCCACCAATCTCCTCCCTTGCCTCCCTCAGTATTATAAATAGATTTCAACTGGCATGGTACCTTAATGTTTTTCAAAACACCCAACACCTCTTACCCTTAATATCGAGATGCCTGAGAATATAAACAAACCACTCCCTGTTTTCACCATGATTCATATGGTTCCCCTTGGTGAAGGGCAATGCAAAGTGCTCATTTATGACTTTCCTACATCTGGCTCAAATCAAAGTTCCCTCCTTTGTCCTTGAGTAGACATAGAACATAGAACAATATAGCTCAATGCAGGCCCTTTGGCTCTCAATGTTGTGCCGACCCACATATCCCTTCCTTAAAAAAAAGAACAAAACCCTTCCTACCCCATGATGCTCTATTTTTTTTCATCCACGTGTCGGTCTAGGAATCTATTAAATGCCGCCAATGTTTCAGTCTCCACCACCATCCCCAGCAAGGCATTCCAGGCACCCACAACTCACTGCATTTATATTAAAAAAAACTTACCCCTGCTGTCTCCCCTAAACTTCCCTCCCTTAAATTTGTACATATGTCCTCTGATCCTGCTCTAGGAAACAGTTCTGGCTCTCCACTCTTTCTATGCCTCTCATAAGCTTGTAGACCTCTATCACGTCTCCTCTCATCCTTCTACGCTCCAAAGTGAAGAGTCTCAGCTCTGCTAATATTGCCTCATAAGACTTGTTTCCCAATCCAGGCAACATCCTGCTAAATCTCCTCTGACCACCCCCCTCCCCCCACCATAGCTTCCACATCCTTCCTGTAATGAAGTGACCAGAACTGAATACAATACTCTACGTGTGGTCCTACCAGAGATTTGTAAAGTTGTAACATGACCTCTCTACTCCTGAACTCAATCTCCCATTAATGAATCCCAGCAATCATAGGCCTTCTTAACTATCCAGTAAATCTCTGCAGCGACCTTGAGGGATGTATGGATTTGCACCTCAAGGTCCCTCTGTTCATCCACACTCTTAAGTAACTGACCATTAACCCTGTACTCAGCCTTCTGTTTAGTCTTCCAAAATGCATCACCTCATACTTAGCTGGATTGAAATCCATCTGTCATTTTTCTGTCCAATTCTTCATCCTGTCTATATCATCTTGTAACCTTTTGACAACCTTCTGCTCCATCCAACACTCTTCCAACCTTCATATCATCCACAAACTTATTGACCAATCCATTTGCCTCTTCATCCAGGCCATTTATAAAACTCTCAAAGAGCAGGGGTCCCAGAACAGATCCCTACGGCACTCCACTAGTCACTGACATCTAGGCAGAATAGTTTCCTTCCACTACTACTCTTTGCTTTCTTCCTACAAGCCAATATTTTTTATCCATACAACTAATTTTCCACTGATCTCCTGCCTCATGACTGTTTGATTGAGCCTCTCATGGGGGACCCTGTGAAATGCCTTGCTAAAAACCATATAGACCACATTTACCACCCTCCCCTCATCAGTTTTTTTTTGTTACCGCTTCAAAAAACTTGATTAGACTCGCGAGGCATGACCTTCCCTTCACAAAGTCATGATGACTATCCTTGAGTATGCTGTACTTTGCCAAATGCTCATAGATCCTATCCTTAAGAATCCACTCTCTTAGTTTACACACCACTTAGGTAAGACTCAATCGTCTATAATTCCCAGGATTCTCCATGACCTTATTTTAAACAAGGGGCTACATTTGTCATTCTCCAATCCTCTGGCATCTCCCCTGGAGCCAAAGAGGATTCAAAGATCATAGCTTCTGCCCCAGCTATCTCTTGCCTCACTTCCCACAGCAGCCTTGGGCATATCATGTCTGATCCCGGGGACTTACCAATCTTGATGTTTTTAAGAAGGTCCAACACTTCCGCTTCCTTAATCTCCACATTGTCCAGCTCACAGGCCTGTTCAATTTCAACTTCACCGTGATCAAGGTCCCTTTCTCTTGGGAATACTGATGCAAAGTATTCATTTAGGACCTCCCCTACCTCTTCCACCTCCAGGCACGTTGCCTCCTTTATCCTTTAATGACCCCCCACCTTTATTCTCAACATCCTTCTGTTCTTTACATATGCAGAGAATACTTTTGGGTTGCCTTTGTGAACAAAGGAGCAACATTGGCTACTCTCCAGTCCTCCAAGATCTCACATTGTTAGTAAGAATACAAAGATCTTCATTTCCTCTGTTGTCACTTGGAATAACCTGGGTGTGGTGATACACCATTATAGCCTATTGCAGGGGGCAACCTGTGTACCTGCCGGAAGACCACTGGAGGACAAGGCAACACCTGGCCAGCTGTCAATCAGCTGACCTGAATGGACCAAGCCCCACCCGGTCGGCTGCCAATCACCTTCCAGGATGTAAGCTACATCTGGCCCCTCGAGGTCAGTCTCAGAGCCAGCACAGCTACTCTCACAGCCAGCTCTGTGGAAGCTTGTGTGGAATAAAGCCTGTTGAACAGGCCTTATGTTTTGTGTCTGCTTTTCTGCTCGATAGTGCAGAATTTGTTTTGTGGGATGCCTTGAAAGCTTATTTGAGGGGACAGATTATTAGTTATACAGCTAAAATTAAAAACCTGGGATATATGCATCAGACACCATGGATGTCCACTTTAATATCCTTCAAAAGACCCAGACCACCTGTTTCGATCTCAAAATACCCTAGAATATATATATATATATAATGGAGGGGTGGTATTAAATGACTGCTATTCTCCAAAGAACAATGGAATGATTGCACCAAGCCCAGGAGCTTAAAAAGTAACAGTCAGTGACAATTGGAGAAACACCAAAGGACTCTTGAGTGAATAAAGAACTGCTGGAGGAACTCAGCAGGTCAGTCACATCCATGGGTCGGTTCTCATTTTAGGTTTGAACCTTTACATCAACACAATGATAGAATGTGCGAGATTCAACTCCAGAGAAACCAACAGCTTTTGGGAAATACAGGGGGTATCTTTCACTGATAATCTTACAGCGGCAGTTTGTCTCAGTGCACGTGTCCTTGGGAATAAACTGATGTTATATCAGTGTTCATGTTGAAATTCAACAAATATCATTGCATTTCTAAAACTGAAGATACCTGATTTAGTTTTAATTTTGCCTTTGGCTCTGCTGAGCTATTTGATTGCCTGACACTCAAAGTGCCATCTTTCCAATTTGCAACTCTCCCTGTCTCATTTTCATATTTAAACCATTAACTTGCTACCTGGGAATACACTCTAACCTACTTCCCTTAATTTACAAGGAGAATCTGGATACACTGGGACTTCCAACAACCACACCCCCCTCCCCCCACCACTGGAGCACAGGAGTCTGAGGGAGGACTTTATAGAGATGCCTAAAATAATTATAGGCATAGATTACATGAATAATCACAGTCAAATTTTCTGCCTAAAACGAAGAGACATAGTGAGAGAGGAAATATTTGAAGGGAATCTGAGGAACAACTTCTCATAAGGAATGAGCTGCTGGAGACAGGCAGAAGTTGTGATCTTAAGTGGCATCTCATCCGGTTTGAAGGGATATGCGGCAAACACAGGCAAATGAGGCTAACTTGAATGGTTAATTTGGTCAGCATGGATGATTCGAGCCTAAGGTTCTGGTTCTGTGCTGCGTAGCTCTACGACTTAACAATCCACCCATGTTTGCAGGAAGATTCACCCCTATGGACTAATCTGTGGCTCTTTGCTTGACTTATTCCATCTAGAAAGTCTCCCTTGAGTGTTGAACTCTTCTACCACAGGAAGTTCCCATTAATTTGCTCAGAACTGAAGCAAACTAAAAGAGGCAGTTTGATACCTCATATTGAAAGCACAACTTGTGCTTGAGATGCTTTTCCTCATCAATGAAAAGTTTTGTTTCCTGTCATCTGCTCTCTGGAGACTAACTAAATATGAATTGCATTTATTGAACTTTAATGATCCTTCTTTGCGACTAGGTTTTAGTAAATAAAACAGGACATCCTGATTTTTGTGATGCTCAGTTAGTTGATGAGAGCATTTCTTTCTCTGTACCGTACTTAATTCCTGTTATCTGTGGATTGTGGAGAAACACACGGCCTCCCCACTTGTCTGGAATATTGTGGATTGCGGGTGGTCACGTGTCCTCCCTGTTATGTTTGTTCCCTGAAGAAGAACAACCTTGCATGGGTTTAACACTTAATCAACTTTATTTTGCCAGCTACCTGAACCCACAAACATACTCGACTTCTGTCGTAATCTACTGTTTGTTCCCGTGCACACCGCACGCATTGCCTACTGGGTAATATAATTCTTTATTATGCAGGCATAATAGCACTCTCCCTGTCCGAAACTTATTCAGAAATCACATCATCTGACAATCAAGGTTGGACTCCAGCCACCCATTACTGCACACCTTGCTGTTGGCTCATTTTAATTGGCTAGGCACCCCGATCAGAACTATATAATAACATCAATGGATAGCACATTCTTTCTCTCTGCCTTGCGGTCTCAAGCCCCAGACATGGCTCATTACTGTGGTCATTGTAAAAAATAAATGGTGGAAAATAAATGGGTAAAATTATACATAAGTTTAAAATTGGCATGCCTCATTGTTAGTTCTCCATTCATTCAACAAGTAGTCTCAAGCAACCGGGAAATTCACTTATCCATCATTTACCAATCCACGTAGGTGCTGCATACCAGGAATTTTCCTGTACATCAAAGAATTGTTTCTCCCCTTGATTTCCTCCTTGCTGTTCTACTTTGGGGACATCATCAATAAAGGGCAACAATCAACCTTGAAAAACCAGTTGAAAGCGTTGTTGCAATAAAGATGTATCAGGGTTGGATGCTGACAGATAGCAAGATGTTAGCTTGTGGTAATAGGGGTAATAAAGATAGGATCTCCTTGAAAATGCTCTGCAAGCAAGCTCAAGATTGCTTATAACAAATATTCAATATTGGACTACTCAAATTTCTGCAGGTGTACCATGGAGACCATTGTGAATGGATTGGAGATGCTAATGCACAGAACAGGAAAAAGAAAGAGTGTTACGAACTTGATCAGCACCATGGAGTCTTCACTCCATTCAGGACATAAGAGATGTTGCCTCAAGAAAGTAGCCTCTATTATCAAGGACCCTCATCACCCAGGCCATGCTCTCTTCACACTGCTACCACAGGAAGGAGGTACAGGAGCCTGAAGACAAACACCCAGCGGCATAAAAACAGCTTCTTCCCCTCAGTGATCAGATTTTTGAATGGACATGAGCCATGGACACTATTTCACTTTATCTCTTGTTTTGCACTAATTTTTTTAAATATAAAAAGTGTATTTCCAGAAATGCAATTTTGCATTTGTAATGAATTAGAATTTATTTTCACGAACAAGTCATGAGATTTGGTGTTTGGCAGTAGCATCATAGTGAAAACAAACATATTATAACGGTGGTAGACCATTGTTATGTACAATTATCTGGTCAGGCACACCTATTGGCTGATTGTACCTGTAGCCCCTCCCCACAGGCTCCTGTATAAAGGTGAATGTTCCACAGCCCCCTCCTCAGTGCAGGACAACTGAACAGTGTGGATGTGCTTGTGTTCTTAAGTAAATAAAAGCCTATTGGGTTCTCAACAATAGTCTTTCCAGTAATTGATGGTGCATCAATAACCATCTGACAACATAAAAACAGGAGTTCACGAAAAGTAAGGCAGTGATATTGGTTCACCAATTATTCTGGAATCTGATTTCCACAGGGAAGAAGCTGCCCTTGTGCCATTGAGTGCTCATCTTTAGGCTCCTCTTCCTTTTTCCAATGGTAGCAAAGTAAAGAGGGCATGGCCTGGGTGGAAAGGGTCTTTGAGGATAGTGGCTGCCTTTTTAGGACACCGCCTCTTGTAGATGTCCTCGATGGAATGAAGTCTGGTGCCTGTGATGTCTCCAGATAACAAACCTCTGAAGTTTATTCTTGTTCTGAGAGCTGGCACTTCTATTCGAGGCAGTGATGTAACCAGCCAGAATGCTCTCCACGGTGGAGAAATTTCAAGAGTCTTTGTCTGAATCTCCTCAGACACTTCACAAAGTATAGCCGCTGGCGAGCCTTCTTTGCGATTGCATTAAAGTGGAGGCTCCAGGACAGATCCTCAGAGATGTTGACACCCAGGAATTTGAAGTTCTTGACCCTCTCCACTACTGAGCTCTCAACGAGGACTGGGTTATGTTTCCCTGACTTTCTCCACAATCATCACCTTAGTTTTGCTGACGTTGAATGAAAGATTGTTGTCTTTACACTATTCAACGAGCTGATCTATCTCCCTCCTGTACGTTTCCTCATTGCCGTTTGTGATTCTGCCAACAACTGTGGTGTCATCGGCAAACTTGTAAATAGCATTGGAATTGTGCCTGGCCACATGGTCATGGGTGTAAAATGAATAGAGCAGTGAGCACATCCTTGGGGTGTGACTGCATTGATAATCAGTGAGGAGGAGTTGTTGTTTTCGATTCGTACTGACTGTGGTCTTCCAATGAGAAAGTCAAGGATCCAGTTGTAGAGGGGGGTACAGAGGCCTAGAGTTTGTAGCTTCTTGACCAGCACTGAGGGAATAATAGTGTTGAAGGCCAAGCTGTAGTCGATGAAGAGCAGCCTTATGTACGATTTGACGTTTTCGAGGTGATCCAGAGCTGAGTAGAGAGCCAGCGATATTGCGTCTGCTGTGGAGTGATTGTGACGACAGGCAAATGGTTCAGATCTTTGCTTACGTCAGTGTTAATTCTGGCCATGATCAGCCCCTCAAAGCATTTTATCACAGTAGAAGTTAGTGCTACTGGGCGGTAATCGTCAAGGCAGCTCACACAACTCTTCTTGGCACCGGGATGATTGAGGCCGTCTCGAAGCAGGTGGGAACATCCATGAGCTCCAGTGAGTTGGTTGGTGCAGAATTTCCGTACCCTGCCAGGTACGCCGTCAGGGCCTGGCACCTTGCGAGGGTTCACCCTCTTGAATGATGTCCTGATGTCGCCCTCAGAGACCGATATCACAGGGTCCTCAGCCTTTTCAAGGATTCTAGTGGGCACTGTTTGGTTCTTCTTCTCAAAGCAGGCATGGAAGGCAGTCAGCTCATCGGGTTGTGAAGCATTGCAGCCATCTATAGTGTTCACCCTTGTTTTGTTGGCTTTAATGACCTGTACTCCCTGCCATAGCTGGCGTGTATCCATCTGTCTGTAATGCACAATAACGTTGCTGCCAAACTACAAATTTCATGACAATGTTTACGATCATAAATTCTGATCCTGATCCATCTGACTGAGAAGGTATGAAATTAAAATGGGGGTAATACCACTTTGTTAACTAGCATTATAAATCTCCACGTTGTACTTCTCAGAGGAAAATTAAACTCAGAGATATCATGTGCTCATAATGTAATGCAGAGGAATGAGATGTATTTACAATGCAAATGATCTTGATACATTTGAAGTTTCATCATTGTGTTTTGTTTTCACACACTGGGGTGAAAGTATCAGTGAGAAAATTAAATAGAACGACTACCCTGGATTGCACAAAAAAACAGAAAGCACCAACATTTTTTTTTCCACGCAAAACTCAAGGTAGTTTAAAGGTTTTGCTAGAATGTCTGTGAACATTTTCGGGGCGGCACAGTTAGTGAGGCGATGTTACAACGCCAGTGAGTGGGGTTTGAATCTGGCATCGTCTGTCAGGAACCCATATATTCTCCCTGTGTCTACGTAGGTTTCCTGCGGGCGCTCCGCTTTCCTCCTATGTACGGGGATTTTAGGTCAACTGGATGTAATTGGGTGGCACGCGCTTGTGGGCTGGAAGGGCCTGTTACCGTGCTGTATGTCTAAAAGAATCTTCTGTCTGCAACTGAAAGAGTAAGACCTTTGTCACTACTCCTGGAAATGTAGCTCCCAGTGGGGTGTGCTGCACTTAATAATAATGTACTTTGCTTCATTTCTCCACATTTGATATGTGCTTCTGAAATTCTGTACTGTAACTTAAATTGTTCCAAGATTGGGCCCAGTGCCTTCAGTTTCCAGGTCCTGGCCCATGGAATTTCCTCCCAAAGCTTCTGGCGGCTCCTTACAGGTTTTAAACAGCCTGGAAGAGGAGCTGACAGTGTAAGTCAATGAACAAAGACTCCAGAGAAGTTCAGCAAGTCATGCAGCGTTCTTTATGTACCTAGAGTATGTAGCTAACATTCTGGGCCTGAGCCCTTCATCAGGCACCTGAATAAAATGGTGGGGGGAGTATAACAGGCAGTACACAATAAAGCAAATTTGCAGAATGTGGTGTTACAGAATATTAAGTAGAAAAATGCAGTTAAAAGAGAGTATTGTCTGTGTTAGTATAGTTTTGTGAAGGTGAGTGAACATCTTTTGTGTATTGGAGATTCATTCAAGAGTCTGGTAACTTTTTAATCTGCACCGATGATGGACTATGGGGAAGTATCAGGGAGAAAGATGAATCCCATATTAGTCCTGATGTGTGCCACTTGTTTCTATGTACCCCGGCCGAACCTTGGTTACATAGGTCACATGTCTATCCTGCTAACCCCAGCATACAGACCGCTGACGAAGCAAACTAGGTCAGTTTGTAGGGAGATCAGGATGTGGCCGGATTGGGAGGGAGGGAGGGGGGCACAGCAGTATGGCAAGACTGCTTTGAGACCAGTGATTGGGCTTGTTTCAGGGAAGGAGCCCACCTGCGCTGGTCACGTAAACTTCGAGGAGTACACGAGCTCAGTGACCTGCTATGTCAGCAAATGCAGTGAGGATGTCACCAAGATCAAATGCCTCACCACTAGGGCTAACCAGAAACCATGGTTGGATGCAGAAGTCTGGGCTCTTCAGGACAGGGGATAGGATGGCACTAAGATCAGCTAAGAACTCTCCTGTATATCCAGAAGGCAAAGCGAGGGTATGCACAGAAGATCCACTGACAGCTGTGCAACACTGGTGACATGAACCACATGTGGCAAGGGATCAAGATTATCGTGGGTCACAAGTCAACCTTGTGAATTAAGGACAATGACTCCTCCCTACTGGGCAGACTGCACATGGTTTGATAAGAAGAACAGGATGATGGCAAAGAAAGCTCTGTGTCCCACTGATAATGGGGCCCCCTGTATAGCTGTGGCTCAAGTGAAGAGAACCCTATTCAAGGTGAACTCACACAAGGTGGCAGGATCAGACAACTTACCTGGTCAAGTGCTGAAGGACAGCGCTTACCAATTGATGGAGGTCTTCATGGACATCTTCAGCACCTCACTGAAGCAGGGTCCAAGACAGCTATCATCATTCTGGTACCCAAGAGGGCAACAATAACAGGCCTCAATGACTATTGTCATGTGGCACTGACCTCCACCGTTATGAAATGCTTCAAGCATCTGATGATGGAATACATCAAAGAGCACCTCCCAGGAATGCTGGATCCATTTCAATTTGCCTATAGAAGAAACCATTCCACAGGCTTGTCTCCTCACACTGCCCTGGGCCACCTGGAGAACGTCGCCTCATTTGCCAAGCTGCTGTTCATTGACTTCAACTCGGCATTTAATCCGATCACTCCCCAGAGGCTGGTGGAGAAGCTGTCCTCACTGGGACTCGACACCCCTCTCTGCAACTGGATCCTGGACTTCCTAACAGAAAGACCACAGTCTGTTCAGGTCAGTAGCAGAACATCGAGCACCGTCCCACTGAACACTGGTGCACCTCAGGGCTGTGTGCTGTGCCCAATCTTGTTCACGCTACTGACCCACAAGTGCATCGCCAGATCCAGCTCCAAGTTTACAGATGACATGACAATAGTCGGCCTCATTAGCCACAATGAGTCTCACTGTGAGAAGAAGTGGAAAATCTCATGAAGTGCCGTGAGAGTAACAAACTGAATCTCAATGTGGACAAGATGAAGAAGATGATCGTGGACTTCAGCAGGACCAGGAACGACTACCTTCCTCTATACATCAACAACTCTGTGGCGAGCACCATGTTCCTTGGAGTTAATTTAACTCGTGACCTATTGTGGACACCCAACATCTCCTGACTCCTCACATTTCCAGCAGAATGCTCAGGGGTTGTGCGGCTCAGCTAGCAGATGTTCTCATTGACAACTTTAATATCTTCCTGAGTAGTGCTGTGGTCCCTACGTGCTTGAAAGCCGCCACCAAAGTCCCTGTGCCAAAGAAGTCGTCAGTGTCCTGCCTCAGTGATTACCACCCTGTCGCCCTAACATCCATCGTCACGAAATGCTTCGCCATAGGACACATTAAGCACCTGCTGCCCCCCTCACTGGACCCACTGCAGTTTGCATATAGATCCAACCACTTCACGGATAATGCGATTGCCACTGGCCTTCACCCACCTAGAAAATAAAGACTCGTACAATCGCATGCTGTTTATTGAATTCAGTTCGGCATTCAACTTGATCACATCTCAGGACCTGATAAGGAAGTAGGGCCTGCTGGGTCTAAACACCTCCCTCCACCATTGGATTCTTGACTTCCTGACGGGGAGACCTCAGGCAGTCGGGATCAGAAACAGCACCTCCAAGACCATCCCACTGAGCACGGGCCCCCCCCACCTACCCCAGGGCTGCTGCTTAACCCATTGCTGTTTATTCTGCTGACCCACTGTCATGCAGCCAAACATAGGTCACACCACATCATCAAGTTCGCTGACCACACGGCAGTGGGTGGGCCTTACCAGTTAAAATGAAGAAGCAGCGTACAGAGAAGTGCAGACACCAACAAACTGGTGCAGAGCAAAGAACCCGTCTTTGAATGTTAAAAAAAAACAAGAGATGGTTGCCAACTTCAGGAGGGCCCGGGGAGATCACTTTCCCCTGGTCATTGACGGCTCTACTGTTGAGGTCAAGATATTAAGTTCCTTGGAGTGCACCTGGCGGAGAATCTCTCCTGGCCCTTAACACCAGCTCCATAACCAAGAAAGCCCAGCAGTGCCTCTACTTCCTGCGAAGGCTGAGGGAAGTCCATCTCCCACCCTCCATCCTCACTACATTTTGCAAAGGATGCATGTATCACTGCCTGATTTGGAAGCTGTACCACCTTGGACCACAAGACCCTGCAGAAGTCAACGGAAAAGACCATCGGGGAAATCTCTTCCAAACATGGAGGACATCTACTCCACTCTATGCAGGTGGAAAGCAATAAACATTGTGAAAGACTCCACACATCCCGCGCGTAAACTGTTCTCCTTCTGCCATCTGGCAGGAGGTACCGAAGCATTCGGGCCCTTATGTCCAGAGTGGGAAACAGCTTTGCCCTCCAAGCCATCACGCTCCTGAATTCCCAGTACAGATGTGGATAGCACGTCGTGGACTTCCAGTGTATAGGTCTCAATATTTTAATGTGTTATCTGCCTTCCTGACTTGCATGTATGTAAACATACTCCATGGTCCTGGAGAAATGCTATATCATCCTACGGTGTGAGCACAGAATAAAGTTGATTCGACTTGTCTTGAAGGCACAACAGCGACTGCAATAGCGGAAAATTTTTAGACAGGGTGGGAAAGTTGGTAACACCATTGTGCACAATTTATACAGGGTGGGACAGTTGGTAACACTATTGTGCACAATTTATACAGGGTGGGACAGTTGGTAACACTATTGTGCACAATTTATACAGGATGGGACAGCTGGTAACATTATTGTGCACAATTTATACAGGATGGGACAGCTGGTAACACTATTTTACACAATTTATACAGGATGGGACAGCTGGTAACACTATTGTGCACAATTTATACAGGGTGGGACAGTTGGTAACACTATTGTGCACAATTTATACAGGGTGGGACAGTTGGTAACACTATTGTGCACCATTTATACAGGGTGGGACAGTTGGTAACACTATTGTGCACCATTTATACAGGGTGGGACAGTTGGTAACACTATTGTGCACAATTTATACAGGGTGGGACAGTTGGTAACACTATTGTGCACAATTTATACAGGGTGGGACAGTTGGTAACACTATTGTGCACAATTTATACAGGGTGGGAAAGTTGGTAACACTATTGTGCACAATTTATACAGGGTGGGACAGTTGGTAACACTATTGTGCACAATTTATACAGGGTGGGACAGTTGGTAACACTATTGTGCACAATTTATACAGGGTGGGAAAGTTGGTAACACTATTGTGCACAATTTATACAGGGTGGGAAAGTTGGTAACACTATTGTGCACAATTTATACAGGGTGGGAAAGTTGGTAACACTATTGTGCACAATTTATACAGGGTGGGAAAGTTGGTAACACTATTGTGCACAATTTATACAGGGTGGGACAGTTGGTAACACTATTGTGCAGAATTTATACAGGGTGGGACAGTTGGTAACACTATTGTGCACAATTTATACAGGGTGGGACAGCTGGTAACATTATTGTGCACAATTTATACAGGATGGGACAGCTGGTAACACTATTTTACACAATTTATACAGGATGGGACAGCTGGTAAAACTATTGTGCACAATTTATACAGGGTGGGAAAGTTGGTAACACTATTGTGCACAATTTATACAGGGTGGGAAAGTTGGTAACACTATTGTGCACAATTTATACAGGGTGGGAAAGTTGGTAACACTATTGTGCACAATTTATACAGGGTGGGAAAGTTGGTAACACTATTGTGCACAATTTATACAGGGTGGGAAAGTTGGTAACACTAATGTGCACAATTTATACAGGGTGGGACAGTTGGTAACATTATTGTGCACAATTTATACAGGGTGGGACAGTTGGTAACACTATTGTGCACAATTTATACAGGGTGGGACAGTTGGTAACACTATTGTGCACAATTTATACAGGATGGGACAGCTGGTAACATTATTGTGCACAATTTATACAGGATGGGACAGCTGGTAACACTATTTTACACAATTTAAACAGGATGGGACAGCTGGTAAAACTATTGTGCACAATTTATACAGGGTGGGAAAGTTGGTAACACTATTGTGCACAATTTATACAGGGTGGGACAGTTGGTAACACTATTGTGCACAATTTATACAGGGTGGGACAGTTGGTAACACTATTGTGCACAATTTATACAGGGTGGGACAGTTGGTAACACTATTGTGCACAATTTATACAGGATGGGACAGCTGGTAACACTATTTTACACAATTTATACAGGATGGGACAGCTGGTAAAACTATTGTGCACAATTTATACAGGGTGGGACAGTTGGTAACACTATTGTGCACAATTTATACAGGGTGGGACAGTTGGTAACACTATTGTGCACAATGTATACAGGGTGGGACAGTTGGTAACACTATTGTGCACAATTTATACAGGGTGGGACAGTTGGTAACACTATTGTGCACAATTTATACAGGGTGGGACAGTTGGTAACACTATTGTGCACAATTTATACAGGATGGGACAGCTGGTAACATTATTGTGCACAATTTATACAGGATGGGACAGCTGGTAACACTATTTTACACAATTTATACAGGATGGGACAGCTGGTAAAACTATTGTGCACAATTTATACAGGGTGGGAAAGTTGGTAACACTATTGTGCACAATTTATACAGGGTGGGAAAGTTGGTAACACTATTGTGCACAATTTATACAGGGTGGGAAAGTTGGTAACACTATTGTGCACAATTTATACAGGGTGGGACAGTTGGTAACATTATTGTGCACAATTTATACAGGGTGGGACAGTTGGTAACACTATTGTGCACAATTTATACAGGGTGGGACAGTTGGTAACACTATTGTGCACAATTTATACAGGATGGGAAAGTTGGTAACACTATTGTGCACAATTTATACAGGATGGGAAAGTTGGTAACACTATTGTGCACAATTCATACAGGGTGGGACAGTTGGTAACATTATTGTGCACAATTTATACAGGGTGGGACAGCTGGTAACACTATTGTGCACAATTTATACAGGGTGAGACAGTTGGTAACACTATTGTGCACAATTTATACAGGGTGGGAAAGTTGGTAACACTATTGTGCACAATTTATACAGGGTGGGACAGCTGGTAACACTATTGTGCACAATTTATACAGGGTGGGACAGCTGGTAACACTATTGTGCACAATTTATACAGGGTGGGAAAGTTGGTAACACTATTGTGCACAATTTATACAGGGTGGGACAGTTGGTAACACTATTGTGCACAATTTATACAGGGTGGGACAGTTGGTAACACTATTGTGCACAATTTATACAGGATGGGAAAGTTGGTAACACTATTGTGCACAATTTATACAGGATGGGAAAGTTGGTAACACAATTGTGCACAATTTATACAGGATGGGAAAGTTGGTAACACTATTGTGCACAATTTATACAGGGTGGGACAGTTGGTAACACTATTGTGCACCATTTATACAGGGTGGGACAGTTGGTAACACTATTGTGCACAATGTTCTACAGGATGGGAAAGTTGGTAACACTATTGTGCACAATTTATACAGGATGGGAAAGTTGGTAACACTATTGTGCACAATTTATACAGGGTGGGACAGCTGGTAACACTATTGTGCACAATTTATACAGGGTGGGAAAGTTGGTAACACTATTGTGCACAATTTATACAGGGTGGGACAGCTGGTAACACTATTGTGCACAATTTATACAGGGTGGGACAGCTGGTAACATTATTGTGCACAATTTATACAGGGTGGGACAGCTGTTAACACTATTGTGCACAATTTATACAGGGTGGGACAGTTGGTAACACTATTGTGCACAATTTATACAGGGTGGGACAGTTGGTAACACTATTGTGCACAATTTCTACAGGGTGGGACAGTTGGTAACACTATTGTGCACAATTTATGCAGGATGGGAAAGTTGGTAACACTATTGTGCACAATTTATACAGGGTGGGACAGCTGGTAACACTATTGTGCACAATTTATACAGGGTGGGACAGTTGGTAACACTATTGTGCACAATGTATACAGGATGGGACAGCTGGTAACACTATTGTGCACAATTTATACAGGATGGGACAGCTGCTAACACTATTGTGCACAATTTATACAGGGTGGGAAAGTTGGTAACACTATTGTGCACAATTTATTCAGGGTGGGACAGCTGGTAACACTATTGTGCACAATTTATACAGGATGGGACAGCTGCTAACACTATTGTGCACAATTTATACAGGGTGGGAAAGTTGGTAACACTATTGTGCACAATTTATTCAGGGTGGGACAGCTGGTAACACTATTGTGCACAATTTATACAGGGTGGGACAGTTGGTAACACTATTGTGCACAATTTATACAGGGTGGGACAGTTGGTAACACTATTGTGCACAATTTATACAGGATGGGACAGTTGGTAACACTATTGTGCACAATTTATACAGGGTGGGAAAGTTGGTAACACTATTGTGCACAATTTATACAGGGTGGGAAAGTTGGTAACACTATTGTGCACAATTTATACAGGGTGGGAAAGTTGGTAACACTATTGTGCACAATTTATACAGGGTGGGAAAGTTGGTAATACAATTATGCACAATTTATACAGGGTGGGAAAATTGGTAGAACTATTGCATACAATTTATAAATACCATGGGAAAAAGCAAAGGTAGACCTGCCCTCCCAGAATTCCATGTGGAAGAGAAAGGGCTGTATGCCTGGCTACATGCACGGAACATTCATGGAGGGGTTTCACTGCCACACAGGCCTGCTTTGCTTCCCCCCCCCCCCCCCCCCCCCCCCCGTCCACCACCTACCTCCCCACAGACGATATAAATTGAGCGCTATAGTGCTACCAATTTTTCCATGCTGTTTAAAAGTTGTCCATTATTGCTATTTATTGCTATTTATTTCTTCTCTTTCTCCCGTTGTGACTTTCCAATGGCAAAGTTAATACCTTCATTTTAATCTTTTCTTCCTTCATGTTCCTGCACTCATGCAAAAACTTGGGTCATTTCAATCCCACAATCCAATTACCCATTTCACATTTGCCTGATTGCAATGACAGCATCTGTAGACACTGGGGATCCCCTGTTATTAGCAATAGAACTGGAGGAGATCCCACCAAGAACATATAGATGGAGATTGGAGTTTAAAAGACAGGAATTTAGAGAATTTATTGAGCTCCAAATTAAAATGTACTTTGAAATAAATACGGAATCAGTGAAAGACAAATTTATATTATGGGATGCAATGAAAGCCTTCATTAGAGGGCAGATAATAAGTTATGTAACTAAGCTGAAAAAGGACTACAATCGGGAAATAGAACAGCTGGAAAGGGATATAATAAGTACTGAAAAATAATTAGCACAAGGGAAGATATAACAAAAAGAAGAGAATTGGCAGACAAAAAAATAAAATACGAAACACTACAAATGTATAAGGTGGAGAAGAACATAATAAAATAAAGCAGAAGTTTTATGAGCTAGGAGAAAAAACACACAAAATACTAGCCTGGCAGTTTAAAACAGAACAAGCTAAAAGAACGGTATTGGCATCAAGGAAAAAGGACAAACAAATTTCATATAACCCACCAGAGATCAATGAATTCTACGAGCAATTATTCCGAACTGAGAACAAGGGAAAGAAGATAAGTTTCTAGCTAAAATTGAACTACCAAAATTTCAAGAAGAGCAGCAAAACAAATTGATAAAACCATTTGAAATAGAGGAAATACAAGATATATTAAAACAGCTACCGAACAATAAAATGCCTGGGGAGGATGGACTCCCAATAGAATTCTATAAAACATTTAAAGAGTTACTAATTCCTCCTCTCCTGGAAGTAATGAACCAGATAGAAGAAACACAAAACTTGCCAGATTCATGTAAAACAGCAATAATTACAGCAATACCAAAGACGGGGAAAGATCCACTAACACCAGCATCGTATAGACCAATATCTCTACTTAACTCTGATTATAAGATAATAGCAAAACTATTAGCAAACAGATTGGCCGACTGTGTACTAAAAATAGTAAAACTAGATCAAACTGGATTTATTAAGAAAAGACGAACAACGGACAATGTCTGTAAGTTCATTAACTTAATCCATGCAGTACAAGGAAATAAGATGCCAACAGTTGCTGTTGCTTTAGACACAAAGAAAGCCTTTGACAGGGTAGAATGGAATTATTTATTCAAAGTATTACAGAGGTTCAACTTCCCAGAGAAATATATTAATTGGATTAAAGCATTATATAGGGGTCCAATGGCAAAGATGACAGTAAATTTAAATTAAGCAGGTCAACTAGGCAGGGATGTCCACTATCTCCCTCACTGTTCGCTTTCGCAATAGAACCATTGGCATAACTGATAAGAACAGAAAATAAAATAAAAGGGATAAAAATAAAAGAGAAGGAATATAAAAATCAGTTTATTTGCAGATGATATCATAGTATACTTAACAGAACCAGAATTATCAATAAAAGAATTACATAAGAAATTGAAGGAATATGGAGAAATATCGGGATACAAGATCAAAGCAAATAAAAGTGAAGCGATGCCAATGAATAATGCGGATTTCACAAAGTTTAAAAAAGAATCACCATTTAAATGGCAAACTCAAGCAATCCAATACCTAGGTATTAGACTAGATAATAATCTAGACTGTCTATACAAATTAAATTATCAGCCATTAATGAAGAAATTACAAGATGACTTAGAACATTGGAAAGATTTATCACTAACACTGATAGGAAGGGTAAATTGCATTAAAACAAATATCTTCCCAAGGATACAATACCTATTTCAATTGTTACCAATTCCCTTAAGAGAGAAATTCTTCAATGAACTAAGGAGAATAATAAGGAAATTCTTATGGAAAGGGGGGAAACTGAGGATGGCACTAGATAAATTAACAGACTGGTACAAACAAGGTGGTTTGAGCTACCAAACTTTAAAAAATATTATAGAGCAGCACAATTAAGATATCTATCAGATTTTTATCAAACAAGGAAAAAACCAGATTGGACCAAGATAGAGCTAGATAAAATAGGGGAGAAGGTACCAGAACATATACTTTATAAGTGGGATGAAAAACTGGTGCAGTATAGAAGTTCACCAGTACTGCACCATTTGCTCAGCATTTGTAGACACTGGGGATTGCACTAGGGGTTGAGGCCGTCAATCCCCGGCGTGAGATGACATCAACTGACACCAGTGTTGAGCTGAATTTGCTTTCACACTAGGCAATTTAAAGGGCTGTTAATTCCTGGGATCACTGGCAAGTGTGAAAGGGGCTGATGTTTCTATCAGATCACCTCTCATTCTTCTGAATTCCAGTGAGAAAAGCTTGAGGGAGACTCAACCTCCCTTCATAAGTTAACCCTGTTATCTCTAGAATTAATTTGGCAAATCACTTCTGCACCATAATATATCCTTAATCAAGTAAGGAGATAAGAACTATATGCAGAACTCCAGGTGCAGCCTCATCTGTGCAGTGAACTGTGCGGGTGCAGCTTCACCTGTGCAGTGAACTGAGATTCACTGGTGGTGTGGTCTGCCACCATCTACCCATACATAACCTGGTTTCCCGCCTAAACCTTGAGCCCCTCTGAGGACCACCGTAAGACCCTACCCTCAGTTATAAGCTAATAAAAGTGTTTATTCTCCCTCCAATCGTGAGAGCTTTTATTCACGCTACAATTTTATTAGTTTGTTCCCTAAATGATGGAAGTGGTACTCAAGCCAGGTTTTCTGCTGATAGACCCTCTGTCCCCCGATGCGGCTGAGGAGTTCTGTCTAGACTGCTTCCAGGCCTACCTGAATGCAACCAGAGACGTCTTCCACAATAATTAAATCAGGAGGTCCACGCTCATTTCGAGGGTAGGAACAAAAGGGAGTGCAGCCATCAGGGACTGCACTTCATATGTTGCTGCCATCAAGGCTTTGAAGGCTCAGTACCTGAAGTTGCAAAATGAGATCCTAGCAAGGCACCGACTCGCTCTATGTCGCCAACGGCCAGGAAAGACCATTGATGATTACCTGCTCGAATCAGGTAAGAAAGACCTGGTTAGTCAGATTGAACTGACCAAATCATTGGAACAGGCCAAGCTTGAGAATGACGATCGCGAAGCCAGCGAGCCCGCTCACCTGTAGCTCACTGCTACAAGCTATGGCTCTGCGGAGCCTATAGCATAGGAGAGGTTATAGCTGTATGCAGGTTAGCTCAGAAAGAACGATACAAACCCCAGTTGATTGTAGTTAACACTGAGCTTTATTGGGCTCACAACCCTGCTTTTATTCTTAAGCTGAGGGGTGTGATTGAAGCCCCCTCAGCACTGATTGGTACATTTGCAATATGCTTTCCTTGATAGGCCAGTTAGGCTCCTTTAGTTGTGGTCAACTGGAGGGCAGTGCTGTGGGCCTCGTGCAGCCTGCTGGATCATCGCGTTCGTCCTTCATTTTGTGAGGAACCCCGAGAGGGCAGTGAGGTGGCCGCCACTACCCCTTCTAAAGACCAGCTGCTCCCACTACTCCAGCTTTAATGACTGCCACTTCCCGTGCTAGTGAACACTCCCGTGCTAGGGAGGGCTTGTTCTGCGGCAGGAGCCAACATCCCCGATCATGTTGCCCGGCTAAAGATTCTGTGCTCCAACTGTAGCAAGAAAGGGCATCGGGCAATGGTTTGCCGCGCGAGGGGACGCCCGGGGAAGTCCATGGCTTCCATTGCACCCAGATCGGAATCCAGCCCTGAATTCACCTGAACCCATTTGCTGAGCTACACACCAACGGAGGGTGGCAGTGCCGAGATTCTCACCCTGATGGTTCTAGATCAGGACAGACCTCACCAGCTCAACAACTCCATAGTTTTTTTTTTAAACTTTATTTAAAGATTTTATCACATGAATAAAACAAAAAAATTACATTTAAAGAAAAATAAAAATAAAGTAATTATTACAACGCAGCGTTAATGACCTAACTTAAGTCAGTCTAACCCCCCCCCAATATATACGGCCACTAAAAAAAAATCTATATATATATAAAAAAAAACACACCCTTCCCCCCCAAAGTAAAGAGTGAAGAATTAATAAAGTTAGTAATATTATATATATAAAAAAACCACTCACAAACAAAAAAATAACAAGTAAAAATACTAATAAAAAAAAGTTATCAAATCTAAAATATCACACATAAAACATATTTAAGTCAAACATAATTGCATGTACTTAACAAATGGAGTCCACTTCAGCTTATAAAAAGACATCTTATCTTTTACATAATTAAACAAGACTTCATCTCTAAATACCACCTATCTAAGGTTAGTATATTTCTATCTTTCCAAGTAAGCGCTATATATTTCTTAGCCACCGCTAAGGCTAAATAGATAAAAGAAATCTGATAATCATTTAAGCCTAATTCAATTAATGATTGCATATTCCCTAATAAAAATATATCAGGATCTAATACAACATAGATATTATATAAACTATTAAATATAGATTGAATACCTTTCCAAAACTTTGCAATCGATCACAAAACCAAACTGTATGTAAAAAGTATTGGCCGTCTGATCACAACGAAAACAACAATCTACCTTACTAAGACCAAACTTTTTTAATTTCTCTGGTGTTAAATATAATTGATGTATAAAATTATAATTAATCATCGCTAATCTAGCATTAATCAATTTCCGAATACTATTCTGACAAATTTCCATCCAGGCTTCTTCAGCTATTATAGAACCTAAATCTTTTTCCCATTTCAACTTATCTTTATCCCAATCTGTCTTGTTTTCATTTTCTTGTAAGATACCCCTTTTTTGGTATTGAAAGTACATATTTCTCAAAACTAGTTTCAGGCAATAAAATCATATGTCAGCCACATATCTGTTTTACAAATGATCTTAACTGATAGTATACAAATACAGAATTTCCACTAATACCAAATTTCCTTTGTAATTCCTCAAAAGAACAAAAACATCCTTCAAAAAAACAATCTGATAAATTTTTTATTCCTTTCCTTTCCCATTGTTTCAAAGTAATATTGGAGACTGTAAAAGGAACAAGTTGATTATTATATAATGGCAATCGCCCAGACCATTTATTTTTAAGCCCCAATTTATTAAGTTTACTTGTCCATAAATTCAATAAATGTTTCAATATTGGTACATCATAAGTTCATAATAAATTTTTATTCCATCAAAACAAAAACTCATGTGGAAATTTTTCTAAAATAACTGCCATTTCTATCTTTGCCCAACTAGGTGGGTCCTCCGTATTCATTAATGCACTAAGAAATTTAAATTGAGCTGCCTCATAATAGTGTTGAAAATTCGGTAGTCTCAAACCTCCAAAATGAAAATCCCACATCAACTTTCTCATTGCTACCCTCGGAAATTTTCCCTTCCATAAGAAGTCTCTAACTGCTTTATATAAATCCTTAAAAAAACTTTAAAAAAAAAGGAATTGATTGAAACAAATACTGTATCTGAGGAAAAATATTCATTTTTATAGTGTTAATCCTCCCCAATAAACCTAAAGGTAAATCCTTCCACCTAATCAAGTCTGACTTAATCTTTTTTATTAAAGGAAGGTAATTAATTAAATATAAATCTTGATATTCTGTATTAACATTAATTCCTAAATATTTAATTTGTTTAGTCCACTTCAAATTTATAATATTTTTATATATTGAATAATCATTTTTTACAAATTGACAAAATTTCACTTTTAGCCCAGTTTACCTTATAACCAGATAATTGACCATAATTTTCTAAAGATTCTTGAATTGCTGGTAAAGAAATACCCGGATCCACCAAATATAATAAAACATCATCAGCAAATAGATTAATCTTATATTCCTCATTCAAAACTCTCATACCCTTAACATTTTCATTTTGTCGTATTAATTGTGCCAAAGGTTCAATAACTATGGCAAATAAAGCAGGTGACAATGGGCATCCTTGCCTAGTAGACCTTGTTAAATCAAAAGATTCTGAAATCTGCCCATTGGTAGCAACTCTAGCCTTCGGACTATTATATAAAGCCTTTATCAATCCAATAAATGAGGAACCAAAACAAAATTTCTCAAGTACTTTAAATAAAAACTTCCATTCCACTCTATCAAAAGCCTTTTCTGCATCCAACGAAACCACTATTGGATAATTCATTTGAGATTTAGATTTGTTTATCAAAGTTATTAAATGCAAAATATTATCAGATGCATATCTATTTTTTATAAATCCTGTTTGGTCTTTATGTATTATTTTAGGTAAATATTGAGTTAATCTATTAGCCATAACTTTAGCTACAATTTTATAATCCACATTTAACAACGATATTGGTCGATAAGAAGAAACCTGAAAAGGAACTTTATCTTTTTTTGGTATAACTGTAATTATAGCATTAGAACAAGATTCAGGTAATTGAAAAGTTTTATAAATTTGCTGTATTACATCCTTATAGATAGAAGATATATCAACATAAAAAGTTTTATAAAACTCTATAGAAAACCCATCTTCACCAGGTGCCTTTCCATTTGGCATATCTCTTATTGCCATTTCAATTTCATTTTCTGTAAAAGATTTATCCAACTCTTGTCTATCTTCTTGATTCAGTTGTGGCAATTTAATATTTTTCAAAAAAGAATCTATTGCATCTTCAGTTACATCTTTACATTCTGAAGTATATAATTTTTTATAAAAATTACAAAATTCCTCATTAATTTCTTTTTGTCTAAAAGTAATGCCCGATTTCTTTCTAATTGCTTGTATAATCCTAGATAATTGTTCTTTTTTTAACTGCCATGAGAGGACTTTCTGAGCTTTCTCACCCCATTCATAAAACTTATGTTTAGTTTGATTCATTAAACATTCAAACCGATATGTTTGTAATTCATTATACTTAAATTTTAAATTAGTTAACTGATTCTTTTGCATTTCGGTAGCATTTTTTTGAAATTCTTTTTCAGTAACAGTCATCTTTTTCTCTAAATCTTCAATCTCTCTGATTCTCTCTTTCTTTACTTTAGAAGCATAACTAATAATTTGACCTCGTAAAAAAGCTTTCATTGCATCCCATAAAACAAAATGACTAGAAACAGAATTAATATTATTACTAATAAAAACCTCAATTTGTTTTTTTAAATAACTAATAAATTCTGGTTTTTGTAATAGCATAGTATTAAATCTCCATCTTGGGGTTCTCTGAACATCTTGCGAACTCTGATATTCTAATAATAGTAATGAATGATCTGAAACCAACCTTGCCTTATAATCCACAGATATAACCCTATCTTGCAAATGCAAGTACTTTCTTATGCTTAATAGGATTATTTAAACCCTGGACATTAAGAGAAGCAAACTTTAATTTAGACATTTCCTTGCAGTACGACTCTGTGTAGAAACCCCTGCCACAACCTCCTCAGCAATATCAGAAGACTGATATTCAGGGTTATCCTTAACCCATATTACATCAAGAGCCTTCATTACATCAAGATCTACTGAAGTCTTCATAACTGGGGGTGCATTTCGCAGCGCCACCGCTACATCGATCGGTGAACGTCTCTTTAAAGTCGAGTCTTCAGCTGGCGGCGTCCCAGCTGTTTCAACTATCAAAAGTTCAGTGACAGCGCTCATAGCCGTTGTTGATTGAAATACACGCGCCTGGCTAGCCCTTTGTTCCAAAGGCTGCCGGGCGCCATCTTTAAAGAGCCCTACCGGTACAGAACAGAGCTCCATTGCCGAATCCTGCACTTCTCCTCTTGGATCCATTTCACGCTGAGTCCTGGCTTCTTGTAAACAGGTAGGCTCAGATAACTTTGGGAAATATAATTTTTTAGGGATCTGTTGCCGTTTTCTTTTACTTTTTTTTCAGCAATTTTTTCAACACCTCTAACTATTTATAAACTTTTTAGAAAGTTTCAACGGGCACTTATAGACAAAACAATAACAAAGAGTCAGGGGAGGACTGGAAGGCACGTCTGATCCTTACGCCATCTTGCCACGCCCCCCCAACAACTCCATAGTGACTGTGAAGATAAATGGACATTCCACTAAATGCTTAATCGATGCAGGCTCTACTGAAAGCTTCATAGACTCATGGACTGTGCTAGAATACAGCCTAAAGATGTATCCTTCCAATTATCGCATACTTCTTGCATCTCAGTCATTCAACAACATTGTATCGTACATCTGTCGTTTGAAGGGGGGGAATTTTGTAAGAGAGGCCTGTATATACTTGATGAATTGTGAGCTCCAGTACTGTTGGGTCTGGACTTCCTGTGTCATCTTAAAAGCATGACCTTGGCGTTTTCTGGTCCCCTCCGCCCCGTAACAGTTCGGAATGGAGGGCCTCTAAAATCAGAGCCCACATGCAGCCCCTCCACACTGAATATCGACTTCCCACTTTTCTTCCCGAAACTGTCCTCTGACTGCAAACCTAATGCCACTAAGAGCAGGAGGTACAGCACAGCAAACTGAAATTTCAGACACCAATGAAGGCCAACATTCCATTTGCCTTCTTGATTTTCAGTTGCCAAACCAATCATTTCTGTTTCAAGCAGCAAGATTTTACACAACAGAACGTTGCATTCTTTCAGCATTTAAATAACAATTTGATCTTGCATTTTTCCTTACAAAGTTGATGACCTCACATATACCATCAGTGTTTTCCATCTGCCAGACTCTCACCCGCTCACTTAACTCGATCTCTTTGCAGACTCTCTGCATACTTAACTTCAAGCCGGCTTATTCTCTGATTGTACAAGTACAACCCGACCATGCAGCATTCTCCGGTCCTCGGTGCAACACGCTGCAAACACACATACAGACAAACGATACATACGCACAGTACTCATGTATAAATATTAAAATAAATAAATATTAATGTTAAATAAATAGTTGAGCCACGAAGGTTTGTATGAACAGTTTATCAGTAGTTCCAACAAGTCTCACAGTGACTTTACCACTCAATTTAATGTCATCAACAAATTAGATAGGCTGTACTCTCATTTAACCCCTCTCTCTGCCTTCTATTACTTCACTAATCATCTATCCATGTTAATACTTTATTCACCACTCCATATATTTTAATCTTATGGCACTTTATCGAGGGTTGGTGCCAGAATGTGTGTTAGAGGGGGGCATTAGCGCGTTAGAGGGGGGAGGTGCTGGGATGATCTGATCTGTTGATGGTGGGGCGGGGGGGGGGAGTCAGCTTAATAGTCGTTGAGGCCATACCTTCGATGTGGGACAGAAGGGCACTCGTTTTATTGCGTCAAGCGTTACTAGACGCTACTGACGCTTGACGCACGCTAGTGACATGGCCGGGGGGGAGGGGTGGAGAGTCGCTAGCATGCGTCAACCTAGATACTACAGATGTGGAAGGGAGTGGGGCAGGTCTGACGGGCAGGGGTGGCCGCGACCGTTTTTGGAAGGGGCACAGCACCTCGTTCGGGGAGGCAATGCATGTGGATACTCCCTTTGGTGCCGTCCCTGACTTATCGAAAATCCTCTAGAAATCCAAGTGTAATCTTCTAAATGTTCCCCTCTATTCACTGTGCTCATTACATCCTCAAAGAATGTCAGTGAATTTGTCAAACATGACCTGCCTCCCTGAATCCATGTTGTGTTTGCTTGATGGAACACATTCTATCTAGATATCTTACTCTTTCTTCCTTCATGATAGCTTCAAGCATTTTTCTGACTTCAGTCGCTAAGCTAGTTGGCCAAAAGTTCCCTACCTTTTCCCTACATCCTTTTTTAAACACTGGGGTGACATTTGGTGTCTTCCAAACTGCCAGGACCTCCCCAGAGTACAGAGAATTTTGATAAATTACCACAAACTCTTCGACTGTACCTTCCACAATTTATTCCCATACACTGGAACATCAGAACCAGGGGACTTAACTAAACTTAGGCCCAATAGTTTCCTCAACACGATCTATTCTGCAATAGCAACTGCATGAGATCTTCACCTTCCATCGCATCCATAACATCTCTCTTTGGCATGTTTCTTGTGTCCTCCACCATGAAGACCCACACAAATAGCTGTTCAAAGCCTCAGTTATTTCCACTTTACATAATATTACCTAATATTCCACCGTCTCATCTTCTAAGGGACTTTAACCATCCATTTCCCCCACATAATTAAAAAAAATCTTTAGGTTCAAGAATCAAGGTTCATGATATTCCTCAACTTTTGTCTGGTGCAAGGCAAACAGAGTTGCTATGAGCATTGCCTGGGTCCCGTAACAATAGGAGAAATAGAAGCAAAAGGGTCCCTTCAGAAATAGATTCGCCACTGGCGCTCCCACAGCCTCTGCAGATTCCTTTTCAACCCAAGCCCCAGGTCCATACCTCCGATATGATCAGGAAGCCTTCAGCGCCCAAGGCCCTTCAGGATCCCTTCTTGTCCTCGGCACCTTTTTGAATCCTGGTTTAGATACCATGAGCCAATGTTCCGCAGCCCACAGCCTGGTGTGGAACCTTTGACCGCATGTTACCAGAAGCCCACAGCCTGCGTGAAGCCTTCGACCACGTCACCAACGGCCTGCAGCCTCTAAGAGTCTTAAAGCCGCCGAGCCCCTTGCTGGTCTGCTATTCTATCTGCTGTTGCATTTTGTGCTACTTTACATTTGTAATCTATCTTCCCTTTCTTTATTGCTTGCTTAATGGTTCTTTGTTGCTTTTTAAAGTTTCCCAATCTTCCATTTTCCCACTGCTCTTGGAAACTTTTTATGGATGAGCTTTTAGTTTGATGCCTATTGTGGCTTTCAGCCGACTATAAATAAGGCCAGGTTTACACAGTTTTCTCGGAGCTTCAGCACTGTTTATTCATTGTTTCATGGTCCACATGTGCGGTTCTGCATCACATAGGCTGCCAGCCTCACTCTGGTTTCAGTGTCCCAAATGTTTCAACATAAAAGCCCCTGGGCACACTTCTAGTGGGATCCAAATAAAAGACCTGCTAATAGCAGCATTAAACATTACAATGGCTTTGTTTATTTCCTTGGTTATCCAAGACTGGCTCTCCTCCACCACTACTATTATTGCTTTTAACTGGAATATACACTTGTTAACCTGTTCGGCTCCGAATCATGGGTCCTTTACAGGCATCACCTACGGCTCCTAGAACGCTTCCACCATCGTTGTCTCCGCTCCATCCTCAACATTCATTGGAGCGACTTTTCATCTCCAATATCGAATTACTCGAGATGGCAGAGGCCGACAGCATCGAATCCACGCTGCTGAAGATCCAATTGCGCTGGGTAGGTCACGTCTCCAGAATGGAGGACCATCGCCTTCCCAAGATCATGCTATATGGCGAGCTCTTCACTGGCCACCGAGACAGAGGTGCACCAAAGAAGAGGTACAAGGACTGCCTAAAGAAAGTTCTTGGTGCCTGCCACATTGACCACCGCCAGTGGGCTGATATCGCCTCAAACCGTGCATCTTGGCGCCTAACAGTTCGACGGGCAGCAACCACCTTTGAAGAAGACTGCAGAGCCCACCTCACTGTCAAAAGGCAAAGGAGGAAAAACCCAACACCCAACCCCAACCCACCAATTTTCCCCTGCAACCGCTGCAACCGTGTCTGCCTGTCCCGCATCGGACTTGTCAGCCACAAACGAGCCTGCAGCTGACGTGGACATTACCCCTCCATAAATCTTCGTCCGCGAAGCCAAGCCAAAGAAGACACTTGTTAACCAAAGTGAAAATTTGCTTCATTGTTCCTCAA
The DNA here is from genome assembly GCF_036971445.1 of Narcine bancroftii. Classification (NCBI taxonomy): domain Eukaryota; kingdom Metazoa; phylum Chordata; class Chondrichthyes; order Torpediniformes; family Narcinidae; genus Narcine; species Narcine bancroftii. The sequence continues at coordinate 194,050,209 of NC_091475.1, forward strand.
TTATCCCATCAAGTAGCCTGTGGACCCAGTCTACACTGGTCAACTGCTCCCTCATCCAGCAGTAGTCGCCCTTGTTTAGGCATAATGCCTTGGTTCTAGATCGATTTCTGATCATATCCCTTGACAACTACATTTCAGTTCTTAAAGCTGCTTTCAGGTGGCCAGAATACCCCAACGTAAAGCCGCCTAAAATACCCGAATGCGGCTGTTGGGAGGCCACCTGAAAGTGGAGAACCCTGACCCGAGGAATACTTACCCAACCCTCCTCGAGTAGGTGCATTCTCTGTTTCCGAGCGCTCCCCCTGGGCACCTGAAAGCGGGTGGGTCTACGGCCACAGTCAACAGGAGCCAGCATTTGCTCTTAGCGCCTCTCCCCACTGCGGACCTTCCAGGTGCCAGAACAGCGCCTTTAGTGCTGCCACCTGAATGTCGCCTCGCGCACATCGGCATCCGGCTCCTGAGCCGCATTCTCCCAGCTATTCCACCTGAAACGGTGTTGGGTTTGGTTGGGTGTAGTTGGGTCTGCACAGAAAGTGGGGTAGACACAGGGGAGAATGGGGGAGTGTGGAGTTAGGGCTAGGTAGAGTGAGATGGAGCAAGGGAGATGAGGAATTATGACTGAAGTTCTACTGATGACCATTTGAGTTTTCATAAAATGTTGCTGAATCTTGTTTTTGCTTTCTCCTTTTCTGAAGTTTCTAATTAATATATTTGGATGGTGATATGTTCACTTCCTGCAGAGGCTTCATTTCCGATTGAAGTCAATGCCTCCCATTCCCCTTGTCGACTCAGAGAGGAATAACTATTGATCTATTGTGAGTTTTTCTCTCTTTTAACGTTAACATACAGCAATACAGAAGAATCATTCATTCCTTTGCATAGTTAGATTCTTTATTTTGTTAAAAAATATTCTGTTAGACTCCAAAATAGATAACATCTAGAAACCTGTCTGCTGATCTCTAAGTTATGAGATGGTGCGATTGTGCTGCATGAGCCACAAACCAGACCACAACTGGACATGATTTTTAAAAAAAATAATTTCCTTGTAGCTCTCCAGTCCAAAATGAATGCAAAGTAATCCCATTTTTAACAGTAAACTCTGGATTATGAACTGAACCTGCTTCACTGAGGAATGAGAGTGCCATCCACTGTACCAGGAAGTCTCTCAATAATGTTCATAATCTTGTGCACCACCAAACCCAAGGCCACCTGTAAATTGGAGAGGCAACATCTAATATTCCATCTGGGCCACTCTCCAACCAGATGTCATTAACTTCGACTTCTCCGGTTTCTGCTAGCCCACTCACCTTTCTCCTTCTCTTCTCCTTCCTCTGTCTTCTTTCCTCCAGGTCTCCACGCGCTTCCCTCTCCATCCACCCCTCTTCCCCTGTTTGCCTGTATGCCCTCCCTCCCTTATCCACCTATTACCTTCTGGGTCTCTGCTTCTCCATCCCCTACATTTTGCTGAATTTTGAGAAAACATTGGTTATGTATCTTTATCCTTGCTATATAAAGTGACCTGTTCGACCTGCCGAGTTTCTCCAGCTTTGTGCTTTTAAGTCTATCATTGATGATGTTTTGGAGTGATAGAGGAAAACTTTTGTGAACTGGGCACTTTGATATGATAAATGCAATTGTTTTAAGAAATTAAACCTACTATTACAAAACCAGATTTATGCTTCTGTAGAACTTGAAGAGCCTACTTTGGAAAATAGAGCATAGAACAGTACAGCACAGGAACAGACCCTTCGGCCCACGTGTCTGTGCCAAACACAGATTTGTTTCGATGGAGAGGGGGGGGGGGTCAGGTTTTGGGAGGGGTTGTCAGGTCCATTTAGATGGAGTGTGAGGATGGGATGGGATGGGGTGTGTGGGTTAATTTGGTTGGGGAGGCAGTTAACAGAAAGTGGAGGTCAATATTAATGCCCTGCTGTTAGAGACTGTCAAGATGGAATATAAGGTGTTGTTCATTCAATTTGCAGATGGCCATGATTTGGCAGTACATGAGGTCAAGGTCAGTGTGGTAATGGTGCGTGGAATTAAAGTGGTTGACTAGTGGACAATGGACAGAGCAAAGGTGCTCAATGAAACAATCTACCAGTCTGTGTCCAGTGTCCCCGATGTAGTGGATGTTGCGTCAAGAGCATCGATGTCATAAGAAGAAGTGCCCAGTGGACTGGAGTGCAACCTCCTTTGTTTAAAGAGGACACTCAGGATAATCCAGCAAATTATAGGCTCGTAAACCTTACATAAATGGTAAGAAAGGTGTTGAAGCAAATTCTCAGGGATAGGATTCATTTGGATTTGGAAAAGCATGGGCTTATAAAGGATATAATAAGGGCAGCATGGTTTTATGCAGGGAAGGCCATGCTTACAAACTTGACTGAGTTTAATGAGCTGATGATAAAAAAGATTGAAAAGGGTAGGTCAATGAAAGTTGTCCACATGGGCTTTAGGAAAGTATTTTGCAAGGCCTCTCTTCCTAGGCTAGTCCAGAAGATTTAGACCCATTGAATCCAAAATGACTTGGTAGACTGGATTTAAAAGTGGGTTGGCCACACAAAACAGAGGTTTCCCTGACTGGTGACAGAGAGGTTTTGCAGAGGTCAGTGCTGGAACCTTTGTTGTTTCTGGCATATGCGTATAACTAATTTGGATGAAAATGTAGTTGGACTGATGAGTAAATTTGTAGACAAAAATTATGAGACATGGACAGTGAGGAAGATCTTTAAAGGATACAGCAGGATATAGATCAGTTGGAAATCATGGAGGAAAAATGAGTTTAGATAAGTGTGAGTATGGTAAGTCAAATGTAAGGAGAAAGTATACAGTAAAATATACAGTAGGATCCTCAACAGCACTGATGCACAGAGGGATCTTGGCGAGCAAGTCTAATGCTCCCTGCATCATATCACAAGATAAGTGCATAGGTTGATAAAGAAGGCATGGTTGCCTTCATCATTAGGGTCATTAGAAATTAAGATTGGGAAGACATGTTATGGCTGTATACACTTTGGTTAGGCCACAGAAACAACATGGAGTCTTTGGAAAAGGTACAGAAGAGATTTAGCAGGATGTTGCCTGGATTAAATGGTCTGAGTTTATAAAGAGAGTTTGGACACACTTGGGTTGTTTTCTCCACAGAGTCAGAGTGAGACTGAATTGTGAAAAGCATTGATTAGGTAGACAGTCAGAATCTTTCTCCCAGGGTAAAAAAAAGATCACATGCTAGAGGACATGTGTTTAAAGTGAAGAGGTGTGGGGGAAAACTTAAATGTTGTTTGGAAAAGACTTTTACCCAGAACCTGGTAGGTGTCCAGAATGGGCTTCTAGATAGTCACATGACAGGAAGTAGAGGGATACGTATCACGTTTGAGCAGCAGAGTTTTTCTTTAAATTGGGCATCATGCTTGGCACTGACACATGGGCTAAAAGTCCCATTCCTGCATTGTGCTGTTCTATGTTTGATGCACCATCAATAATCACAAAAAGGCTGAAGTTGTGAAACTATCAGGCTTTTATTAACTAAAGGCTGGAACAACCATCAACCTCACTGACTGATTGAAGCAAAGAGAAAGGGGACATGCAAGGGGCTAGGTGTTTCCAAGATGGCATCAGCCAATCATGGCATAACAGTGGTTTTCCACAATGTTCTATGTTCTAGGTAAGCTTTCTATATAGAGAGCGGTAGGTTCCAGGGGAGGTGATTTTTAGCAGATACAATGTTAAATGATTTAGACAGGCATATAAACAGGTAGGGTTTGAGGGGATATCACCACGTCCAGGCAGTTGGGATTATCGTCAGCACAGACACGATGGGGCAAAGGATCTCTTGTTGTGCTGCACTGTTCTAACCAAAGTCTAATTGTTTACATTACGGAGCAGAGCCATTCATTGGCAATTAGTAGCAAGAATCATATAATTAATAGAATAATTATGGTGTCAATTACAAAGCTTGAGCTTGTGCAATGGGTCATTTCATCATGTTCCTTGGTGGTTTAAACACACTACATGTTTTCAAAACTAGGGCGGGGGTGGGGGGGGGAGGGGTGATCATACAAATTGGCAGCACTTTACATTAAGTGTTGCTTCATGTCACATCCCTTTCTCCACACACGCAGCTGCCTAATACGTGTTATTCCTTCCGCAAAATTATTGCACCTTGACAAATATTTCCGTCAGGTTAACTACTCTGTACAAGGTTGAACGTGCATTAACTGTGCAGTGCCTAATGTTCAAGCTATTTCAGATAGAATTCAAAATGCTTCTCCTCAGAATGTAAGTTGTACGATTTAGTCTCTCATGTCTGCTCTGCCAGCAACAAGTTTATGGTTGATCTTTTTTATCCAGTGTTTTACCCTGTTGCTTGTCTGGGTGGGAATGTGCCCCACCCCACCCCCTCCCCACCCATCCCTAATGGTCCTTGTTAAGCAAAGACTCAATTTTAGAATTCTTGCCCTTGACTTTGAACCCCCGCCCCTTAGTTTTGCTCCTCCCTACCTCAATAACTTCCTCCAGTATGTTAGCCCTCCAAGATGACTTCTACAAGCTCTAATGCTCACTTCTCAGAACATCATTGTTAAACAGGCTTCTTCCCCTAAAGCCTTGAATGCTCTAATCCCATTATCAATCCCTTCCACGCCATCCCAATGTCTCCATAGCTATTTCCTCCGTTAAAATGCTCATGACATTTGCAGTGAACTGGGATTCACTGGTAGTGTGTGGTGCTGATGTCTGGCTCTGCCTCCCAGCTCCACCCCTATCTGCTCACATGTAAGCCTAGTTTCCCGCCTAAACCCAGAACCCTTCTGAAGACTACTGTAAGACCCTACCCTCAGTTATAAGCTAATAAAAGCGTATGTTCTCCCTCCAGTCGTGAGAGCTTTCATTCACACTACAACATTCAAGCTTTTGACCATCTGATATTAATATCTACATGTGCTGGTTGATGTGAAGCTTAGTCTGATTCTTCCACATTTTCTTCCAACATAGAAGGAGGCAATTTGGACTAAATCACTAGTCATTCCTCCTACTTTTCCTCTTTACGTTTATTCCTCACATTTCCATCAACTCTCTTCAGATTCTACCTCCATTAAGACAATTTACAATGGCCAATTAAACAGCTAAGCCTCATGCCTTTGGGATGTGGGAGGAACCTGGGGAGTGTGGAGGAAATTCAAAACAGTTACAGGGTGAACCTGCATACTCCACACACGCAGCACCAGAGGTGAGTACTGAACCTGGGTCTCTGGAGCTGTAACACAGCATGCCTATTATTGGTGCCACCCTATCATCTCCCTGAAGTGACTTTTACATTTTTCAATTTAGACATACAGCGTGGAAACAGGCCCTTTTGGCCCATAAGCCTGTGGCACCCAAATACCCCCATTGACCTACAACCCTCATGCGTTTTGAAGGGTGGGAGAAAAACAGACCACTGTCGGAAACCCACGCAGACAAGGGGAGAATACAGAGAGTGCCGGATTTGAACCCCTGTTGCTAGCACTGTAACAGCTTGAGAGATGATTTTTCTGCTTTAAAGGTGCAGTATAAACAAAATTTGTTTATATTGAAACTTTGAGCCTGTGAATTCCATAAAATCAGGAAGCAGGTTTGCAAATAATCTGGGGAATATTATTGCAGGAATATTTATAACACATTTCAAATTTCCTTGATAATACCTGAGAGAGGAATATGAAGTGAACATATCGACATGACTAATCCATCACGTTAATTTCCAGGTTTATGTTTGCAATGAAACAAGCATTAATTATTTCAAACACCCACTGCTTAAGTATATTGACAGATTGTGTGATTGAGTGCTGACGGATGTTTTCAGGTGACGTTCTTATTCTTTTCCCTTGATAAGACTATCAAGTCTTTATATTACACCTCTCAGTGACTCAGTGAGTCAAATTTGCAAACTGAACAGAGCTAGTAGCATTTTGGACATTTTTCCTGCCCCACACGTGAAATTTAGATCAAAATCAGAATCTTCTCCAGTGATTAATGACGGAAACATAGCCACAAAAATACCAAGGGACAAAAGGATATCAGGTGCTGGGATGTCTGAAGTGAGTGACCCACCTTCTGATACTCCATGGCTTTACAGGATCTACAAGACACTGGAAGCAACGCCTGAGAAAGTGGTTGAAGTTGACAGCATTTAAATAGTGTCTGGATGAATACTTGAATCACTTCGGCACGGAGGGGTTTTAACTAAATGCTGGGAGTTGGGCTTGATGCTGAAGGGTGCCCATTGGTCATAATGGATGAGTTGGGCTAAATGCCCTGCTTCCATGCTGTATAATCCCATGATTTCAACACCAATCAGGAGCCTGATATCTGGATGATTACAATGTCAACAACTCTTAAGAGGCTCAATACCATCCACAGCAAAGTAACCTCTGCTTGTTTGACACTTCAACAACCATTCTAAATATTTATTCTCTCCACTTAATGTACATGTTTGTAGCAGTATCTACTATCTACAAAATGAAGTGCAATCACCACCCAAACTACTCTGTCCACACCACTGAAAACTGTGGCCCATACTACCAGAAAGGACAAGAGCAGTAGGTGTACGGGAACACCGCCTCCGTAATTTCCCCTGAAGCCCCACAACATCCTGACTTGGAAGTATACAGCCCGTCATTCATCATCGCTGGATCTAAATTTTGAAACTTCTTGTTCAACAGCAAGGTGGGATAATCTTCCCCAGGAGTAGCGAAGTTCAAGAGGATCGCTCATCACCAGGTTCTCGAGCATATTTAGGGAGGGGTTCGTCAATGATGCCAAGATCCCAAGAAAGAATTTCAAAAGCACTTGCTGTGATGAGGAATGAACAGATAGAAAGAAGAGGACTTTCTGGTATTTAATTTGGTGTACAGTCAAAAGAATGAAAGCATTTTAAATATGTGGTTACATTACTCAATAAATATGCATTTTAAATATGCTCTCCATTCAATGTACATTTTGAAAGCATATTTATTTTGTAATGTTTACTTTGTAACCACAGTTCTCCCATAGATTTTTATCTCCAAATGAAGCAATGAAGAATGAGAGGAGACCTACTAGGTACATGAGGGTCTTAGATAAGGTGGACAATGAATACTCTTTTGTCAGAATGACAACAGCAAGAACCTGTTTAAGGTGAATGGAGGAAAGTTTAATGGGAGACATTAGTAATAAGTTTTTAAAAAAAACTGTGCCTGGAATGTATTGCTGGGAGTTTGGTGGAGGCTGGTACAAATGGGATATTTAAAAGACTCTTAGACAGGAGCATGAATATAAGAAAAATAGAGGGTTATGGGTGTGTGGTTGGGAAGGTTTAGATTAAAATTAAAAAGTTAAAACACAATGCTGGAGAAACTCAGTAGGTCAAACAGTGTCCTTTAAGGTCAATACACATAACTCATGTTTTGGGCTTGAGCCCTTCATCGAGGTATGGAAAAATTTCAACAGGCATCCAAATAAAAGGGGGGAAGGGGAGGGGGTGGAGAGAGGTGTGGTCACAAAGGCAGGCAGAAATAGGTAGAGATGGAAGGGAGGGGTCAGCAGCAAGTAATAGGAGGAGGGATGGCTAGATGAATAGAGAGGGAAGGGGGGAGGAGAGCTGGAAGGGGAAGGGAAGAGGAGGGAAGATGGGGGTGGTTAGCAGAAACTGGAAAAGTTGATATTAACACCGTCTGGCTGGAGAGTTCCCAGTTAGATTGTTGTGGAGCAGTATATGTAGGTCGGCACAACCTTGTGGACTGAAGGGCCTGTTCTGAGTGGAAAAGTTCTCTGTTCTAAGATGAGTTGACAACATCGCTAAAAGAAAACTTCCTGATCATTCTTTGGTAACTGTGGGGTGTTGGTTTAAAGCAAATGAATGGACTTCTGCACCCTTCATAAAGTGTGGTGACCAGAAATGGAAAGGCAACTCATTCTCTTTGAACTGCCTCACTTAATGCCGGCATTGCACATAAGATAAAAATTCTGATTTTAATAAACCAGTGAACTGTTAATGCATCCTTTATTAATCATTAACTGCTATTTTATAGGAAAAAAATCATAGAATCTTAATGTATAGAAATAAATCATTCTGCCCATAACATTTATAATTGTTCTTGGATAGAACTATCCAATTTATTCCACTTTATAGCCCAGGAAATATTTTCTTCATTAAGTACTTACTTATCCAAATAATCTTTTTTGTTCTATAATTGAATCTGCATTGCCACAGGCTAACAACCAAAATGTTTCCTTCTGTGTGTTCTCATCCTTTGTCAATCACCTTGGTTCGATGAACTCTGGCCAAAGTCACTCTGCCATTGGAAAGGGTTTCTGTTTATTTAATCTGTCAAAATTATTCTTGGTTGCAAACATTTTGATCAGATCAGGAAGATGGGTACGGCCTGTGCTATGGTTCTAAATATGAAACTGCGCTATGGGACCTGACCACAATCATGTTGATATTAATTAATTGATATTATTCTTAATGCTGCATTAATATTGACAATAATACTAGAGGGGCTATGCTGATTTTTGATTTTTTTTTGTCCAACCTGTCCTGAAATATTGGTTTAAATGTTTCAGGACATAATGGAAGAAGCAATTGTTTTTAATTGTTTGACATCAGCCATGACAAAGCAGCCTTTTTGATTATACACCCCACCATAACCACAAATGCTCATATACTTCACCATTTCTTGGTTCCCCTCCCAGTTGTATATTATCCTGACTTAGAAATACATTGGCATTTCCTTATCACAGCGTTATGGGATGGGAGTACATTCACCTGAAAGACTGCAATGGTTCAGGAATGGGTCTTTTGAAGTGATTTGCTGGAAGTCTTGCATGGAAGTCCCCCATGTGTGCACAAGGACAAGTGCATGCAAGTCTTAAACGGACATCCTTGTGCTGGGAGAATATTCAAGTGCTTGAAAAGAACTCAAAAGGGTAACCAGGAATAGAAAATTATATCAATATCAGTGGGTCAAGAAATATTCTTGGAGAGAAGAGGCAGGACACCATTTCAAACATTAATGCTTCACAGATTTGGAACTACAATATTTCATAAAAACAACAGGACAAAGGAAAAGAGAAGGAGGCATAAACATTCCCAAGAGATTCGCCTTGATTTTAATTGTAAAGTAAAAAGAGAGCAGGTTATGCCAGTTGAGTGCCTTTTTTTACAGCTAAAATATTCTGGCTATGTAGCGATGGGAGCCATACTGTAGATTACACATGTAGTGAACAAAGTGAGATCATCTTTTATAAACAATGCATTAGATTGCACTGCCAAATTATAACAATGGATTTGGAATGCTGGGAAAGTGTAAAGGATCTAGATCATAAGTGAGAATAAAATACATGTAATTTGTATTTAATATAAATCAAACAGACCAGGGATTTAAAACTAATTGAGCATCATTTTATTGTTTACAGTGAATTTCTAGGTGTGTACTATAATCAAAAATTCCTTAGCTCCATTATTTTAACACACCCTAACCACTGCCTTATAAATAGCAATTGCTCTTTATGCAGTAAAGATAAGGATACAAAGCTAACATTTTGGGCTTGAGCCCTTCAAGTTATTAACAAAATATGGGCAGGCACCCGAACCCTGCTTGTTGGTTCATATCGTGCTGAAGGGCTCAAGCCTGAAATGTCGGTACAAAGGAGATGTCAGGGGTAAGTTTTTTTTTAATGCAGAGTTGTGGGTGCATTGTAAGGGCTGCCGGCAATGGTCGTGGAGGTGGATTCGTTAGGGCTCTTTAAGAGACTTTTGGATAAGTACATGGAGGTTAGAAAAATACAGGGCTTAGGGAAAGCCTAGTCATTTCTAAGGTAGGGACATCTTCGTTACAACTCTATGGGCCAAAGGGCCTCTGTTGTGCTGTAAGTTTTCTATGTTTCTGTGTTGATTATCTATCTTTTTATTTGCAACATAAAGGACACTGTTTGACCTGCTGAGTTTCTCCAGCACTGTGTTTTTACTCCAGTCATGGTATGTGATAGTACAGATTCTATCACCAATGAGTATGTGTTCAGATGGTAGTGTAGGGTGACTGTGATTGGGTGAGAGTGTAGCCACACCTACTGGCAGGTCTTAAAGGATTGCTCCTAGCCAGACCAGGTCATTCTGGACTGGTCGACCTACTTGTGATACGCTCCAGTCTTTTAGTTAATAAAAGCCTTGGTTTGGATCAACAAGCCTTTGATTCTTTCGACGCGCTCTACACAGTACCTGCAGACATTCGTGTTTTACTCAAGCCACAATTATTATCATTTTAATCTCTCCTGCTACTGAAAAAATTTTACTCTCCCCTATACTGAGAGTTTTAGACTGCATAATCCATGGATACTGGCTGTTCTTTGGTGCACTGGCTATTTGTCATTGTTTACCAAGTGTACAGGCCACCTCCATAATAAATGATGGGCTGATGTATAACAAGTGCTAAGCCACAGGCTTAAATAACACTCTTGCTCCACTTTGAAATCAAAAAATGTTGGAAGTTTTCTAACAATACGTCTTCCAAAAAGCTCAGAAGCTTTCAATTCAGCACGAGGGGGCAAATAAATTTAACCATAACTATTGGCCACCAATGTAGTGAGTGCTACGCAAAGCGCGGAGTAAGAATGACACAAACACATAGTCGAGTCAAGGTCGAATACCAATTTATTGTACTGCCAGCCCTGTTTATATTCATTCCCTGCCTCTGACAACAGGAATGACATCATTGCAGCGCCGGCCTCCGACTGGCTGGCGTTCCCGCTGTTGCCTGCTGTTTCCCACCGTGCGGAAGGTCACGTAGGACGATGGCCATTGGTCCCTGCGGGACCCTCGTGATCACCACGCTCGCTGGCCATTTTGTGAGCCGGGTTGCGACTCGGTTCGCAGGCTGCTACACGGTCACTATTTTATTTGTACAGGTTCAGGCATTGTGAGCAATGCAATCATTTATTGTTCATCTATAATTGTCCATAAGAAGGTCGTTGTGAGATACCTTCTTGAATCACTGCAGTCTTTTGGTGAATATACTTCTGTAATGTTATGATGATGTTGCCTTAATAATTTCTAAATAAGGACAATGTGTGATAAAGTGTAACCAGCAAGTGGTGGTGTTCCCTTTAGCCTGTTGCCTGTTTCCTTCTTCGGACTAAGGCTTGTGATCGTACAGATTCTATCACCAATGTATATATGTACAGACGATAGTGTAGGATGCCTGTGATTGGCTGAGAGCGTAGCCACACCTACAGGCAGGTCTTAAAGGATTGCTCCTAGCCAGACCAGGTCATTCTGGACTGGTCGACCTACTTGTGATATGCTCCAGTCTTTTAGTTAATAAAAGCCTTGGTTTGGATCAACAAGCCTTTGGTCTTTCGACGCTTATGGGTTTTGAAGATATATATTTGAAGGAGCTGTACTGTTAGTATAGTGTAGCCCAATGCTGTCACAGCACCAGTGACCCAGGTTCGAGTCTGGCGCTGTCTGTAAGGAGGTTGTACGTTCTCCCTGTGTCTGCGTGGGGTCCTCCGAGTTTTCCCATTTCCTCCCACCCTTCAAAAAACTTACCAGGAGTTGTAGATCAATTGAATGCAATTGGGCAGCACTGGTTCGTGGGCAGGAAGGGCCTGTTATGTCTAGTGCTGTATGTCAAAGTTTAAAATATTTTGTGCATGTTATACATTACAGCTATTGCGTAGAGAAAAAGGCCTTTGTGGTGACAGATTAGCTAGCTTATTGCAAGATACCAGCTCAAGGAGCAACTGTATTTATGTGGCAGGTCCAGTCAATAATCGCATTTCTAGTTCAAATTTCAAGTTGGTTTATTGCTACATGTACCAAAGATATAGTGATAAGAGGTTGCTTTGTGAGTGGAGCAGTTAGACATCTTTTATATAGTATGGTTATTAAGACACAGTACGAAAATGCAGAGATGCAGAGAGATCAGTTGGTATGGAGCAAAGGCAACATCATTTTACTGGTTTGAGGCTTGTTCAGGAGCCTGGTATTGGCAGGAAAGAAACTATCCATCTGGGTGATGGCCTCTGAGATATCGATGGTGGAATCATGGTTATGAAGGGTAGATGCTGAGACATTCTTTTGTTAGAACCAGCCATTGTCGGCAATTCTGTGGCACTAATGTGAGCCATGTCTGAATATTGTCTGGGACTTAGTGCTTTCAGGGATGGAACATTTCATTTTCAGGAGTTGTGAATTAAATTGAACATCCCCACTGTTTACAGGGACAGCAAGGCATAATGGTTAGTGCTGCTACCTTAAAGCTCCGGAGACCTGGATTCAATCCTGATTTGGGTGTGGGGGCAGGTGGGGGGGGGGTGGGGGAGGCGAGGGACTGCAGGTGTATATTTACATATTCTCTCTGTAATCCAAAGGTGCAAAGGTATTCCTGTATCCTTCCACATGCCAAAGGTGATGATGAGTTTATTGTCATACACATTATACAATGTACAAATGTGCCGGAATTCTTTGGGCCAATTGGTCTACTTCTGCTCTTCTCTTTTGTGATTCTTACTTGCAGCAGCCATACAGGTACTTGTAAAGGAAAAAAAAAGTAAACCAATGGAATTAAATGAAAAGAGACAATAGATAAATATGATTGATATAAATATTGAAAGTAATCTTAGTGCAAAAAAAAGTGACTGACAATACTGCAAATAAACTTTCTGTGATGTCTGAGCAGTCTTTTTAGATCGCTGTCTAAAGAGGAAATCATTGAGGACCCCCCTCCACACAGCATCTTCCAGCTACTCCCATCGGGAAAGAGATACAGGAGCATCAGAGCCAGAACCACCAGGCTGAGAAACAGCTTCTTCCCACGGGCAGTGAGACTGTTGAACAACTGATGAACTGCTCATACAAACCCTCTGTAACTCAACTATTTTTAACAATAATATTTACTTATTGTAATAATTGTATATGTACAGTGCATATGCATTATTTGTCTGGTGTGCGTGTTACGTCTGTATGTGTGTTTGCTGTGTGTTGCACCAAGGACCAGAGAGCGTTGTTTTGTTGGGTTGCTCTTGTACAGTCGGACGAAAAATAAACTTGAACTTTGACTTTAAGTCAATGATTAGTGTATTAAGTGGTGGTTCAAGAGTCAGATAGCTGTCGGAAAGAAACGGTTCTTGAACCTAGAAGTGCTGGTTTTCAGGTTTCTGTACCTTCTGCCTGAAGGTACAGAAACCTAGTCGTGACTAAGGTGGTAGATGTCCTTTATGATGTTGGCTGCCTTCTTGAGGCAGTGCCTTACATAAATGTCAGCAATAGTTGGTAGATCAGAGCCTGTGATGGACATGTTTACAACCTTTTGTAGTCTCTGCATTTCTGGGCCCTCGATTCCCAAACTATGCTATGATGCAACTAGCCAGTATACATTCCACAGTGCATCTACAGAAGTCTGATAGACCATCTGATAACATGCCAAGTCTCCTTAGGAAGTCTTTTTTTTTAACTATTTCCTCAATGTGCTGGTTTCAGAGAGGTATGGACTTCCAGGAACTTGAAAGCTCTGCCTCCCTCCACCTCCGTCCTATCAATGCAGGCAGGACTCTTGGCTTCTCCTTCCTAAAATCAACAATCAGGTCTTTGGTCTTGCTGACATTGCATGTAAAACAGCTGTTCTGGCACCACCCACCAGATTCTTGATCTCCACCCTGTATTCTCACTCATCAGCTCCAGCTATTGGGCTAACAAAGGTGGTGTGATCAGCAAATTTTTTAGATTGAATCAGAGCTCAACTTATGTAGTTATGTGCATATAAGGAGTAGAGTAGCGGACTAAGCCTTGGGGTATCCCTGTATTGATGTTTCCAATCTTCACTGAGTGGGGTCTGTCGATGAAGAAGTTAAGGATCTAGTAGCAGAGGGGTCCCAGATTCTTGAGCTTTGTCATTTTTGCTTGTATAATGGTTTTAAATTCAGAAAAACAGCACGGTAACAGGCCCTTTTGGCCCACAAGTCCATGCTGCCCAATTGCACCCAATTGATCTACAAGCCCAGCCTATTTTTTGAATGGTGGGAGAAAACTGGAGTACCCGAAGGAAACCCATGCAGACATGGGGAGAACGTACAAACTTCTTGCAGACAGCGCCGGATTCAAATGCAGGTTCCTTGCACTGTAGCACTGTGGCAGCATTAACCATCCTGCCCTTGGTATTGAATGCTGAGTTGTAGCCAAGGAACAAACACAACAAAACACAAGGTGACACCGCTCACCATTAGGACTTGGAACGTGCGCACACTTTTGGTCAGCCCTTCAGCAGACAGACCAGAGAGAACAGCCTTAGTTGCTGGAGAGCTTGCAAGATGCAGTATTGACTTTGCAGCCCTGAGTGAGGCTCATCTTGCCAACAAAGATCAGCGGAGTGAAACTGGAGGTGGATACACTTTTTTCTGGGGCGGTTGTGGCAGCGATGAGGATCATGATGCTGGGGCTGGATTTGCCATCAGGAGTCACCTTGTTTGGAAGCTTGCCTGTCTCCCCAAGGGTGTGAACGACCGGCTCATGATACTACAGCTTCTGCCACCCTGATCAGCACCTATGCCCCCACAATGACCAACCCAGATGAGATCAAAGGCAGGTTTTATGAAGAACTAGCCCTGTTATCGCCAGTGAGCAGTACCGACAAGCTGATTTTGCTCAGTGACTTCAATGCAAGAGTAGGGAGTCATTGGGAGGCATGGAGTGAGCAAGTGTAACAGTTACGGCCTATTCTTACTGAAGACCTGTGCAGCATATGACCTCTTCATCACCAGAACAACTTTCTGCCTGCCTATCCACAACAAAACTTCTTTGATGCATCCCCACTCTAATCTTTGGCATCTTATTGACTATGTCATTGACAGGAGAAAAGACAGGCAGGGTGTCAGAGTGACCAAGGTCATGTTTGGTGCTGACTGTTGGACAGATCACAGGCTCATTGTCTCTAAAATGAAGCTCAGGAGGAAACCAGAAGAAAGCAAAGCCATGAAAAGAATCAACGTGACCAGGCTATGTCCCAGCATAGCCTCAGCACTGGCTGAAGACTTAGAAACCAAACTTGCTGACCTATATCTTTCAGGCAGTGCTGAAGACAACTGGGAATGCTTCAGAGATCTGGTCCATTCATCTACACAGGAGATACCAGGGCCCTCTTCCTGCAAGCAGCAGGACTGGTTTGATGAGAATGATGAGGTGATACAAGCTCTACTTGTCCCCCTCCTGAGTACAGATAGTAGAACTCTCATTAGAGAGAGGGCTCAGATCCTGCAGAGATGGGTTGAACACTTTGAAGCCATCCTCAATCGACCGTCATCGATCAATGATGATGCGATAGATAGGATTCTCCAGGTTGACATCAATGGATGACCCACCAGTAGTAGCCGAAGTCACAAAAGCTGTCAGCTAGCTATCCAGTGGCAAAGCCCAAGGCGCAGCCTCCATACCTGCAGAGATCTACAAAGCCAGTGGTTCTGTACTTATAGAGAAGCTCACCGAGTTGTTCCAGTCTCTTTGGTTGCGAGGATCCATTCCTCAGGAACTTAAAGATGCATCCATCGCACACCTCTTCAAGAGGAAAGACAATCGACAAGTATATGACAATAACTGAGGTACCTCGCTGCTTTCCATCACAGGTCAAACTCTTGCAAGAGTCCTGTTAAGTCGTCTGGTCACTCATCTGGAGCTGAGCCTGCTGCCAGAGTCACAGTGTGCCTTCCACAAAGGTTGTAGGACTATTGACATGATTTTTGCCACGCACCAACTTCAGGAGAAGTGTCAGGAGCAGAATCGCCAACTCTATACAACATTTGTTGACCTCACGAAAGCCTCCGAAACTCTCAGCCGCCCAGGCCTGCGGAGGTTCATGTCAAAGTTTGGCTGCCCTGCCAAATTCATTCAGATGGTACGCCAGTTCCATGGTGGCATGATGGCTAGAGTCTAGGATGGCGGAGAATCCTCTGCATTCTCTAAGGGAATGGCATCAAGCAGGGCGGTGTGCGTTGCACCCACACTGTTCAGCATGATGTTTATTGATGCCTTCCAGGACAGTGAGGCTGGAATCAGTCTCAAGTATAGAATGGATGGGAAGCTCTTCAACCTGAGGAGACTTCAAGCCATTACCAAAGTATAGGAGACTGTTCTGAGAGATTTCTTCTTGCCCAATGACTACTCCCTGTATGCTGGCTCAGAGCCAGAGATGCAAGTCAGCACAGACAAATTTTCCACAGCTTGTGTCAACTTTGGACTCTCTATCAACATTTAAAAGTCTGCATCGTGTCCCAGCCTGCTCCTCATGCTCTGAACATAGAACCCAAAATTTCAAAGAAAGGGCAGAAACTACAGGCATTGGACCAGTTCACTTACCTTGGCAGCACCCTCTCCTGAGCATTGACTATTGATACAGAAGTTAATTGCAGAATAGCAAAGGCAAGTTCTAGAGGGGTGGTACTCACCACCCTCCTGTATGCTTGTGAAATGTGGACTGTGTATCGAAGGCTCAGCCATTTTCACATGGCTTGTATAAGCAGAATATTAGGCATCAGCTGGTAAGATAAAGTACCAGATACTAAAATTCTCTCTGGACCAAATCTTCCATCAGTCCACACACTGCTGATGAGAGCACAGACCCAATGGGCAGGTCATGTCATCCGTATGCTGGATGAGCAGCTCCTATTTGGGGAGCTCTCTGCTGGTAGATGCTCTCATGGAGGGCAGAAGAAGCAAAGATACACTAAAGGCCTCCCTGAAATCACTTGACATAGTGATGACCACCTGGGAAACGTTGGCATAAAAGAACCCTACTTGGCGCGACCTTATCACACAGGCTGTCAAGCTTACAAAGCAAGGGGCACTACTGAAACAGAACATAAGCACAAGCAGTACAAGTCCGGAGCCACGAGTGCAACAACATGTGCCAGGACATTTCATGCCTGAATAGGTTTGACCATTCATCTTTGGACACACCGTATTCAATCTTAAAGTGAATAATGGTGTTGAGGTCTTCATCAATGACAATGGACGAATGACAAGTCAATGAATAACAACCTGATGAGGGTGTTCCTACATTATAGGTGATCTAATCCAGAGTTGAGAGTAAGGAGCCATCTGCTATTGACTGCTTAAGACGATAAGGGAACTGAAGTGGTTCTGGTCCTTCCGGTGATTTTCTTCATAACCAACCTCTCAAAGCAATTCATCATGGTAGATGCCAATCCCAATGGCTGGTGGTCATTGAGACACATCACCATCTTGGGCACCAGAACGATACAGGTTGGTTGGGTTAATTAGTTAATGTAAATCTCCCCCGATTCAATAAAGTGGCATAAGATTTGGGAGGGGGAAATTTCAATGGGATGCCAGAGGTAAATACAATTAGTGTAGCTGGGTGCTTGATAATTGGCATAGATGCAATGGACTGAATGGCCTGTTTTCATGCTGTATGATTGATTGCACTGGTTAATGATGTAGTTTCTTCAAATGTCAATTCAGGTTGAATGCTGGTGAACAAACATCTTTTCCCATCAAACTGCAGCGTAATTGAGAATTGGGCAGATTCACAGAGTAAGTTGACTGGGCCATCATTCTCACATCTCTCCAAATCTCCAGCCTGAACAATGCGCAATAGATGTGATTCTGTGAGGAAATGGTCAGGTGACTGCAATGGTTAAATAACTGGCCGTGTGTGCAAACTGTGAGACATGGGTGTGCGGTTTGTGGCAATGTTATTTGTCTGCGGGTGTGGTGAAGCTTATGAATGTCAGGTATGAGTGTTGATTGATGGAACCTATTGTCAGTTTTGAAGTGGGGGTGTGGCGCACATTACAATGTCTGCGGAGGATAGTGGTATATTCACTAACTTTATTATAGTACTGTAGTCAGCTCCTTTGCTTTTTTTTCATCTTTGGGAGACTCAAGGGACTTGCTTCTGGTCCAGTTCTGTGGATTTTGAGATGGCTGAAGAGATCAATCTGGAATCTGTCCATGGTGGAGTAAGTTGTGAATGGATAGTTTGGGACGTTGTTAGGTGTCTTCCTTCCCAAGTGCTCCCTCTGTATACTGAGTGCAAAAAAATTCCTATGAGTCAGTGAAGGCATTACGTTTTCTTTTGGAGACATTCAAAGCATGTTTGAAGTGCTGACTCAGCAGTTTGGTTGGGAGTGATCAAAGCCTAATGTTCTGAGAGTCATAGTCATGGAGACACATAGGACCAAATAGGCCCTTCAGCCCAACTCATCCATACTGACCAAATTGGTATTCTGGGCTAATCCCATTGGCCTATATTGCCACAAACCGCACACCCATGTCTCACAGTTTGCACGCACGGCCAACTATTTAACCATTGCAGTCAACTGACCATTTCCTCACAGAATCACATCTATTGCGTATTGTTCAGGCTGGAGATTTGGAGAGATGTGAGAAAGATGGTCCATATCCTATATACATTATCTTGATCAATTATTTGACCTTATAAAGGTTTGTAAAACCATGAAAGTCTTGGAAAGAGTGATAGTGAGAGATGCTATAAGATCTAATTAGCAGAACGTCGAATCTATCTGGGTAGAGATTTGTAAAGGGAAAAGATCACTGGTGGGAGTTGTCTATAGGGCACTAAATAATAAAATTACAATAGGACAGGTAATAAACCAAGAAATATCTGCTACTGTACATGTGAGAATGGAACGACAGTTGACATGGGGGACTTTAATGTGAATCAAGTTGGTTGAGATAGCTTCGAACAGTACTTGGTATATTTCATTCATGATAACTTTTTATGATCAGCATATTACTGAACCTAACAAGGAACATGCTATTTTAGGTCTGGTCCTCTGCAATGAGATCAGTAAAATCAATGCACTTGTAGCTAGGGATATTCTCGGAAAGAGTGATCACAGTATAATTGAATATCTCATACAAGTAGGGGACACAATAGTCTGATCTAAAACCAGTGTATATGCCTAAACAAGGGGGGGGGGGGGGGGAGATGCTGAGCGAAGCGATCTCCCAATTTGCAACCAGTCTCTCCAATGTAGAGAATGTCACAAAAGGTGCACCAGATGCAGTAAATCAATCTTCTGGACGTAAAGTGAAGTGTTGCTTCACATGAAAGACCTATTTGGGGCCCTGGATTGTGTTCAGGAAGGAGGTGTGGGCATGTGAT
Source organism: Narcine bancroftii (assembly GCF_036971445.1). Lineage (NCBI taxonomy): Eukaryota > Metazoa > Chordata > Chondrichthyes > Torpediniformes > Narcinidae > Narcine > Narcine bancroftii. The sequence goes on from NC_091475.1 coordinate 194,069,363, forward strand.
GCACCTCATGTGGGCATAGAAGTGGGGAGGAATGAGGGCACGAGGGAATTGTGGAGGGAGAGGTCCCTGTTGAAGGCCAAGAGGGGAGGAGAGGGAAAAATGTATCTGGTAGTGGGATCCTGTAGTAAGTGCCGGAAATTCTGGCGGATGATGTGTTGGATGCGGAGGCTGCTGTGGTGGTAGGTAAGGATGAGCGGGATTCTATATCTGTTGTGTCTGGGGCCAGAAGGTCCAGAGGATGAGTTGAGGGGTCTTGCCTGTGTAGGCTTGCAGCAAGGATTGTTCCATAAAGCCTACAAACAGGCAGGTGTAGCTGAGACCCATATGGGTACCTATGGCTATTCCTTTAATTTGAAGTGGGATGAGTTGAAGGAGGTTATTTAGTGTGAGGGCAAGTTCTGCCAGTGGAGGAGAGTGGTGGTATAGGGTAATTTGCCAGATCTTTGGTCCAGGAAGAAGCAAAGTGCTTTCAGATCTTCTGTATGGGGGATAGATAGGCATCCATCGTGAAGATGAGGCGGTCCGGTTCAGAGAATGCGAAGTCATTGAGGAGATGGAGGGCAGGTGAGGTGCTGCAGATGTAGGTAGGGAGGGATTGGAGCAGTGAGAAAAGATAGAGTCAAGGTAGGATGAAACTAATTTGGTGGGACAGGGACAGGCAGAAACAATGGGTCTACCCAGATGGTTGGGCTTGTGTACCTTGGGTAGAAGGTAAAACGGGCAGTGTGGGGGTGGGAGTGAATGAGGTTTGTGGCTGTGGAGGGGAGGTGACCAGAGGTGATGAGGTTGGAAATGGTTTTGGAGACAGTGGCTTATGAGTGTTGGTGGTGTCCTGTGGGATGGGTTGATAGGAGGAGGTGTCTGAGAGCTGTCAACTGGCCTTGGCAATATGATGGGGCATAAAGAGTCGAAGGGATTTTTCACAGATCTCAACAAAAGGATATTCCAGTTAAAAGCAAAGACACTAAGCTGGGGAGAGCTAGCATTGCATGACAAAGGAAATAAAGGAAGGCATCAAACTAAAAATCTCATGAGCGGTGGGAAAGAGTAATGTTGCCAAGAGAAGTGGGAAACCATAAGATTAGGAAACTTTAAAAGCAACAAAGGACAAGCAAAGAGTAGATAGATTACAAAATTAACCTAGCACAAACCATATAAACAGATAGTAAAAATAGAAGGGTGGCTAAAGTGAAAGTAAATTCTTTGGAAGATGAGAAGGTGGAACAAATATTAGATAGTGTTGAAAAGACCGAGGCATTGAGTGATTATTTTGTGTCAATGTTGAAGACACATTGAACATGCCAAAGACAATGGTTCTGGATGCGATAGAAGGTGAAGATCTCAATACAATTGCAATCACTAAAGAGTTAGAGTGGAGCAAACTCATAACTCTGAAGGCAAATAAGCCCACTGGTCCTGATGGAATGCATCCCAGGGCAGTGAAAGATGCGGTAGAAGTTACTGATGGCGACTAGCATCAAATCATACAAAGCAGAGTGCAGGCAAAATGTTAGTTTTAATAGACTAATATATACAGCGAGGTTTTGAGGTCTTGCCTCTGTGCAAGCCTAGGCCAGAATAAGGGGGGATGGGTCTCCACTGGTTTATATATGCAAGGTCACCAGGTGACCTAGTGGCATAATAACATACCACCACAGTTATAGTAGAGACGTTTGTTATAATTTATAAAAATTCTCTGGACTCTGGGTGGGTCCCAGCGAATTGGAAGACAGCAAATGTCACGCCATTGCTTATAAAAGAATGTAGGCAAAAGGCAGGTAACTGCCTTAACACTGACAGTAGGGAAAGTGCTTGAAGCTATCATTAAGAAGAAAGAGCAAGGCATCGGGATAGAAACTGTTCCATCATGCAAGCACACCAAGGATTCAGGAAGGGGAGGTCATGTTTGACAAAGTTACTGGAGTTCTTTGAGGACATAACAAGCAAAGTGGATAGAAAGGAACAGGTGGATTTTGTATATTTCAGTTTCCAGAAGACCATAAGACTTAGGAGCAGAATGAAGCCATTCAGCCCAATGAGTGGGCTCCACCATTTCAATTATGGCTAATGTATTTTTTCCTTTTCACTGCATTTTCCTTCCTTCTCCCCATAATTTTTGATGCCCTTACTATTCAAAAACCTACAAATCTCTACTTTAAATACATCCAATGAAGACCTTCACAGCCATATAAAGCAACAAATGCCACAGATTCATCACCCTCTTGTGGAAGAAATTATTTTTCATCTCTGATCATGTCCTTTTATTCTGTGGTGTTTCCCTCTGATCCTCGACTCTCCCACACTGGAAATATCACTCTATCCAATCCTTTCAGTATTCAGTATGTTTAGACAAAGTCCTCCCTCATCCTTCCAAAATTCACCACGAACAAGCATGAACCCTCCAGACCTCCTCCTATGTTAACCCTGTGATTATTCTCATAAACCTCCTCTGGACCCTCTTTAATGCCTTAGATGTGAGTCTAAAGATTGCTCACAATACACCAAATGACTTATAAAGTCCACATCTTTTCTTTTAAGGTAAAAGACTTATCAATGAGATTATGATGCATGGAGTTGGGGTTGGAGTATCAAGGATTGGTTAATCAATGGACAGCAAAGGGTTGGAATTAATGGGTGTTTCATTGGTGATTAATGGTGAGTGGAGTGCCATAGAGGTCAGTGCTGGGCTTGCAAGAGTTCATGTTGTACATTAACGATTTGGACGAGGTGACTGTATGTAACATATCTAAATTTGCTAATAACACTAAATTGAATGGAAAAGCAAATTATTTAGAGGCTGTTGAGAGTCTGAGAGAGATATGGATAGGTTAAGTCAGTGGCTTTCAAATTTTTCCTTTCCCCTCACATACCACCTTAAGTAATCCCTATGCTATGGGTGCTCTGTGATTAGTAAGGGTGGTATGTGAGGGGAAAGGAAAAGTTTGAAAACCACTGGGTTAAGTGAGTGGGCAAGGGTCTGGCAAATGGAGGACAATGTTAGTAAATGTGAGATCATCCACTTTGGAAGGAAAAATAAGAAGATTAGATTATTATTTAAATGGTGAAAGATTGCAGCATGCTGTTGTGCAAAGGTTCTCGGGAGTGCTTGTGCATGAACCGCAAAAGTTTTGAATTGCAGGTGCAACAGGTAATCAAGAAGGAAAATGGATGCATTGCACCTGAATAGGAGGGGGACCAATATTGTGTTTGTTAGAATTGTTGGAGAGAACTTAAACTAGCTTGGCAGGGGGATGGTAACCAAATGAGAGGGCAGTGAATAGGGGAGAATTACACAACTGTGGCTGACAAGAGAAGTCAAAGCCAAAGTAAAAGAAAAAGAAAGGGCAGACAAGGAAGCAAAAATTAGTGGGAAGAAGCAGGACTGGGAAGCTTATAGAAAGCAACTAAGAAAGTCCTTAGGATATAAAACTACTTTGACAGAAAGCAAGCAAATCATATCAAAACAAATAATAAAAGCTATTTTAAATATATTAAGAGTAAAAAGGCAAAAGCAGAGATAGGACTATAGAAAATGACACTGGAGAAATTTTAATGGGAGAAAATCAAATGCCAGAGGAACTAAATGAGTGTATTTGGTATCAGTCTTCACTGTGGAAGACATTAGGAGTATACCTGATTTTCAAAGGTGTCACGAGAGGTGAGTGCAGCCATGATTACCAGAGAGAAGATGCTTGGGAAGTTGAATGGTCTCAGGGTAGTCAATTCTCCTGGACCAGATGGAATGCACCCTTGAGTTCTGAAAGAACCAGCTATAGAGATTGTGGAGGCACGAGTAATAATCTTCCAAGAATCAATAAATTCTGGCATGGTTCCGGAGGATTGAAACATTTCAAAGGTCACTCTGCTATTCAAAAAGGGAGGGAGGCAGCAGAAAGGAAATTATAAACCTATTAGCCTAACATCAGTGGTGGCAAATTTGTTGGAGTCGATTGTCAAAGATGAGGTTACAGAGTACCTGGAGGTGCATGACAAAATAGGCCAAAGTCAGCATGGAGTTTTCCCTCAGGAAAAATCTTGCCCGACAAACCTATTGCAATTTTTTTTGAGGAAACCGCAAGCAGGTGAAATAAACAAGATGCAGCGGATGTTGTATATTTTGATTTTCAAAAGGCCTTGAGGCTGCTTAACAAGATGAGAGCCCATGGAGTTATAGGAAAATTGCTTGCATGGGTAGATTGCCAGGAAATAGGAAGTGGGAATAAAGGGATTCTACCGGTTACCAGAGAGATTCTGCAGGGTTAGTGTTGAGGACCACTTCTTTTTACGTTATATGTAAACGATTTGGATTGCAGAATAAATGAATTTATGGCTAAGTCTGCAGATGATACAAAGATAGGTGGAGGGGTAAGTAATGAGGAAATGGAGAGGCTGCAGGGAGACAGATAGATTAGGAGAATGGGCGAAAAAGTGGCAAATAAAATACAATTTTGGAAAGTGTATGGTTTTGCACTTTGGTAGAAGGATTAAAAGGGCAGACTATTATTTGGATGGGGAGAACATAAAAAAATTTGGAGATGCAAAAGGACTTGGGAGTCCTCATCAAGATACCCTGGAAGTTAAACTCCAGGTTGAGTTGGTGGTAAAGAAGGAAATTGCAATGTTGGCATTCATATCTAAAGGAACAGGATATAAGAGCAGAGATGTGATGTTGGCTTTATAAGATTGGTGAGGCTTCACTTGGAGTATGGGGTACAGTTTTGGGTGGTGTTGGAGAGGTTTAGAGAAGATTCACAAGATTCCTGGAATGAAGAGAGTGGCCCATGAGGAATGTTTGATGGCTCTTGGATTGCACTTCTGGGAGTTCAGAAGAATGAGAGGAGACCTCATAAAACATTTTGACTGTTGAAAGGCCTAAACAGAGTAGATGTCGCCAAGTTGTTTCCCCTGGTGGGGGAGTTGAGGACAAGAGGGCACAATTCAGGATTGAAGGGCATCCATTTAAAACAGATACAGAGGAATCTCTTTAGCCAGAGACTGGTGAACCTCTGGAATTTGATTCCTCGGGGTGCTGCGGCCTTCATTGGATGTGCTGAAGGCATAAATTGATGTGTCTGAATAGTCAGGGTATCAAGTGTTATGGGGAGAAGTTAGGGGAGTGGGGCTGAGTGGGTGAATGGATTACCTAAACATGAAATGGCAGAGCAGACAATGGGCTGAGGGACCTACTTCAGTTCCAGTATCTTTTGCTCTTTGGAATGTTGGTCTTCACGCTAGAGGTATTGAATTTAGAGCATGTAACTGAACATGACATTGATGATGCTGTAACTCAAGTACCATGGGCAGTTCTTCTCTCCTTACAGGAGGAAATATATACTAGGGTTGGAGGCAGTGCAGAGGAGGTTCATGAGGTTGCTTCTGGAGAAGAGGGAGTTAGCCTATGAGGAAAGATTGAGTCACCTGGGATGATACTCGCTGGAATTCAGAAAAAAACTAATAGGAGATCTTATAGAAACAGATAAAATTAGGGAAGAAATTGATAAGGTAGAGGCAGGAAAGTTATTTCCATTGGTAGGTGAGACTAGGGGATATAACCTCAAGGTCTGGGAGAGTAAATTTCTGATGGAGATGAGGAGGAACTGTTTTTTTCCCCCCAGATAGTAGTGAATCTATGAAACTCTCTGTCCAAGCAAGCAGCACAGGTTGCCTCATGAAATATATTTAAGCTAGAGTCCATAGCCAGCTCAGTCATGATTTTACTGAGTGGCAGAGCAGGAGGGTCGACCCGTGCTCCAATTTATGTTTTTATTAGCTAGTCAGTGCCTTCTCCTGGGGTCGAGGAATCTAAAACTTTCAGGTTAAAACTAAAGACTTAAGGTGAGGGGGGTGGGAATGACCTGAGGTTAAAAGTAAAGACTTAAGGTGAGGGGGGGGGAATGACCTGAGGTTAAAAGTAAAGACTTAAGGTGAGGGGGGGGGGGGGGAAATGACCTGAGGGGTACTTTTATCACAAAGAACGAGCTGCCAGAGGAAGGAGTACAAGTATAATTGTAATGTTGAAAAGACATTCAGGCAGGCACATGGACAGGAAAAGTTTAGAGGATGTGGGGCAAATGTACACATACCAGACTGATTGAAGTATGAGACTTGTTGGCATGGACAATTTCGGGTAAATTGTGCTCCAGAGGTCAATGAGTATTAATCAATGGCGGTGTTCCAATGGTTTGAAAAGCTTACTTTTCAATTTGCATATGAATTTGAATGGAGACAATGCAGCTCAAAGAGATTCCCCCTTGTCCTGCAGATAATCCAACACACCAGCAGGAAACCTGATGGAAGTGAAATGCAGAATTGTAGTGACAAGCATTTAGATGCTTGACTGAGGCAGTGAGATTGCAGACCGACCAAAGGAACGGCTCACACTAACCATCCGAGACTCTCATATTCACAAAACAATATTTATTTATTTGTATATATGAATTACTGTCTTGCATACGTATTGTTCGTTTATGTGTTAATGCTAATTGTGTGTCTGCATGTTTTGCATCGAGGACTGGAGAACATTGTTTCGCCAGGTTGTACTTGAGCAATCAGATGATAATGAACTGATTGGTGTAATGGCATCCCAATCGGCCTTGGAGTCCTGTGTTTGGTGAGACGACACTTGGAGCATTTCTGGTCACCCAGCTCTGGGAACGATTGTAAGATGGAAAACTAGGGTGTGGTTCTTTATTCCTTGGAACAAAGGAGATCGAGGGTCTATAAATTCATACAAAGATAAGGGCTGCATGGTTGGCACAACGCCTTTACAGCGTCAGCGATCGGGTCCGGACCTGGGTTGGAATCCTGCATGGTCTGTAAGGAGTTTGTACATTGTCCCCATGCTTCCTCTTGCCCTTCAAAAACTTACTGGGGGTGTAGGTTAATGGGGTGTAAATTGGACAGCCCGGACTCATAGGGCTGAATTGGCCTGTTACAGTTCTGTATGTCTAAATTTTTTTTTTTAAAGATTACAGATCTGGAGGAGGAAGGTTTAAAATGTGAGGGGAGATATTATTTAAAAGGGACCCGAGGAGGAACTTTTTCACTCAGAGGGTAATGCCTATCAGGAATGTGCTGCCAAAGGAATTGGGTACAATGTTCTCCTGGACAGATGGGAGGGGTTCAGAAGGATTGCAGTGATTCACTGCCTGTGTGTCAGACAGCTTCTTGGTTCTGCCCCCATCGCTCCGATATGAACCCTGTTTTCCCACCTTACCCCAGATTCACCTCTGTAAACACTGGCCGTTAGTTACAAGTTCATCAAAAGAGTGTCTGTGCTCCACACAAGTTTCCGAGGACCATCGATCAAAGGCTAGGGACCAAAGGCAGGCAAATGGGGACGGGTCTGAAAGCCAACTTGAACATTTGGGGCTGTGTGTCCCTGACTCGATGACTGGTGAGGATCAGAACTGGATCACATTAAGGTTTTAGCGAAGGGAAGAAAGTTTAGGGGAGACATCAGGGGTACGTTTTAAAAACTTTAAAAGACTCCAAGAGGTGGAGGTGTCTGGAATGCATGGCCAGGAGTGGAGGGGGGAACATTAGGGGGACATTTTCGAGACTCTTCAGGCACATGGATGAAAGAACAATAGAGGGGTTATATGTTTTTGGGATGAATATAGACAGATCAGCACACTATAGCTTTACTGCTCCAATGTGAAACTGGTCAAGGGAATGAAGTGCAGGTTCTGAGTTCACCGAGCTCCGCATTGCAACGATTCAGAGAGAGTCGCAGCGCCTCCAAGGCAACCTCGCCTCGCAACGGCGAGGCGCCTCCAGCGCAGCAGCTCCGGCCACCGCTCGGCGCCTCCAGCGCAGCAGCTCCGGCCACCGCTCGGCGCCTCCAGCGCAGCAGCTCCGGCCACCGCTCGGCCCCTCCAGCGCAGCAGCTCCGGCCACCGCACGGCGCCTCCAGCGCAGCAGCTCCGGCCACCGCACGGCGCCTCCAGCGCAGCAGCTCCGGCCACCGCTCGGCGCCTCCAGCGCAGCAGCTCCGGCCACCGCTCGGCGCCTCCAGCGCAGCAGCTCCGGCCACCGCTCGGCGCCTCCAGCGCAGCAGCTCCGGCCACCGCACGGCGCCTCCAGCGCAGCAGCTCCGGCCACCGCACGGCGCCTCCAGCGCAGCAGCTCCGGCCACCGCTCGGCGCCTCCAGCGCAGCAGCTCCGGCCACCGCTCGGCGCCTCCAGCGCAGCAGCTCCGGCCACCGCTCGGCGCCTCCAGCGCAGCAGCTCCGGCCACCGCTCGGCGCCTCCAGCGCAGCAGCTCCGGCCACCGCTCGGCGCCCCTCCGGGAAAGGCAGAGCTTGCAAGTTTGATACACATTGGTGTGCGTTCAAAACGATTCTTTTTCGTCTTTATTTCTCCTCTTTATGTTGCAATTCGACGGAAGGGCCTTTTGTTTCCAAATTTAATTCTGAACCACAACCATTAAAGTTGTGCTGCTTTCAAGGAATGAAACCTGTTAACCTGTTAAATTAGAATCTGCTCAGGGCTGCCAATGGTTTGCTTTCGCGGGGACAGTTATTCCAGGAATTATTTTTAGAACAAATTTCCACCATCCCGGAAAGGTGGGATGGATAGGTGACACCTGTGGTTGCAGAATGTACTATCAACAGGATATATGACCTTAACTCCCCAGAGCTTTCTGACCTTCACCCAGTTAAAGAACAATGGGGAAGTTCACCTCCAAGACTTCTACTGTGGCCAGCACCATACCAACCTCTCTGGGAGCTTCCTGGCCAGTTACTCTGGGGGATAGTTTTCATCAGGTCAGATGGAGCTGTTCCTACAGTCACTGGAGAAGATAGGAAAACCCGAGTAGGCCTCTGGAAACTGCCCTGCAATTCAATATGACCCAGAGGAACTCCAGTAGCAATTAATACTTGTTACTACTGATGGCCAGATCCTGTTTTGCCTTGGCTGATGGAAAGGCAGGCTTGGGAAGCTTTGAGCATCCTTCTCATTTGATTCTCGATTTTGCCCATTCACCCTTCTTTACCTCTCAGAAAGCTTTTTCTCTCTATCCTTGGTCCCTGTTTCCAGAGATGAAGGGATTAGTCTATGAGCAGAGGTTGAGTCCTCTGGGCCTGTCCTTCTGGAATTTAGAAGAATGAGAGGGGATCTTATAAAATTATGAAAGGTATAGATAAGATCAAGGTAGGTAAGTTGTTTCCATTGGTAGAGGGGACATGGCCTCATGATTTAGGATGGAGATGAGGAGGAACTGCCTTTCCCGGAGAGTGGCGAATCTGTGGAATTCGCTGCCCATTGAAGCAGTGAAGGTTACCTCCGTAAATATATTTAAGACCATGTGTGATATATTTTTAGATATTAAGGGATATGGAGATGAGCCTATCATCAGATCAGCCATGATCTCATTGAATGGCGGAGCAGTCATAACGGGGCAGATAGCCAACTCCTGCTCCTATTTCTTGTGTTCTTATGTTCTGGATGCAACCCTCCAGTTTTCTGACACCTCAGCAATCTTTCCAGGTTTAAAACTGTGTCCGTCTTAAAGCATCACTGATGACCACGCCCATCAGGGAGCCTTCTACAGAAGGGGTGTTAACACAGTGACCAATTTACAGGACTAGCAAACCAGAAGCTTGGACCATTTGTCCAGAGGTAAGTTTGTATCTGACCAATGCAGCTGGAAATAATAAATTTGGGTAAAGAAATAAAATCTGGGATTACAAACAAAAATAAATAATAATAAGCAGATAATATGGGAAAACACGAGATTCATTAATTTCCTTCAGGATGGCCTATCTGCAACCATTGTTGTGTTCTGGCCCATTTGCAATGCCGGAATGCATCAAAATGTTAATTCTTAAGTAGTCTCTTGGTTTAGGGATCGTTATGAATGAATACTAAATTCTAGCCTTGGATTCATACTGTGAATATATTGGAAAAAAAGCAAAATGCTGATGTAGAAATCAAACCTATTACATCAAAGACTGTAGGAGCAGAGTTATCAAAACATTTCAGGTTATACTAGTCTGACACTTAGATATACTTGGAACATTGTGATTCACTTAGGTACTTTTAAATTTAAATTTAGACATTCAGCACAGTAAAATAGGCCCTTTTGACCCATGAGCCCATGCCAATTGCACCCAAATGACCTGGTACGTTTTTGAATGGTGGGAGAAACCCCCCCCCCAGGGAAAACCCATGCAGACATTGGGAGAACGTATAAACTTACAGACAGTGCAGGATCTGAACCCCTGTCCTGATCACTGGCCCTGTAACAGAGTTGCGTTAACTGCTATGCTAACCGTGCCACGCGAATTAAATTTTGAATTACTTCAGAGAATGTGACTATTTAAAGTTTGTTAAGCTTTCTTTTTGAATCAAAATGTAAATAGTTGCTTTAAATTCTATACAGTATTGATTCTAATTATACTGTTGCAGGTAAAACAGCATAAGGACCAGTAACTATTCCCTTCTCAGAATATTGATATTCTAATGTATGATATTCCATCAGTGTCTCAATGTTAAAACTTTGGAATCAGGTACCATGGGAGTCCTCACCAAATGGAGTAGGTCATTCAGGCCCTCAACCTGCTCCTCCACCCAATATCCTCCAGCTCAATACCATATTTTTTTCTTTCCCACATCTATTGATGCCATTTGTGTCTAGAAACCATTCATTCTCCTTAAATATATCTGAATATAGAACACACAGAGATCCTTCTGCCCTTGTGTCTGTGTTGAACATGATGCCCAGATCCATCTAAAGCTCTGCTGCTTGCACTTAATAGCTAACCCTCCATACCCTTGCATATTCATAACTAGAAGCCTCTTGAATGCTAACTATTGTCACTGCTTCCATTACTACTCCTGGCACCCCATTCCAGGCACCCAACACTCCGTATAACATATTTTATATATTCAAAGATGAGAGCCTTATGTGGTCAAGAATTCCATGGATTCACATTTCTCCATGTCTTGATTTTAGAACCATAGGACATTACAGCACAGAAAACAGGCCCTTCAGCCCTTCTAGTCTGTGCCAAACTATTATTCTGCCGAGTCCCACGAACCTGCACCTGAGTCCATTGCCCTGCATACTATTTTTATCCATTTTTCTATCCAAATTTTTCTTAAAATTGAACCTACATTCATCACTTGATCTGGCAGCTCGTTCCATACTCCCACTACTCCCTGTGTGAAAAACTTCCCCTAATGTTCACCATAAACTTTTCCCCTTTCACTCTTAACCCATGTCCTTTGGTTTATATTCTCACCTATGCTCGATGGTTATAAAAAAAGCCTACTTGCAGTTACTCTCTTTATTCCCCTCATAATTTTATATACCTCTATCAAATCTCCCTCATTCTCCTACACTCCAGGAATAAATTTAATCTTTCACTGTAACTCAGTTCCTGAAATCAGGGCAACATCCCAGTAAATCTTCTCTGCACTCTTTCAATATACAACTTTACCTTAACATCCCAACTCCTAAACTCAGTACTTTGATTTATGAAGGTCAATATATTAAAAACTCTCTTTACAACACTATCCAACTGTGACAACACTTTCAGGGAATTATGTATCTGTATTCTCAGATCCCTATGTTCTACTGCATGCCTCAGTGCCCTACCATTTACCGTGTATGTCCTTTCTTGGTTTTTCCTTCCAAAATGCAACACTTCAAACTTGTCTGCATTAAATTCCTTCTGCCATTTTTCAGGCCATGTTTCCTGCTGATCCAGATACCACTGCAAGCTTTGAAAACCTTCTTCACTGTCTATAATGCCTCCAATCTTTGTGTTATTTGTAAACTTGCTGATCCAATTGACCACATTATCATCCAGATCATTGATATAGATGACAAACAAACAATGGTCCCAGCACTGACCCCTGAAGCACACCACAAGTCACAGGCCTCCCCCATCTTTTTTGGCTCCATACAAGGGGACCAATTTTGTCCCTTGCTATCCTTTTGCTCTCAGTATTCCTGTAGAAACTCTTAGGATTTTCCTTCACGTTGTCTGCCAAAGCAACCTCATTTCTTCTTTTAGCCTCCTGATTTCTTTCTTGAGGGGTTTCTTGAATTTTTCTCCCCTCAAGTACCTCATTAGCTCCATATTGCCTATACCTGCTACTCACCTCTTTTTCTGAACCAGATCCCCAATATCCCTCAAAAAATATCCCTATGCCTGCTAACCTTGCCTTTAATCCAGACAGAATCATACAAACTCTGTACTCTCAAAGTTTTACCATTGCAGGTCCTCCACTTACCTCACACATCCTTGCCTAAAACCAACATCCCAATCCACACATTATAGATCCTTTCTCATTTCCTCAAAATTGGCCTTCCTCCAATTTAGACTCTCAACCCAAGGCCCTGATCTATCCTTCTCCATAATTAACATGAAGCTAATGAGATTATGACCAGTGGACCCAGAATCTTCTTCTACACATACTCCAGGTACAGTTTCACCAATGTTACGAGTCCCAAGGACCCCAAAACCCAGCAGCACGTGTATGTAATGTGTTTACGTTCAGGAAAGTTCTTTGATTCACAGTCCAATCTTACTTCTCAAAGTTTACCGATATCAGGCAATTTTTAAACTGTGCACAGATTTTAACATTTATGAATTTTCACCAAGCTTTGGTGCTTAAAGGTAAATGGTTACTGCTCAGGAAGGTTCTTGTTGGTTTCATAGAGAGATTTGTTGTCATTGGACACACACAAACTGATTCCCTCCGATTAGCCACTCCAGTGTCTTGTTAAAGAAACTTGCCCCATGATGGGTTTTCCAAATGATAACCTCTTCTTCCAGGTCACCACAGAGTTCCTCTTGATTCCCTTGTTTCAGGAGAAACTCTCTAGCCAGCCATTTCCTCTTGTAAGGACTACAAGGGTTTTCAATAGGCTGAACTCAGAACTCATCTTCAAAATGGGGGTTTTCCACAAGCTTGCCAGCTTGTTCTGATCCAGACCCAACTGCTGCTGCTGAACTGAATTCTTTCCCTCTCTCTTCCAAAGAATCACATTTTTTTTTCTCTCTGCTTGCAAAATCCCTCTTAGAACAGCAAACTGCAACCAGACAGATTGCTGGCACCGGAGTCAGTTTCTGCCTGGGCATCTGTTGCTTTAAAGACAATAGTCCATTTGTTCCACAGTATCAGTCCAATTAACACCTACTTGTTAAGTCTCTATAGGCAGTCTTCAAAGTTTCTGCAGTCACTGTGGACACGAAGTCCCTCTTTCCATTGCTGTTGCATTTTAAATGAAGTTTCTTTTGTGAACTGACCTATGCACTAAACCCCCACAATCTATCTCTTTTAAAAACATATTTATATATAATATAAAATATAATATAACTGTCACACCAAGATCTTGTATAATTATTCAAAGTTCAGATTTTATTGTCAGAGTACATACATGACATCACATACAGCCCTGAGATTCTTTCCCCTGCAGCCAAGGAGAATTTGTACTTGTGGGTAGTGCAAAGAATTCTACTCAAGTAAAGATAATATACTAAAGAGAGAGAGAAGTGCAGATAAACTGAACATGCAATGCAGAAAATAAACATTCACTAATGTAGACGTTCTTGTTCCAATACTCAAAATCCAATACACATACCTTTGAGATATCAAGATATTTTTGTACATCAACTCTCCCATATCTCACTCCCATTTAAATTATACTTTTGACTTTCTGTTTTTCATGCAAATATTTATGTGTCATGTATTTGCCAACTCACTGAAATTGTATGAGTCACCTTGTGTACATTCCTTTCGCAATTTGCATTGCCTTTCAGTCAAGTGCTGTTGTCGAACCTCGAGGTGTTACTTTTGTTTCTTTCATCCAGGTTGTTGATGTAGATGGCCAATAGCTGGAGCCTTGGTACTGATCTCTGCAGTGTCGACTAGTCGGCAGTTTAAGTCAATAGCTTGGGGTGGGGAATAAATACAAGACTTGGCAATGAATGCATCATTTGAGAAGGTTGTTGATGGAAATTGAATTGTGTTACGAATCAAGGTTAGCATTTATATTTTTTGTCATAAATTCGGAAAATAGGAGATTTTGAAACCAACATGTGCATGTCCCATATTATTTTTTAAAATTATAATGGTTGATGAGATTCAATTTGAGGAATGCACATAGCTTAAGAGAATTCCCTGATGTTATTATTTTAAGATTATAATGGGGGATTGTTTACATGCTTTTAATAATTTAAATCACAGGCAATTGAAAATGCAAAAAATCCATGGGAAAGGCTCCCATTCTGAACATGATGTGCATGCACTCCTTCCTTCATCCAAATGGCTTCAGCTTCATGGGATCAAGAGAAGCAGACTGACTCTGTCTCAAATTCTGTCACAGATTGGATTTAAGCACAGGGAAGGTAATGTTTACTTCAATGTATATAGAATGATACCAGTGCATTGTACTGAAGCTTAATTGTTAACCTGCCATATAATTTAAATGGCGCAACCACTGAGAGGTTGATGTGTTCAAGTTTATTGTCACATGCACCAAGATGAAGAGCTAGCATTTGTTTTGCAAGCAGACCAGCTACCCATCCCATACATAGTACATCAAGTAAGACACTGCAGAAGTGCACAGTTACAGATGTGTGAGCAAACGGAGCATAATTTTACTATCTTAATGTTCATTCAGGAGTCTGGAAAGAAACTGTCAGTGGTGCATGATCTCATACTTATGAATCATCCTCCTGATGAGAGGGGTTAAAGAGTGTTTGGCTGGGGCGGGAAGAACTTTTTAATATGCTAGCTGCTTTTCCAAGACAACAGGCATTATAGATAGGGTCACTGCAGGTGAGGGACATATGTATGATTGACTGAACCACATTCACAACCCTCTGCAATTTCTTGTGGTCTTGGGTGAGGCAGTGCCCATACCACATAGCGATGACGCATTTGTAGTCGTTGTTAAGGGATGTACATGACATGCTGAATGTTCTCTGGCTTCTGAGGAGATAGAGGCACTGGTGTGGTTTCTTGTCCATTGCATTGATGGGCATGGATCAGGACAAGTTACTGGAGATGTTTACCCCCAGGAAATTAAAGGTGTCTAGCCATCTCTACCTCAGCACTGTTGATGTGAACCAGGGAGGATAACTACCTTCTGTAGTCTGACTCATCATTACTTGAGATCCTGCCTGTGACGGTGGCGCCATCCACAAATTTATAGATGGAACGGTGTTTGACTACAGAGCCATGGATGTACAGGAAGTATAATAGGAGTCCGAGCACACAAGCTAGGCCCTAACGTTGAGAATAATAGAGGAAGTGGCGCTGTCGTGGATCCAATTGCAAAGGGAGGTGCTGAGACCAAGGCCATAGAGTTGGGGGGAATGAGTTTGGGACTGTTTTATAGAGGCAGAGCTATTGTCGATAAACAGTAGTCTGATTTGTACAATTATGATGTGGTTTCTGCCTTGAAAATAGTTCTCATCTAAGTTTTCTGTCTGGAGTTGTTCAAATGAACCGGAGCGGACTAGAAGTGCCGATATGGCCTGTTATCACACTGAAAGCTTTTATATGGTTGTATGGTTATATGGTGCTTATTCTTCATTCTAGGAATCAAAGAAGTTGATTTATTCCTTGGGAATAAGAAGATGGACCCTTAAATTGTGGGAAGTGGCAGGAGAGGGAGCAGCTGTACATTCAATTTATACTGAAAGCATTCAGAAAACAAAAGGGGAAAGAAAGCTGGAAATATGTGGCATGTCAGGCTGCATGCTTGCGAAGGGAGACTGGATTAACGTTTCACGTGAAGACCCTCCTTCAGAATCAAGAAGGGGACCTGCAACTTAGTGACCTTCCTTTATCCCTTTTCCAATTCCAATGGAGGGTTTTCCACCTGCAACATTAACACCTTTCCCTCCCGAAATTCCACCTGTCCCTGCTGAACATTTGCAGCCATTCCAATTTTTTGTTTTGGACTTACAGCATTTTCTGTTTTTATTTCTTGATTTTCATCTGAGTGTTTTACTGCCTTTAAGTGTGAGAGCATGGTAACAAGCCTTATTATTTTACCAGTCCATAGCTCAGTGATTCAAATGCTTGTCCAAAGGATCCTTAAATGTTGCGGGAGTATCTGCATTAGTTGTGTTCGGTAAACTAACAGTTCTATATATGCATTTTGTGGGTTTTTTCACATAAATTCCAAAGAGTGTATTTTTGTCTCAAACTTTGGACACGATTTGTGAATTCAGGAGGGGCGATTTTTCTGTTACCCAAACCGCCATAGCACAGAGGTACACTGTATCTCCATCAGGATCCCAGCAATCACCTGCTGTGTCTCCCATAGCAGCCTAGGAGCTCGTGACCCTTCAATGAGACCACTGCAGAGGATCAGATGCACTTTATGTCCATAAATTCTTTTTTTTTTAAATTTTGTTATGACATAGAAGGAGACCATTCAACCCATTGGGCCAATGTTGGTTCTTAATGCATTCCTATGAGTCCTATTGTGTTTCTTTCCTCCCCCCCCCCGACTTATTTCCCTGTAACCAATTCTCTCCCACACATCCATCAACTTCCTCCTGATTTCTTGCCATTCAACCACACGAAAGGAAATTTTTTCTGAAGCAAAGTGACCTACCAGCATAATGCTGGAATATGGGATGAAAACTGAGCACCCTGGAAAATCCACAGGGTCACAGGTACAACACCCAAATGTCACATGGACAGTGCCGAAGGTCACAATTGATCCTGGGTAATTGGAGCTGTCAGGCAGGAGCACCAGCACTGTGTCACTATGCCACTTTATGTCCGTGCTGCTAACCTGTCCAGAATTTTAAATTTAAATTAACTCTCTAAGTAACCTTGTTAATTTGTGTTACAGATTTTGACCGTAGGTTGCAAAAGTCCGTGTCTTCATGCTACGGTGAAGGATTGTTTTATCAGTACTTGAGAAAAGATGGCAGAATTTACAATGTAAGTGCAGGAATAACTAATCCAAAAGTAAGTTCTACTCTTGCTCTTATCCTTACTCGAACTGCTCCTACTCTTTTGTTCGGACGCTTGCCAGCATTTTCTCATGCTTTGAGGAAGGGCTCAAGCCCGAAACGTCGGTTCTGTATCTTTGCCATCGCTACATAAAGGGCACAGTTTAACCTGTTGAGCTTCTCCAGCATTTTGTGTTTTCACTTTAACCACGGGGGTCAACAGAATTTTGTGATTTACAGAAGTAAATTCTTATATTTTTCTGTATGATAAATAAAAATAGAGATCAATAGAAATAGCATCTGAAGGGAATAAAAAATGATTTAATTTTTAATTTAATTTAGACATCCAGCATAGTTACAGGCCCTTCCAACCCAATGAGCCTACGCCGCCCAAAAAAATACTTCAATTGACCTAACCCCAGTAGGTTTTGATGGGTGGGAAGAAACTGGAACACCAAGAGGAAACCCATGCTGACATGGGGAGAATGTACAAACTCATTACAGACAATGCCAGATTCAAACCCGGGTCGTTGGTGCTCACATAGCATTGCACACACCACCCCTCATTTCAGCTCAATGCTCTGTAGTCAGGGTTGGAAAATGATAGAGATATATCGAGAATCTGGTTGGTGGAACAATATTTGTGGGCTCTGGTCCAATAACTATGCTTTGTCTCCAACACGGCAGCTTTTTTATTTCAGATTTCCAACTGTCTTGCTATTGCAGCCCTGTTAAATGTATTTCTCTTCTTGCTTGATTTTTGATTGTAATTGAAGTGCAGTACTTTGCCTTCCTCTGCGAAGTTGCTTTCACTTCCTTCATATAATAATTATAAATAATCATAGTCTTTTTCCCAGGGTAGGGAAGTCTAAAACCAAAAGACATAGCATTGAGGTGGGAGGGAAAGACACAAAAACGATCTGAGGAACCTTATTCACAAAGAGGGTGGTGAGTAAACAGAACAAGATGCCAAAGGATGTGGTAGAGGGGGGGACAGTGGTAACATGTAAAGGGCACTTGGGTTTGTGGATGGGAAGGCTTACAGAGATGTGGGCCAAATGCAGGAAAATAGGCATGGACAAGTTGGGCCAAAGGGTTTGTTTCTGCACTGTAGAACTGTCTCTAACTCGCATCTAATTGGTGATTTTTGACAAAAGAGATTTGAGTAAAACACAGAAGTCGCAGACACTGTGATTGAAGTAAAAACACCATGCTGGAGCCCTGCAAAAAGTAGTGTACACAGTTCAGGACATCACGGATAAAGCCCTCTCCATCAGTGAGAACATCTATAGGGAACACTGCTGTCAGAGAGCAGCAACAGTCATCAAGGACCTACACCATCCAGCACCCACTCTGTTCTCACAGCGACCATCAGTAAAGAAAGAATACTGTAGGTGCCACAAGATTCACACCACCAGGTTCAGGAATAGCTGCTACCGCTCCACCATCAGACTCCTCAGTAACAAACTCAATCAGGGACTCATTCCAGGACTTTCACTTGCAATTTATTGATTTTTTTTTCTCTCTTTTCTGTATATTGCACAGTTAATTTGTTTACATTTCTTTATTGGTTTACATGCATACATTGAGTCCATTTTTTTCTCTTGCTCAACTAATAAGTGGTAATTGTTCCTTGCCTTTAGAATAAAAAGATTCAGGATTGTATGTTATGTCATGTATGCAGTCTGACAATAATTCTGAATAAATCTGAACTCAGCAGGTCAAACAGTGTCCGTTATATAACAAAGCTAAAGATACATAACTAATGTTTTGGGCTTGAGCCCTTCATCAAGGTATGAGCAAAATGTAGGCAGATTTGAATTGGCTGCTGGCATGGACAGTTTTATCTAGACATCTTGGTTTGTGACAAACTCTGCAAAGGAGGGAGTGCAAATTGCCATTGGTAGCAGTAGCTCAAGTTGGGTTAGTAGAGATCAGTGGACCAACGCCACGGTGGGGAACACAAGTAGCAGTTCCACCTTTGATGTGGAGGGCTTAGATCTCTTGTTGCAGGAGGTACATAAAAAGGGAATAATGTATAGATGCCAGGTGCAACGTACAATGGTGAAAGGAATTTCAACATCAACACCCCTTTCTTTAATATCTGGCTGAAAGGGGACACATGTCTTCACATCAGGAGCAAAGTGAAGCTAAATGTCCACCTTCTGCACCAGTTCTTTGTAGGGCCCAAGAGTAGTAACACCAGATTAGTTGGGAACCTTTTATAATCTTGGACCCACTGCATATTGTGCAAAACTTGTTCCATTTTTTAGATGCCTTCTAATATGCCAAAATTCAATGGCATACCAGCAGCTACTTTCAGATAGATATTGCGGTTTTAGGGTCAAGGTGCTCTTGCAATCTGTGGGCTTATCAATTTAAACAACAGTCCTGTATATCAGAAGGTCATCTTTCTATATTCTTTCACTTAAAGCAGTGGTTCCAAACCTTTTTCTTTCCACTCACATACCACTTTAAGTATTCCCTATGCCATAGATGCTTTGTGATTAGTAAGGGATTGCTTAAGGTGGATTGTGGGTGGAAAGAAATAGTTTGAAAACCACTGTTTTAATTGCACCTAATTGACTCGTTATGTGCACGGTTTCATAACTCCAAAGGAAATAGGACAATATGAACTTTTCTTAAGAAAAATATTTCAGTAACAATTGGGTCTAGAGCAGTGATTCGCAACCTTCCCTTCCCACTCACATGCCACCTTAAGCAATCCCTTACTAATCACAGAGCACTTATAGGATAGTGGTATGTGAGTGGAAAAATAAAGGTTGAGAACCACTGATTTAAAGGCATTATAACTATTTTCTTAACTTAATGAGGAATACCACTGCATCCAACATTGTTACAATTGTCAGATGCCAACTACACATTTTATATTTTGAGAGTGCTTTATGACATAGAAGGAGACTCTTTGGGTCATTGAGTCTATGTTGACCCACAGATCAGTCCCATTAATTTCATTTCTTCAGTTATTTCTCTATAAGTCCACCCACCTATATTCAGGGGAAGTTATATAAGTTAAATAACTTAGCAGTGCATCTATGGGAGGTTGGAAGAAACTGGAGCACTGGGGAAACCTATATAGTTACAGGGAGGAATAGCAAACTTCACACAAACAGCACCAAAGGTCGAGTTTGGACCTGGTCACTGAGTTTTATGGAAGCAGCACTGCCTGCTGCATAAACCACTAGATGCATTAATTGACTAAAGACCTGTCCCATTCACAAGGAGAAGGATGATAAAGAACACTAATGTGTAGATCGATTATGGTGAAATCTTTTGGGATGTTGGTCATGGGCAGAATTAACAAATACCGAAGTAAAGATCTGGACCCACTGCAATTCACTTACCACCACAATTGCTCCACAGCAGATGCAATATCATTGGATCTCCAGTCAACCCTGAATCACCTAGACAACAGCAAAGGTGTTCAAATGGCATCCATAAATTTGCCGATGAGATCATGGTCGTCAGCAGAATTACAATGAGGAAGTGTACAGGAGGGAGAGAGATCAACTAGTTGAGTGGTGTCACACCAACAACCTTGCACTCAATGTTAGCAAACCCAAGGAGATGATTGTGGACTTCAGGAGGAAATCAGAAGAACACAAACCAATCCTCATTGAGAGTTCAGCAGGAGGGAGGGTCAAGACCTTCAAATTCTTGGTTGTTAACATTTCTGAGGTTCTGACCTGGGACCTCCTCGTTGACGCAATCACGAAGAAGGCTTTTCAGTTGCTACACCTCGTGAAGAGTTTGAGGAGATTTGATGAGTCACCAAAGAGTCTCGAAAACTTCTACAGGTGTTCTATGGAGAGCATTCTGTCTGGTTGCATCACTTCCTGATATGAATGTGCCAATGCTCAGGACAGGAAAAATCTCCGGAGAGCTGATAACTCAGCCAGTGATATCACGGACACCAGTCTTCACTCCAATGAGCACATCTCCAAGAGGCGGTCTCTTAAGAAAGCAGCCTCTATCCTCAAGGAACCCCACCAGCTAGCCCATGCTCTCTTCACACTGCTACCATTGGGAATGAGCCTGAAGACGAGTGGTACAAGGACAACTATTTCCCTCTGCCATCAAATTTCTAAATGGACAATGAACCACAGACACTACCTCACTTTCTCGCACAATTTATTTTAGAAATGTAATTTATTGCGATGTTTGCACTGTAGTGCTACCGCAAAGCAAAAAATTTTGTGACATGTTCATGACAATAAATTTTGATTTGTTCTCAATGGATATCACTTGTAATGTTTAGTATCTGAAGAAAATCAATCAAACCACTGTAAAATGTTACTTTATATACAGACCTAGCCGTAAGTAATGGACAATGTTGAAAACAGGTGACCTATTTTGGAGCCTATCTGGGAATCCTGGTCTTGATGCCTACTTTATACTTTGGTGTTCCTTTAGTACATTTGCTCATTGGTACTTATAGAAGTATTCATTCTGCTTTATTTACAAGTTGCCTGATCTTTCCCATCTGTCAAGGTAATTCAATTTTTTTTTGGCTATTGTTGCAGGTCTTTTTTTGTAAATCAGAAATGTGATCCAAAAGCAACATTTATTTTCTTGGAAGGAATAATGCACCATGTGGCAGAAAACTGCATGTTTTGTACTCATTGTGGTTGGATATTGGATATTGGTTAGAACAGAGAACAGTACCGCATAGTACAGGCCCTTCGGCCCTTGATGTTGTACCAACCCTTATATTCCCTCCAAAAAAGTTCTAAACCCACCCTACTCCACAACCTCTATTTTCCTTTTATCCATGTGCCTGTCTAAGAGTCTCTTAAATGCCCCAACATTTCAGCCTCCACCACCATCCTCAGCAAGGCATTCCAGGTACCCACAACCCTCTATGTAAAAAAAAACTTACCTCTGATGTCTCCCCTAAACTTCCCTCCCTTCACTTTGTACATATGTCCCCTGGTGTTTACTGATCCTGCCCTGGGAAACAGGTGCTGGCTCTTCACCCTATCTATGTCTCTCATAATCTTGAAGACCTCTAGCATAGTTTCCTCTCATCCTTCTATGCTCCAAAATGAAAAGTCCCACCTCTGTTAACCTTGCCTCATAAGACTTGTTTCCCAATCCAGGCAGCATCCTGGTAAATCTCCTCTACACCCTCTCCAAACGTACACATCCTTCCCACAATGAGGTGATCAGAACTGAACACAATACTCTAAATGTCGTCACACCAAAGATTCGTAGAGTTGTAACATGATCTCCCTTCTCCTGAATTCAAACCGCCAATATGAAGCCCAGCATCCCAACTGTCCTATCAACCTGTGTGGTGACCTTGAGGGATGTATGGATTTGCTCCCCAAGGTCCCTCTGTTCATCCACTTGCTTAAGTAACTGATCATTAACCCTCTACTCGGCCTTCTAGTTAGTCCTTCCAAAATGCATCACCTCATACTTATCTGGATTGAAATCCATCTGTTACTTTTCTACCCAAACTCTGCATCCTGTCTATATCCTCTTGAAACCTTCGACAACCCTCAGCTTGATCTACAACTGCTCCAACCTTCATGGCATCCGCAGACTTACCCATCCTTCTGCTTCTTTGACTGATTTTTTTCCTCCCTTTTTCCCCTCTGTACCTTCTTCATCTTTACATCGTGGTATGTGTTTTCATTTGACGGAATTATACAGTTTACAAAATTGTTACTATTGGCCAGTTGCCCCAATAATTACAAGGACAAAGACTGAGGGGAACAATAGGCTTTATTGTACATAAGACTTGAGCTGGCCCAGATCCAAGCCAGGGAAGGGAGAGATGGCTCGACCTTTATGGCCTGGGTCACAGGGGAGGAGCCTTAACCGGCCAATGAGTACATACAATCCATACCATTACATGGCCATAATACTGCCTAACTAACAACAGCTTCTGGAGAATGTGCATTCATAGTTAAGCATGTAAAGAAAATGGAAAAGTTACTGGTAGTGATTCCCTGTTTTCTATGAGTAATTTAAATTATTTTGGACATGTTATCATTTTTAAAATTAATTAAAAAAACATTAGTTATGTAGCACTGTTACAGGCCAATTCGGCCCTATGAGACCGTGCCGTCCAATTTACATCCCAATTTTGAATGGTGGGAGGAAACCGGAGCCCCCGGAGAAAACCCACGCAGACATGGGGAGAATGTACGAACTCATTACAGACAACGCGGGATTCGAACCCAGGTCTGGTCCTGATCGCTGGTGCTGTAAAGGCGTTGCACTAACCACTATGCCAACTGTGTCGTCCAAAGAGGTTTTACAAGAGATATAAAATCTTTTCTTCCATCTCTTTACACCAAGACATAATTGCAGTTTAACAATCTCTCTTGCCTGAAAAAAAATTGTGAGGTCTATAATTTCCAAGATAACGTTCAGAACATGATACACCTTGGATAATTTTTGTTTAGTTTTAAAATGCTTGCAATATTTTAGCTCCTGCTTCAATTTTGCTTCTGCAGCCAGTCTTTATTTTGTGGTTTGCAACTTCTGAGAATTTTTGAATGCGATTGGTTGCTGGCCATCTAACAGTTGCTTGGAGTTAAACAAGAAAGTCTGTCGATGCTGGGGTCAGGCGCAATACACAAAAGTGCTTGAGAAACTCAACAGGTATCTGTAGGGAGCAAAAACTAACCAGCGTTTCGGGCCTGAGCCTGACGAGGGGCTCAGACTGAACCATTGGTTAGCTTTTACCTCCTATGGATGTTGCGTTATCTGTTGAGTATCTCCAGCACTTTTGTGTGATCGGGTTAAACAGGAGAGTGCAGACGTAGGGGTTGTAGTATAATGCACAAAAGCGTCATGTGGCATCTATAGGAAGTAAAGGGTGACCAATGTTTTGGGCCTGATCCTATCATCATGAGCAAAAATCAGACGGGTGCCTGAATTAAAAAAAATAGTGGGGGGGGGAAGGGGGGTGGGGGAGAAGGGGGAACGGGCAGGGGAAGAAGCACAGACTGACAGACAAGAAGCCATTGGTGGATACAGGTGGGAGGACAGAAGAGTAAAAAAGCTGAGAAGTTGTTGGGGGAGAGGATAGCTCTCTGAATGGTAAGCGTTATGTCTCTGTGTTACTTGGGAGGCTTCTTAAATAACTTAGATTCAAATAACAAAAGAGACTTTACTTATTTTCTGTAATTTTAGTTAATATTTGGTTTAGATCTTCCCAAAATTTTTCTACTTTCTCACATGTCCAGATTGCATGAATTGTTGTTCCCATTTCTTTTTTACATCGAAAACATCTATCAGATACTGTTGGGTCCCATTTATTTAACTTTTGAGGTGTAATGTTTAGCCTGTGTATCCAGTTAAATTGTATCATACGTAACCTCGTATTTATTGTATTTCTCATCGTTCCAGAACATAACTTCTCCCATGTTTCCTTTTTTATCTTTATATTTAAATCTTGTTCCCATTTTTGTTTAGTTTTACCATTTGTTTCCTCATTCTCCTTTTCTTGCAGTTTAATATACATATTTGTTATAAATCTTTTGATTATCATTGTATCTGTAATCACATATTCAAAGTTACTTCCCTCTGGTAACCTCAGACTGCTTCCTAATTTGTTCTTCAAGTAGGATCTCAATTGGTAATATGCCAGCACTGTATCTTGAGTTATATTGTATTTATCTTTCATTTGTTCAAAGGATAATAATCTATTTCCTAAAAAACAACTTTCTATTCTTTTGATCCCTTTTTTCTCCCATTCTCTAAAGGAAAGGTTATCTATTGTAAAAGGGAGTAACTTATTTTGCGTCAATATTAGTTTTGGTAATTGATAATTTGTTTTATTTCTTTCTACACGAACCTTCTTCCAAATACTGAGTAGATGATATAATACTGGAGAACTTCTATGTTGTACCAATTTTTCATCCCATTTATATAATATGTGTTCAGGTATCTTTTCCCCTATTTTATCTAATTCTAATCTAGTCCAATCTGGCTTTTCCCTTGTTTGATAAAAATCTGATAGGTATCTTAATTGTGCAGCTCTATAATAATTTTTAAAGTTTGGCAGTTGTAAGCCTCCTTGTTTATACCATTCTGTTAATTTATCTAGTGCTATCCTCGGTTTCCCCCCTTTCCATAAAAATTTCTTTATTATTTTCTTTAACTCCTTGAAGAATTTCTCTGTCAAGTGTATTGGCAATGCCTGAAATAGGTATAATATCCTTGGAAAAATGTTCATTTTAATACAGTTTATCCTTCCTATTAGTGTTAGTGGTAAATCTTTCCAATGCTCTAAATCGTCCTGTAATTTTTTCATTAGTGGATAATAATTGAGTTTATATAGTTGGCCGAGATTTTTATTTATTTGTATACCTAGGTATCTTATTGCTTGCATTTGGCATCTGAATGGTGATTCCTTCTTAAATTTTGAGAAATCCGCATTATTCATAGGCATTGCTACACTTTTATTTACGTTAACCTCATCCGGTGAGCAAAGGCTTGCTTCTTCAATTGTTTTGTAGAATTGTGCAGTAGGGAAACAGGCCCTTTGGCCCATTGAGCACCTACTTTTACTCTAATCCTATGACAAACCATTTTATTCTTATTAACCCTCCACCTTGATCTATCCATGACTTGGTCTGTACCACAGCTCCAGGCTGGGTTATCTTGGAGCTCCCCAACAATGCTGGTTGACTGTCTTACTCTCTTGTATCCACTGTTTCCATCTCTTCTTTATCTACTCCTATACTCAATTATTTTATTTCCCTCTCTCTAAGTTTTCTTTCCCTCTCACCTCACCAATGGTCTCTCCCTCTACCAGTCTCGCCACCTCTCACACCATAGGTCCTATACCTTATTGCCTCTGGCCCCTTCCCCAGTTTCTTTCCCCCTTTACACAGGTCATTTCACCCCTTCGCTCTAGTGTTGATAAAGGGTCCAGACCCATCTCATTTTTGGACCACAGAAGCTGACTGACCTGCTGAGTTTCTCCAGTAATTCTTTTTCTCCTCAAGTTTCCAGCATCCACAGCTTTTGCGTTTCTCTGTCTTTTAAAAGGCATTTGCCACTGATGTGACAGGCGAGTTTAGAGTTAGTGACCAGTGGGTGATGTCAGGTGAAAGTCTTCTTGGTACAGGATCTTCTGGTGTGTGACGCAACCACAGGATGTCTCAGCATTATGTTTTGGCTTTAATATTCTAGTCTTCTCAAATGAAGGCTAACCTTATATACACACTTTCCTTACTACTGACTCAAGCTGCAAGTTAACTTTGGGGAATCCTGGACTGGAACTCCCAAGTCGTGTTCAACCTCCACTGTCTGAATCTTTCCACATTTAGAAAATGACCTACTTCCTTATTCCTATAGGTCTATGGGGGAAAATGGGGCAATTTGAGAGGTATCACAGGAATGATGGGCAGAATGGGCATAAGTGGATAGTTAGTATATTACAACATCTTTACTAAGATTACACGAGCAGCATGGAGTTCAGCCCTCTGCACCACAGATTCGGAAATGTGTTCGGATCTTGTAGACAGCATAACATTGATGCTCAACTCGAAGAGTTAAGTTAAAAAAGGGGAACGATGCAATCAACATTGTATTTGCTGGAATTTAACTAAACTTTTCAAGGGAAACTGATGGAAACTCTCCCCACTGGTAGGGAACTGCAAGATGAGGTGACATGGTCTGACATTCAGAGCCAGTCATTTCTCAAGTTAAAATAAGGAATCAGCTCAGCAGGCAAAGAGCAGTGGAAGCTTTGAAATCTCTCCCGCAAACAACAGCTGATAGTCAACAAAAAGCTGTTCATTTTAAACCTGAGATTGATCATTTTTGTTCACTAAAATATCAAGAGGTATAAGATGAATAACATGGAGTTGGACCACAAATCAACCAGTGATTTGATTGAATGTTTTAAAAAGATGTGAGCTTTCTGGGATCACATTTTTGTGTGCACTCCATGGTGAGGAACAGAGTTCATGGTTTCATAAGATGAGAGTTATGAGTTTTCTAGACCGAAAATCAAAGCACAGCACATGACACACCTTTAAATCTGAGTTTAAGGACACAGAGTTTGTCTGTGTCCCTGGGACCGTCCAGTGGGTGAAACAGCAAAATAGGTAAGTCAAAATGAGAGACAAATACATTGTAACTGAACTTATTAGTCAACTTGTTCAAAACAATGCAGCTAATTTTGCCCTGTGTCTAGTAAATAGATGTGAAAAACTGAGCGGGTGAAGTCATTTTTTTTTTCTTGTATTGATTTTATGTCATTTTCCAATATAGCAACTCATTTCACTCTCTGAATTTACAACATGCTTGGACTCTATTGCTAAATTTCTAAATACTCATTTTTTAAAATGGCTTCTGGGCCGATCAATACAGGAATATACTCAAAATGATCTGGCACATAAAGCCGAGAGGTAGCATCTGAATTTAACTTGTTCCACTGACCCGCATCCATTAGCCTGAGTGGCAGTACGGAATTAGGCTGCCAATCACCTTGATAAGCTCCACTGTTGGTTATTATTGGTGTAAAACAAAAAAAAACTTTGGATGAAAAGCTCTGTAGTATCTTAGAATGGCTCTTAAAAATCAACAGGCACAGAATGGCAAACTGATTGCAAATTAGGGGCCAATTTTCAAACTGGTGCATTAATAAATTGATAATATTGTCTATATTATAAATGTAGTATATATGAACGTGGAGAGGTCTTGTACATAGGATTTGTGCAGGCTAGATGCTCAGCTGAATAATGAAAAAAACACAGTGGTCAGTTGTGCAGCAGGACTGGTACTAGTGCCGTGGTAGTGATCCCTGATTATTGTTATCTTGCTTGAAGTTGACAGAAAATTGGGGATTTCCACGCAAGCCTAATGTAATGTGCAAATCACTACGTTGCTTTCTGGATGTATCCCTGAAAGTTGCACTGTTTGCCATCTTCAGTGCATTCAAGAGAACTCGTGGGTCAAGAGTTTAGAATTTACAGCACGGTACAGGCCCTTCAGCCCACGATGTTGTGCCAACCCATACATACCCACCAAAATAAAAACCTAAACCCTCCCGACTTCACAACCCTTTACTTTTCTTTCATCGATGTGCCTGCCTAAGAGTCTCTTAAATGCCCCTATTGTTGCAATCTCCACCACCGTCCCTGATAACTCTCTCCACTAACTCTCTTTCAATCTCCACCAACTTTCTTTGCTTAAAATAAACTTTCCTCCCTTCACCTTATACAGATGTCCTTTGGTGTTTGCAATCCACACCCCAGGAAAAAGGTGCCAACTCCCTACCTTATCTAAGCCTATCTATTGTCATCTCCCATCCTTCTTTGCTCTAAAGAGAAAGGCCCTAGCTCTGCTAACCTTGCCTCATAAGAGATACTTTCCAATCCAGCCCACATCCTGGTAAATCTCCTCTGCACCCTCTCCATAGCTTCCACATCTTTCCTGTAATGAGGTGAACAGAACCAAACACAATAAGTGTGGTCCCGCCAGGGGTTTGTAGAGGTGAAAAATTTAAGCTGCAGTTAGGTCCTGACAAGCAGAAGCTAAGGTGAAAGGACTCAGTTGTAAGAGTCATACATTGCTGGCTCGAGGAAACAGATGACATTTTCCCCCCACCCCCCCCTCCATCACAGAGAAATTAGCAAGTATGTGATGGACTGCATTTCAAAGAGGACTATGCTTTCCCCACCCAAAAACCATCGCTGAATGAAGATGCTCACTGACCTCTGAAGTCGAACTCTGAGGTATTCAACTCAGTGACCACCTCCTGTTACGAGAAGGCTAGGAATGACTTCCACAAGGCCATTATCAAGTCAAATCAAGTTTATCATCACTGAATTGCACAAGTGTAACCTGAAGAAATAGTGTTCTCTGCTTGGTGCAAAACACCCAGACACACAACCAGACATAACACACACACAGTCAAACAATACATGCACAGGATTTATATATGAAAATAAATAAATAAACAAACATAGTTTTGTTAATAGGAGCATCTTTACAAATGCCAGTAGGCAGGATCAAACCAATTTTGTGTCCTAGAACAGCACAGAAAACAGGCCATTCTAGATTGTGCCGAAACACCATTCCTCTAGACCCACTGACCTGCACCCATTCCATAACCATCCAGACCTCTCCCATCCATGTATCTAACCAATTTATTCTTAAAACTTGAGTATGAGCCTGCATTTACCACATCAGATGGCAGCTTGTCCTAAACTCACACCACTCTCTGAGTGAAGAAGTTACCCTGAATATTCCCCCTAAATCTTTCACCTTAAAGCCATGTCCTTTCATATTTATCTCTCCTGACCTAAGTGGAAAGACCATACTTGCATTTACTGTGTCCATTCCCCTCATAATTTTGAAAACCTCTATCAAATCTCCCCTCATTCTTCTATGATCTAAGGAATAATGTTCCAGCCTGTTTAATCTTTCCCTGTAACTCAACTCCTGAAGACTCGGCAACATCCTAGTAAATCTTTTCTGCATTCTTTTGATCTTACTGATATCCTTCCTGTTTTTTGGTGACCAGAACTATACACAATACTCCAAATTTGACCTCAACAATGTATAATACAATCTCTCCATAGCATCCCAACTCCTATATTCAATACTTTGATGCCAAAAGATTTCTGTACAAACATGTCTACCTGTGATGCCATTTTCAGGGAATTATGTATCTGTATTCCCAGATCCCTTTGTTCCTCCGCACCCTACCATTTACCATGTATGTCCTACCTTGGTTTGTCCTTCGAAAATACAACACCTCACACTTGTCAGCATTAAGTTCCATCTGCCATTTTCTGACCCATTTTTCCATTTGGTCCAGATCCCTCTGCAAGCTTTGAAAGCCTTCCTTGCTGTCCACAACGCCTCCAATCTTAGTTCATCAGCAAACTTGCTGATCCAATTTCCCACATTATCATCCAGACAACAAACAACAATGGTCCCAGCATCGATCCCTGAGACACACTACTATTTACAGGCATCCAGTCTGAGAAACACTCATCCACTGCCATTCTGTCTTCTCCCATTCAGCTAATTTTGAATCCAGTTTGCAACCTCTCCATGGACAGCTAGAGTTTGAACTAACCTCCCATGTGGGACCTTGTCAATGGCCTTACTGAATTCCATGTAGACAACATTCACAGACTTTCTTTCTCTGGTAATTCAGGCAGAAACAAAGCAGGTGACTTTAAGAGAGAAAACATGTGAGGTGATACCTTTTGCCAAGAAGGAACAGAGATGATCCATCATAAATAGTTCAATCTTAAAGCGACACATTATGAAGGTGGCAGAGCATGGGTTCTCCAAATTAAATCCATTGGGGAAAAGTCCGAAAATCCTGACCATTTGCTTGTTGGTGTAATATCTCACATGAAGGAAACTGCTTGAATAATGGACAAAAATACCACTCAATCATCAGGGATGCAGCTGAAAGTTACAACACAAGACCATGAGCCAAAGGACCTTGGGTGCTGAAGGTTTCCTGATCATGTTGCAGGTTTAGATCTGGAGGTCAGGTTGTATGTGGATTGATCAGGAGTCCGTAGAGTCTAGAGCAGGGGTGTCAAACTCAAATTAAAAACTTGGACTAAGTCGTGGGCCAAACTAAATACTTATTGAAAATTTTCAACAACATCTGCATGTTTTCTCTTCTTTCAACATGTAAGGTTAAACTTTTTCTTATTAAAATAAATGTTTAATAATAGTTTTGGTTAAACTCTTTCCAGAAGAAGCATTAACAAATGAGAAATAAAATATTCAATAAATAATATTTCTCTATAGCCTTTAAGCTCCTTTTAAATGTATTTTTTTTCACAAGCCAACAAGTAAAAAAAATAACAACTTGCTTCAATGAAAATCCAATCTTTCAACTATGAACAGTCCAAAGTTAACCAAAGAAAATATTAATCCAAGCTTAGCTTGCTCCACTGTGATTTACTCTGATGCATCTGGGTCTAAACCAGATACTTGGCATCTCTTCTTAGATGCAAGTTCATCAAACTTTGGGGTCAGAGTTTGCCTCCCACCTGTCTTGAAAGGTCCTGTTTTCTGTCTTTCGTTTGGCCATTTTTCGTAAGGGGTTTATTACATGTGAGTTAGGCAACAGGTCGCAGACGCTAATGAAAGTAAAGAGAGGAGGAGGGGGCGATTAGCGGGCTGACACCAACGCATTTGCAAAGCATTCTGGGATTTGTAGTATTAGCTGTGCATGCGCTATACTGGCGGGGCGGCCAGCGGGCCAGCTCTAATACATATTTGATATGATCTTGCGGGCCAAATATAATTATATCACGGGCCAAATTTGGCCCGCGGGCCTGAGTTTGACATGTGTGGTCTAGAGGCTATAGGAGTGCTGGAGGTGAATCTATGGACTCTTGGTGACTGAAGGGTCTCTCTTTCTCTCATATTGCAAGTGGTGCTGGGCAACACTAATGAGAACTCTTTGTCTGCCTTGCAATAGACAGAAGGCAATTTTGTGTAATATTGCTTGTTCTATGCTATTACATAACAATAAAAGAATATTGAACGGTTGTGAAGCAGTTAATGAAGCTTATTGGATGCTGAGCTTGCGTGACATCAACGTGAGGTGATGTCATCCCTGGGAAATGAGACCACATTGTTCTGAGAGCAATTGCTTTTTAATCATGCATTTGTAGAGGCTGTAGTACAATTTAAAAGTGGTCTCCAATACCAGGTCCTAGCATAATATTACGACTCTCATTTAAGTTGGTCCTATTTATTCATTTTCAGCTAAGTTAGCTCTTCTCCTCTTCAGCATCTGGCTGCCTTCCTGCACCTACATTGGCTTCTATCCTGACAGAAAATTTGAGATCTCGTACAAGGTCCTCCTCGCTCCAGGCACCAATCATTAGATCTCTAGACAGTCTCGTTTCTGACCCCCTTCCCACCTAGCTCGCTCTGACTGCACCCTTATCCCCAAAACCTCCAAACATTGGTCATCTCTCTCACTGGCTCCCACCCACCCGAGGCTCCTAGCGCATTGTTCCTGCATGCCCCATTTATCCTTTCACGTCTGCCAACCCCCATCCTTGTTGCCCACCCCACCTCTGGCTCTGATCTCCCGTGCCTCTAAACCAAGATTCAGATTGGAGACTTGACAATCGACCCTTCTCCCTTTGACCTTCCTGGACCCAGTCTCAATCTTTCCCCTCCTGTGCTGCACAATGACTCTGGCATCTTTCTTAATTGCATGAAAAATGGGTACACCTAAAATGGGTACACCTAAAATGGGTACACCTAAAATGCTGCAAGAACTCCCACCATGCGGAAAATATCAGTCTTGACCCTGCAACAGCATCAACGTAAACTAACGCCAGGCTCCCTTAGTTAATCACAGTGAGCATATCACCCTCTCTTTGTGTTGGAACATTTATGGTAAGCCTCTGGCTTGCTGTTTGTTTTGAGTTATTTTTATCCTAATATGTTTAACCAGTTACAGTTTTGTTGCTGCCTCTAAATGTGCACTTTGTGTGTGTGTCATATCTTCCATTGTGAGGAAACATCTGAATTTGTGTTATTAAACTTTTAATGAAAAGGACATTTTTTTTCGAAACTTTATTTATTAATTTTAACATATGAAGAAAGTAAGTAATTCACGTACAGAAAAAATACAAAATAAAGTAATACAAGTACAAAGTAACATAGTTAATACAATACCAATCTCGGCATCTCCCCCTAACAACTAAAAACTAAGACTAAAAAAAAACTATTTTTAACCCCTAAACCCCCCTCCCCACCCCCACGATAAAGAGTGAAGAATTAATACTATTAGTATAATAAAAAAAATAAAAAATATATATCTTAAAAAAAGATCGATATATATAAAAAAATTAATTAAGTATTAATTATTAATCCAAAAATTTTTTATTATATAAGAATATATATGAAAAAACAAAAACAAAAAGAACTTAAACAAAAAAAAACCAACTAATAAAAAGAAACTAAAAAAAATGAAAGAAAAAAAAGAAAACATATATATAGAAAAAATAAGTTTTTTTAAAGAAAAAAAAATGATGAATTCAAACTTATTTAAATTGTATCTAATCAATAAATGGGGTCGACTTTAACTCGTAAAAAGACATCTTATCTTGTGTAGAAAAAGATATTCTTTCCATAACCAAACAAAACTTCATCTCTGAATACCACCTATCTAAAGACAATACATTTCTATTCTTCCAAGTAATCGCTATACATTTCTTGGCCACTGCCAGCGCTAAGTAAATAAAAGAGATCTGGTAATTATCTAATTCTAAATCAATCAACGGTTGCATATTCCCTAATAAAAATATATCAGGGTCTAATACAATATGAAGATTATATAGATTATTAAATACAGATTGAATACCTTTCCAAAATTGTTGTAACCAATGAAAAGGACATTGATACTACAAAATCATTGAGTTATAATTCAATGCATTGATTCAAAGATTCCTTTTATTGTCATGTACATTAAAAATGTAATATACATGATATACTTCAGCTTTTGTCTGCCATAAGGCAAACAAACAATGGAGACACTACCTTTTCACACTGGCGAACCAGTAAATTGGCTGTTCAATGAACTGGTTAAAGAAGCCATTTTTGCCGTTCACACTGGACCACTGTTAACCGATTCTCTGCGTCCTTTCACACTCACCAAAAGGCATCCCAGGGGAGAGGGGCACTTATCCACACTAACTGATCCCAGGATACCTCCTGTCCCTTTCACACTGGACGAACTGGCACACAGGCATCAGATCGCCCTGGGGATGATACATCCTACCTAGTCGGTCCATCACTGGGGTGATCTGATGCCTGCATGCCAATTCGCGAGGGTTCACACTGGCATGTTAATCAGTATATTGGCAGTTAATTACTGGGATAAAGTGCCAGTGTGATGAGTGTCTGTGGATTCACCTCCAACCCTCCCATGGCCTCTGAAGTCAGGCAGAACCCTGAGCTCCAGATCCAAAGCTCCAATGTGATCCGGAAGCCTTCAGCGCCCAAGGCTCGTTCGGAGCACTTATTGTCCTTAGCACCTTCTTGAATCCTGGTTCTGATACCTGGTTCACATGAGTCACTCTCCAGCAGCCCACAGCCTGTGTGAGTCCTTCGATCACAAATTATCAACTGTGCACGGCCTCTGTGGGTTCTTTAGCCGCTGAGCCCCTTGCAAGTCTGCTGCCGTGGTCACCATTCTGTAGATTCATTTTGTATGCCTCTCCTTCTCAACAGGGTGGGCAGGATGTTCTCCCTATTTCTGATGCGCTCCCTTGGAGTCTGCAACTGCCCAGCACAGGTGCTGCCATCCTGGGTACAGATCCCATAGTTGCAGGAATCTAAAACAAAAACTGTCAGTTTATTTAACAGGTCGTGTAAAGCCTGTACGAAGCCATTGGAATCAGATCTGGGCAGTTAGACCCTGCAGAGTAGTGCTGTGTCTCTGCTCCTTGCTCTCCCAGGTTCAGACCAGCAGCAGTGTTTTCAGTTTTAGATTAATTATCAGGAATTGTTGATTCATTATCTTTGGCTTGTGTTATCTATACCAAGTTTGTGCCTCAAATTTCTTGCAAACTTCTCAAATGACTACATGTATAGCGAATTAGCTTGAATTACTGTTACCGTCATGTAGACGCAAACCATTTTGCATGGAGCAATTTTTTCTATAGTTTATTTTTGATATATGAACACTGCTGGCAAGACCAGTGTTTATTTCTCAACCTCAAATGCCTTTGAGAAGGCAGTGGTGAGCCTTTTTCCCGAGCTGCTGCAGTGGAGGCAATATCTCTGACTCTAGGGCGAGGTCACGAGTTCCAGGACCTGAACCTGAGGGATTAGTTCCACCTCGGGATGGTGTCCAATTTGGGAAAAAAAAATCAGTGGGTGATGGATGCGTTTCCATGTGCCTGCCACCTTTGACCTTCTTGGTTTGGAAGGTACTGCCAGAGAATTCTGGGTGAATGCATTTTATAGATCATGTGTATGGCAGGTACTGGTGGAGAGAATGCATATTTAGGATAGTGGATGGGCTGCTTTATTCTGGATGGTGCCGAGCTTCTTTAGAGTTGTTGCCATCCAGGTAAGTAATAGTTTCTTAAGAACCTAACTTGCTGCCTTTAGATGGTGAAAAGGCCTAGGCTGTTGGAGTCGTGTCCTAAAGGTGACCCAACATCTGACCTGATCTCCAGCAATGGTATTTGTCTGGCAGATCCACTTGAGTGTCCGATCAATTTTGATCCTTGATGGACGGGAGATTCTGTGATTGAGTTAAACAAGAAAGTCTGCAGAGTGGGGTCTAGTGCAATGCACAAATGGGCGGAATAACTCAGCAGGTCACGCAGCATCCACAGGAAGGAAAGGGTAACTAAAATCTCGGGCCTGGGCTTTCATCAGGTGTACCCTTTCCTTTCTATGGATCCTGCGTGACCTGCTGAGTTTCTCCAGCACACTTGTGTATGTCATCCCATAGATTTCTAAGGACAGGTGATTAGACTCTTTCACTCAGTACTAGGCAATTTTGTGGAGTGAATGTTACTTGCATGGAAAAAAAAATGCCAAGAGTTTAAAAAAAAGAAAAAAATCTGATTGGGCACATGGAACCTCTTTTTTATTTCATCGACTGGAAGCCCCATGAAAGTGACATTGACATTTTTATTTTAATGCTGTGGACTCCATGTCCCAGTTTTCCGGGACGACCAACAAGCGCATATACTCTCTGTCCCAGTTTTTCTGGGTCTGGTTTTATACCCAGCTGGTTCGTACTGGTATTTGTACTGTAAAGGTTTACCCATGGACTCAGTCTGAGTATATTATTATGAAAGGTTAAGAATGGCCAGAGTCCAAAGGGTTAAATTTAGAGATACAGCACAGTAACGGGTCCTTCCGGCCCACGAGCCAGAGCTGCCCAAAAACCTCCAATCCCAATACCATTTTGAAGGGTGGAAGGCAACTGGAGGAAACCCACGTAGACATGGGGAGAACATTCAAACTCCTTGCAGGCAGTGCTGGATTCGAACCCAGGGCACTGGCGCTGTAATGGTGTTATGTGAAACACTCTGCTAACCATTGCCACCCATTGTCTTGAACGAGTTGGCCTGGATTATATGTACACTGATTGAAGTGCGAGAGTCTTCCTGAGTACAAGTTAACCAAGTGGTATCCATTGTCTGTTGTGTGGAGACTCAGTATTTTCATTGCCCTGATACAAGTATCTTCCTGTTTTGACTGAGAGTGGCTGATCCTTTCCTGCCAACTGACTTGATACAGAATTCTTACATCTGCAGGGCCATACCACAGGGCCTTTCTCTCCGAACAGAGCTGCTTCTCTGCCTTTCCTACTGAACTAGATTTGTCAGGAATGGCTACCCGCAAGCAGCCCATTCAATGGAATGGGATCACCATTCATGAATGGGGAGGCCAGTGCAGGCCTATGGTTTGTTTATTTTTCATTATCTTAAAACTCCAAATTAATTTCTTGTAATTTAAGAAGCTTTAAATTATTTTTTTTTAATTTTCAAAAAAATTTGACTTAGCTTCTCTAGAACTTGTATTGAACTGTGAAGCGACAAACAGTAATCAGGGCAAAATGGGGATGAGGGCTAAGAATCTGCCTCTGAAGGTCTAGTGGATGTTTGCAGATGGTTCCACTTCACAGGAGGACACTCTAGGGCAGAGGGTCACTTTTATTCATCTCCCCTTTCTGGAATTGCCAGCATCAATTGGTCATTGAGCCAAGTCCAGTGTGATTGTGGCCTATGGGTTGGTGACTCGCTGTCCATTATTTACCTACAATTTGAATTTCATAAATTTTCACCCCTTCTAATCGTTCATTTTCTTTATTTTTAAAATATTTTTAATTGATTTTTCAGGGATTATAAATTTGTACAGTACAATTATGGAATGTGCTACAGAAAAAAAAATATAAAAAAACACTACGAGATTCCCAAAGCACAGCCATAATAACAAAGAATGCATGGTGTGTGGATGGGTAATGGTAATGCCCTTAAGATTTAAGATTAGCATTGGGCTGATAGGTGTCTCATTACATTTGCTGATGTGAGGCTGAGAACATTTGAACTTCTGGCCACAATTGCAATAGCCTGAGCTGAATCTTTTCCTAACCCTGATACCAAAAACCCTGATAAGACTGGCAAAGAGGATCACTGGAGTCTCCTCTTCCCTCCCCCTTCCCCCTCCAACCCCCAACTGTTGTGATCTACTGAGATTGTTGCCTGAAGATGGTGCGCAAAATCATTGAGGACGCCTACCATCCCACACACAGCATCTTTCAGCTGCTCCCGTCGGGAAAGAGGTACAGGAGTATTAGAGCCAGCACCTCCAGGCTGAGGAACAGCTTCTTCTTGTGAGCAGTGAGAATGCTGAACGACCAAATGAATTGCTTACAG
This sequence comes from Narcine bancroftii, assembly GCF_036971445.1. Taxonomy (NCBI): domain Eukaryota; kingdom Metazoa; phylum Chordata; class Chondrichthyes; order Torpediniformes; family Narcinidae; genus Narcine; species Narcine bancroftii. The sequence continues at coordinate 194,106,699 of NC_091475.1, forward strand.
GAACCATCCAAGATTCTCATATTTCCCAAACAATATTTATTTGTATGCATGAATACTTGTCCTGCATATGTATTTTACCTCCTCAAGTCTGTATGTGTGTTATGTCTAGTTGTGTGTCTGCATGTTTTGCACTGGACCGGAGAACACTGTTTCATCAGGTTGAACCTGTGCAGTTGGATGACAATAAACTTGACTTGACTGTTGGGATTTCGTACTGAGGAACCAAAGCAATAGCATTGTGGTAAACGTTGAGAGAAATTTTTAAAAAAAGAAAAAAAATGTAGCCACTAGGTAGCAACAAGAATATATTTTGATCCCCTTAGAGATTTGACCAACTTAATCAGGGTGTGCACCAGTGCCATAAAAGGACTGTCTGCACTATTACTAAGTCTCTTGGGTGGCACTGTTAATGTAGTGGTTAGTGCAACATTTTTACAGCACCAGAGATCCAGGTTTGGATCCGCACTCTGTAAGGCGTTTGTACGCTCTCCATGTGTCTGCGCGTGTTTCCTCCAGTCTCCCCGGTTTTCTCCCACCTTTCAAAACGTATGGGGACTGGAGGTCATTTGGGGTATTTGAGCAGCATGGGCTCATAACCATATAACATATAACATATAACCATATAACAATCACAGCACAGAAACAGGCCAGTTCAGCCCTTCTAGTCCATGCCAAACACCTTCTCCCACCTAGTCCCATTGACCCGCATCCGGCCCATAACCCTCTATACCTCTCTCATCCATGTACCTATCCAACTTTTCCTCAAATAGTAAAATTGAACCTGCATCTACCACTTCGGCTAGAAGCTCATTCCACACTCCCACCAACTTCAGTGAAGAAATTCTCCCTCTCGTTTCCCCTAAACTTTTCCCCCTTCAATCTCAATCCATAATCCTCTTGCCTAAAACTCCCCCACTCTCAACGGAAAAAACCTGTCCAAATTGACTCTATCTGTTCCCCCCTCAATTTTAAATACCTCTATCAAATCACCTCTCAATCTTGTATACTCCAGGGAATAAAATCCCAGTCTGCTCAACCCTTCCCTGTAATTCAAACCCTGAAACTCAGGCAGCATTCTTGCAAATCTCCTTTGCACACTCTCTATTCTGTTTATATCCTTCCTATAAAAACTCCACACAATATTCCAAATTAGGCCTCACCAATGCCTTGTAGAACTTCAACATGACATCCCAACTCCTGTATTCAATACTCTGATTTAGGAAGCCCATCATATCAAATGCTTTCTTCACCACCCTATTTACATCTGACTCAACTTTGGGCTGGAAGGCCCCGTTACCATGGTTTTTGTCTAAATGTAAAAATCAATTTAAAAAGGAATTAAATAAAAAATAATTTTTGAACTAGAAGAACTGTGAATATTTATTATCTCTTTTGTTTTGATTGTGTCTTTTTAATTCTAGTATTTTCATTTTTTTTTAATGAAGTACCAGTTACAAAAGAGAGGATCCGATAACTCAGTGGTTAGAGCACTGGTCTTGTAAACCAGGGGTTGTGAGTTCGTTCCTTGCTGGGGCCTTATTTCTGTGAGGGGCGCTGGATAAAGTGGCATCTCTGTCTTCTTTATGGTAGACAAAGTTAAAGAATTTCATGCATGTTGCATGCTAAATGTAGTATTATGTGACAGTAATTGGACCCTCACCTTTCACCAGCAAAAGAATTTCAGAGCAAATTGTACAATGTTTTTGACTATAAGTTCATTATTATTATCAACTGTGATATTAATTCAGTGCTCAAATTTCTAATCTGTTCATTTTTGGTTACAATGCACTACAGGGCTACTGAAGAAATGGATGTTTGGCAGGAGAAAGCTGTTCCTGTTAGTTCCCAGTCAATAGCATCAGCAGTTGATTGGATAGGGAATCTTACCCAAGTGCCAGCTACTAGCAAGACAAGTTCAGCGGAGGCTGTGTCGCAAGCAACGACTGATAAAACTGTGAGATATTGTGCATTTTATAGACACAGGCTGATGCCAATTTCTAAAGTGCCTTAAGGTGTTTGTAGTCATTAAACAAGATACAAATATTTTATTTAGTTTTTGGTTGAGCATCATTCTTATCACATGTCTGATATACCTGTAACAAGCGGTTTACCGGAGGGGTCGGTCTTGGGGCCGCAGCTGTTTACAATTTATATTAACGATTTGGATTGGAGAATGAATGGTTTTGTGGCCAAATTTCCAAGATAGGTGGCGGAGCAGGAACTATTGAAGAAACTGTAAAATTGCTGAAGGATATAGACAGATGGGGAGACTGGGCAATGTTGAGAAGTGTTCGGTTCTACATTTTGACAGTGGAACTAAACAGGCAGAGAACTATCTGGATGGGTAAAAAGTTCAGTCCTGGGAGGTGCAAAGAGATCTGGGCGTCCTTGTGAAGGGAAATCTAAAACTTAATGCCCAGGTGGGATTGGTAGTGAAGAAGGCAAATGCTATGCTAGTATTCATTTCAAGAGGTATAGTGTATAAGAGTAGAGAGGTGTTAATGAGACTTTATGGGGCACTGGTGAGATCCCATTTGCAGTACTGTGCACATTTTTGTGCCCCCTATCTTAGAAAGGACGTGATGTTATTGGAGAGGCTGCAGAGGAGATTTACTAGGATGAATCCTGAAATGCCGGGGCTGGTGTATGGGGAATGTTCTTGGGTTGTATTCGTTGGAGTATAGGAGAATGAGGGGGATCTCATAAAGACATTTCAAATATTGAAAGGTTTTGACAGAGAGGATGCGGATAAGATGTTTCCCTTGATGGGTGAATCGAGGACAAGGGGTCATAGTCTTAAAATTAGAAGTTATCCAATTAAAACAGAGAGGAGGAAGAACTTCTTTAGTCAGAGGGTTGTGGATCTGTGGAACTCACTGCCACACAGACCAGTGGAGGCCAGATCACTGGGAGTATTTAAACAGGAAACAAATAAGCGTCTCATTAGTAAGAATATGAAGGGATCTGGGGAAAAGGCTGGAAATTGGAACTAGGTGTGAGCATAGTTCAGCTTTGTAGAGTCACAGAAGAGACTCGATGGGCCTAGTGGTCTGTTTCTGTCCCTTTAACTTGTGAACTTGTGATCTTTAAAATAATGAAATCTTGAGCAACATAGGTTTTGTTCACTTCTGCGCAAGAGATGCCAGTATAAAGTTTCTAAAACACATTACAAGACTGTAAAAGAACAGCTGTTAACTTTATACTCATGATTAGAAAAATATACGAACTATTTGCTTTGCCCCCTTTATTGCCTCACATTTTATGAATTAGCTGTTTTGGCATGTGGCCTTGTACATCAAAAACCTGTAGGGGAATTTAGGTATTAGACTGTGATAATACGGATTCTATCACCAATGTGTATATGTACAGATGGTAGTGTAGGATGACTGTGATTGGCTGAGAGTGTAGCCACACCTACTGGCAGGTCTTAAAGGATTGCTCCTAGCCAGACCAGGTCATTCTGGACTGGTCGACCTATTTGTGATATGCTCCAGTCTTTTAGTTTATAAAAGCCTTGGTTCGGATCAACAAGTCTTTGGTTCGTTCGACGTGCATGATATAGACCATGAGACTTGGGAGTGGAATTAGGCCATTCAGCCCTTCTGCCTTTTAAATCATGGCAGATGTATTTTTCCTTTCATCCCCATTCTCCTGCCTTCTCCCCATAACCTTTGACGTGCTTATTAATCAAGAACCGATCAACCTTTGCTTTAAACTGACCCACTGACTTGGTTTCCACAGCTGTCTGTGGCAACAAATCTCATCGATTCACCATTTTCTGACTGAAGAAATTTCTCCTCATCTCTATTAGAAAAGGACATCTATTTATTTTGAGGCTGTGTCCTCAGATCTGAGACTCTCCCAGCACTGAAACCTCTTCTCCACATCCACTCTATCCAGCCCTTTCAATATTCGTAATGTCTCGATGATATCCCTCTCATTCTTCTAAACTCCAGGCTCATAGCCATCAAGCACCCCTCATATATTTATAATTAGAATTTTAAACTCTGCTTTAATATTTGTTCATTAATTTTTGATACATATTCCTGTGAAGTACTATAGTGTCTGATTAGGAATTTTTAATCAGGTAAAATCAGGACATTAGTATATGTGGAAGAGTTTTAAAAAAAAATACAGACAAGTAATATCTTCCCTTGTAACTCACTGAGTCAGATGAGCTGAGAACATGAATTTCCCACTGGACCAGATTGGTCATTTCATGTTTCTTCATGGGGGGGGGGGAGGGGGGGCAGAAACAGTGGGAAAACATATAATGTTCTTTTGCAGATAGACGCTGTTTACTATTTTACTGCTGGTGATGGTCCTCGAGGCTTGAGGGAGCTTTTGCGTCAGAAGTTGGCCAACAGCCCTTGTCCAGTCCACGTCATATCATTCAATGCACAGGAGGAAGCGACAGTCCGGTTTCTGAAAGAATTGGCTCATTGCACTTCAGGAAGGTAGGACAAGCCACAAGGAACAATGATTAACTCCTACCAGAACTGTCGGGACTTGTTGAGCATTGCAACATTGGTGGAAGCTTCACTTTGCAGCTTTTGTTTTACTTCTGAGGTGTCTAAGTTTGCAGGGAACACCAAAATTGGCAGTAGAGCAGACAGTGTCTTAGGTTGCAGTAGGACATTGATCATGCCAGGAAAGTAGGCAGAGTTATGGCGGATGGAATTTTACTCAGCCAAGCGTGAAGTGACCCATTTTGAGCAGTTAAACAGAGCAGGACATGGATAGGGAATGGTGAGGACTGAACAGAGGTGTAACGTTCCCTGAAAGTGGAAACATAGGTAGACAACGAAGTGAAGGAGGTGAATGGCATTTCAAGATTCAAGATTACTTTATCGTCATGTAATAGGGAAGAACATGTAACATAACACAAAATTGCCTTCTGCCTGTTGTCACAGAGTTGCCATCAGTACTTAGCCATTTTGCCTTCATTGGCTGAAGCATTGAGTGGAAGAGTTAGAGCATCATGTTGCAGTTGTACTAACTGTTATTTCGAGCACACTTGGGAGTATTGTGTGCAACTCTGGGAGCTACACAGCAGGAAAGATGTGATTAAGCCAGAGAGGGTTCACAACAATGCTTCCTGGATGGAAGGCCTGGATGTCTTTATCCCAAGGGGCTGAATAGTGACATCATGGAGATGAAGAAAACTATGAAGGAACAGATTGGGTAGAAAGCCAGAGTCAGTATGGGGTGTTTAAACTAGAGAAGGCACAGGCTTAAGGTGGGAAGGAGGGGGTTTAAAGGGGATCTCAGGGGTGCATTTTTTTCACTCAAAGAATAGTTAGAATGAGCTGCCAGTGGAGGTGCTGGAGGCAGAAACACTACTGAGGCATCTGGACAGCTAATTAAATGAGCAAGACATAGAGGGGTCAGGAATTCATGCAGTATGGTGGTATTAGTATAAAGATACAAAACCTGTTATATGGCGAGCTCTCCACTGGCCACCGTGACAGAGGTGCACCAAAGAAAAGGTACAAGGACTGCCTAAAGAAATCTCTTGGTGCCTGCCACATTGACCACTGCCAGTGGGCTGATAACGCCTCAAACCGTGCATCTTGGCGCCTCACAGTTTGGCGGGCAGCAACCTCCTTTGAAGAAGACCGCAGAGCCCACCTCACTGACAAAAGGCAAAGGAGGAAAAACCCAACACCCAACCCCAACCAACCAATTTTCCCTTGCAACCGCTGCAATCGTGTCTGCCTGTCCCGCATCGGACTTGTCAGCCACAAACGAGCCTGCAGCTGACGTGGACTTTTTACCCCTTCCATAAATCTTCGTCCGCGAAGCCAAGCCAAAGAAAGAAGACAAAACCAATGTTTCAGGCTTGAACTTCTTCATCGAGGCTCAAACCTGAAACGTTGATTATACATCTTTATCTTTGCTCCATAAAGTGCCCTGTTTGACCAGCTGAGATTCTCCAGCATTGTGCTTTTACTTCAACCCAGGTGTCTGGATACTTTTGTGTTTTACTTCTTGCACTGAGGCTTAGTAGCTGTGCAGTGCCTGAGGTAGCTTGTTGTCATTAGTTGCACTGTGGGCTAATAATTGTGATGCCCGTGGACCTCCAGATTGGAAATTCATTGAGGCTGGCCGGGGAAACTAAAACGAGAGGACACAGTCTCAAGATTCGGGGGAGTAGATTTAGGACAGAGATGAGGAAAAATAGTTTTTCCCAGAGAGTAGTGAATGTTTGGAATTCTCTATCCAGGGAAGTGGTTGAGGCTGCTTCATTAAACATATTTAAAATTCGGTTAGATAAATTTTACATGATAGAGGAATTAGGGGATATGGGGAGAAGGCAGGTAGGTGGAGTTAGGTCATAAATTAGATCAGCCATGATCGTATTGAATGGTGGAGCAGGCTCGATGGGCTATTTTTGGCCTACTCCTGTTCCTACTTCCTATGTTCCATAGCTATCGGCCTTAACATGAGGAACAAACTTCAGGTGCTGAGTAAGTGATGAAAAAAGAATGTCAGATACCCGGGGTGGATGTGGAGAGGGTTGGGAATTGGATTTCCAGCAATCAGTACTTCAGATGAGTTGGTTAGGGAAGAGCTATGAGGAATGTGGGCATTTTGCTATTCAGATGTGCGAAAGCCCTGAGACAATCTGTGCTGTCTCCCCAATTTTCAATTACATTTGACTTTTAAAATAAATTTCCTGGTGTAAAATTGAAAACCGTGAGAGGATGTGATCTAATTTCTGGCATAATTGTTTGGTGACAGACTAAAGATCTCCAGAGTTCAGGTTATGTTAATGTTCAATCATGAATTCCGAGGGTAGGTCACTGACCTGAAACAGTAACTCAGCTTCCCTTTCCAAAGATGCTTCCTGACATTTTCCGCCCATATTTCCAGCATTGACTGTATTTGATTATTGTCCCTGATATAGATTAGTAATGCCTGCTTGATAACCATCGCCAACATCCCTTCATTAACAAACTCTTCTACTTTTCTTATGCCCAGGAATTTCAAGTGAAAATGGGCAAACAAAACTGGACAAAGCTTGCCATCCACTTTATCATATTTTATCATTTCCCACCACTTTAAACTTGCATCTTTTGGCACCAAGTCAAGTTTATTGTCATCTGATTGAACAAGTACAACCTGTAAAAACAGTGTTCTCCGGTCTTCAGTGCAAAAAGCGCAAACACACGGCCAGACAAACAATACATATGCAGGACAAATAAATATTGTTTTTTTAAATATGAGAGTCTCGGATGGTTAATGTGAGCAGTTCCTTTGGTTGTTCAGTAGGCTCACTTCCTGTGAGAAGAAGCTGTTCCGCAGCCTGGTGGCGGATGCTCTGATACTCCTGTATCTCCTTCCTGATGAGAGCAGCTGAAGGATACTGTGTGCTGGGTGGAAAGTGCCCTCAATGACACACTCTTCAGACAACAATCCTGGTAGATCACATCATTGGGGTGGGGGGGGGGGGGGGGAGGAGGGTAGTGGGAAGAAGATGCCACAATCTTCTCTGCTACTCTTATGGTCCTCTGGATTGACCTCTGATCCATTTCTCTGTGGTAACTGAATCACACTGTGATGCAGCTGGCCATGACGCTCTTATTAGAGTTCCTGTAGGAGATTAACATACCGTATAAACTCGTGTCATAGTGGAGTTTCTTGGACCACTTTATTGGGTCAAATTTGGGGGGGGTTGACTTTTTCATGGGTCATAATTTTGACAGCAGTAAGTACATGCGTCGTTTAAGGTGTCAGGAGCTCGGATGGCTGTGATTGAGTAGTGTGTCCATGTTCGGGGCATCGGGAGCTCGGATGGGTGAGCCGGGGCCGAGGAGACAGACTGAGAGCTCAGATGACCAGGCAGTCAAGGCAAGTATCTGCAGTCAGGGCGTCGGGAGCTCGGATGGGTGGCAGCCGAAGCCGGGGTCTGCAGTTGGGGCATCGGGAGCTCAAATGGGCAGGTGGTCAGGCTCAAAAATGCGGTGGGGGGGAGGGGGGGTGACTTTTACACAGGTCATATAGAAAACACAAGATTTTTGGGCCAAAAAAGGGTGGGGGTTGACTATTACTTGAGCACATATGGTAATAGTGGGTGGCAACATTGCCCACTTCAGTCACCTCAGGGAATGTAGTCACTGTTGCACCTTCCTGACAAGTGAGGAGATGTTGAGTGCCTATGATAGATCACAAGTTAAGTAAACACCAAGGAACTTGGTACTCTCCACTCTCTCTACTACAGAGTTGTTGATGACTAGTGGGGGGTGGCTTGCTGGAACATTGTGAGTTTTGACCAATTCAATGACTCTCATCAGTGAACCACTGCAATTTGTAGGTAGGAGAGTGAGCAAACAGTTTTCTCCTTCATTCTGTTGTGCCGAAATCATAAAGGCCATTTCCTTCAAATAAAGCCAAGAAATCAAAACCCGAGGAATAAATTTAAAAGGGGGTGAAATATCATGTCTTCAGCCAAATATATTGTGAACTGAAAATTTAATTTATAAATTCAATTGTCCCAAAAAAGTTAAAAATTTACTGGTATTGTTATGAGCCCAGAGGACCCCAAAACCCAGCAGCAATAGATATTCACCAAGACAAATGGTTTCTTAAATAAGAGTTGCTTTTAATTATCTTTAAACATGAAAATAGAATCAAACTTTAACTTATCACTATTGACTTACTTAATCTAACTTATCCCCTTTCTAATTCTAAGTGCACATGTATGCAATGTGTGTGTAAGTTCAGAAAAGTTCTTGGATTCACATGTTTACTGGTTGCAGGCCATTCTTATACTGTGCACAGAATTTAATATTTTTAAAGTTCACCAGGCCTTGGTGCTTGAAAGGTAAATGGTCTAAATGGTTCTGCTCAGGAAGGTTCTTGTCAGTTTTCAGAGACATCCAGGACATCCACAACTGATGTACTTCCATCAGCCACTTCAGTGTCTTGCTGACGAAACTTGCCCCCTTCAGGGTTCTCCAGATGATAACCTCTTTCTTTCAGATCACCACAGAGTTCCTTTTTGTTTCTCTTATTCCAAGTGAAACATTAGACAGCCAGTCCTCTCCTCTTGCATGAACTACAAGGGCTTTGACCAGGCCATCTTCCAAATGGGCTTTCCATAAGCTTTCCAGCTTATCCTGTCCAGTCCCAGCTGCAGCACTGTACAAGTGATCTCTCTCTCTCTCTCTCACACACATACACACACACACACACACACACACACACACACACACACACACACACACACACACACACACACACACACACACAGAGAAAAGCCTGTTTGACTCTCTCTGCTTGCAAAACCACACGACCCTCCTAGAGCAACAAGTTCTCTTCCAGACAATCTCTGGCTCCTTTTGTTTTTTTTAAAAAACTTTATTTAAAGATTTTATCACAGGAATAAAAAGAAAAATTACATTTAAAGAAAAGATATAAAATAATATAATTACAATACAACATTAATAACCTAACTTAATTCTGGCTCCTTTTGTAAACAACAATCTATTAGTGAAGTCTCTTGAGCACTCTTCAAAGCTCTTGGAAAATCTCTGAGGCCCCGATATGTCTAGCATGCGGCAGAGCTCCAGTATTTTAAATAAGATCTGTTTTAGTGTTTGTATGTAATGTACTCTAGCAAACCTTTCCCAATTTATCTCCCAAAAACATATCTATATACTCTGTCACAGTATGTTTTTAAGATAATTACAATTTGAAATTGTAATGGTATTTCAGTATCTACTTAAAGGCTTTGGATTTCTGATTCATTATCTTGATGTGCAAATTGCTTATTTTATTGATGACCTGGATTTTAAGAGCTATTAATTATTGCACAGATTCATCTCACAAACATAGTAAATGAAAGATGTTATAATATCTGTGAGTGTTTCCTTTTATTCATCAACTTGAGAATTAAACATTTTGTAATTAGTTAAAAGCACTGAAGACCAGTGCATTGCTTTACCAATTTAAAATTTAACATAAATTTTTATCAGTAGGGATTTTCAATTGATGGCAACCTTTGAGGGAGGGGTGTTCAAAGCTTTTAGAATCCTCTCTAATGAAAGGGTGCTTCCTAGTTTCAAGTGAGCCTGTTCCTGATCAAGTTGTTTTTGGGTGCTCTTCGAATGTTGCCTACTAACTCACACCAGGCTGTAGACTGCTGGAGACTGGATGAAGAGGTATCAGGTATTGGGACCAGGATGACAGAAGGTGCTGGAGGCTTCCTGATTGTGTCGGAAGTGTCTAAAGCTTGTGTTGCTGATGGTTTGGACTGAAAGCTGTGGCTGTGGAGTTTGCAGGACCGCTGGACATTCAGTGACTCTCTTGCTTCCCTTTCTCTGACTGTAAAAAGGGCTGGGCAAATTTTGCTGAGAGCAAATCTTTGCCTTATGGTAGACTGGGAAATTTTGTGTAATATCACATTTTATGTTTTATGACGTGACAATATATGTGCTCGTGGTCTGCCGCAGACTCAGTGACCAAGAAAAAAACTTTTTATGAAATTTATAACCTATCCATCTGCATAGACATAGTGTTCTGTGTGTATCTACGTTTGGATAAAATGTTATACTTTAAGATAGAAGAATCTTGTGGTACACCTAATCACACTGACTGGAATAGTGGTAGAACAGGAGGTTGAAGACAACTGCACATGTATAGTTGAAGTGTTCTACGTTGCAAATAAACCACCCCCATTTTGGATGTACATACAACGATGTACATGTCCCGTAATATTTGAGTGACAAATCTGCAATGGTGATTCCAATTGATTGCTGAACAACATTGATGACTCCAGGGTGATAAGCTTCAGCATCTATTCCAATTTCTCTTAAATTGGAATTTATTTACAACATGGCAGAAGCTGATGTTGGCCATTGAGACCCATGCTGACCAATTACACCCAATTAACCTACCAAATATTTGGTTTCCCATTCACTGCTCCCATGGAATTTCATTTGTCTGAGGCATTCGTAGTGATGGATGGGGTAAGTTGTACTGGAATTGACTTATCACAGGATTATCAAGTGCACTATCTTTTGCTGTGCTATTGTTAATTGAAATAGGTCAATGTGCTTGGTCTGACTGACTGTATCAGGAGAATGAGCATTTAAAGGTTCAAAAGTTCTTTTTATTGAAATGTAATAATATATTACATCACATCAATAATACATGACATTAAACTTTGCCGTTAAGGCAATCAAGGAGTCACCATTAATATGGACTGGCATCCCTAACAGTAGGATAAATTTGCATATCAAATGAATACGTGTGTTCTTTAAAGCAAATAAAGTTTTGCAAATTGAAGGAGAAGGTGATGTTACAAGAAAACAAAATGATCCTTTTATTGTTTTTTTAAAAAAAATAATTGTGGAACATATGCTAGAAGAATATGTTGACAAATCTTCTTGCACCATGCAAGACAAAAGGTTAAAGAGGCACGAAAATAGGATGATTTGCTTTAATCTAAAGTTAATAAAATAAGATAAAATAAAAGATAAAATAAGATAAACATTAAGGGTGGCACGATTGGACTAATGGGTAATGCCATGCCTTTGCAGAGCCACTGATTGAGGCAAGGATTCGAATCTTGCGCTGTCTGTAATGAGTCATTACGTTTTCCCCGTTGTCATAGTACAGATTCTATCACCAATGTGTATATGTACTTCACCTCACTGACAAAAGGCAAAGGAGGAAAAACCCAACACCCAACCCCAACCAACCAATTTTCTCCTGCAACCGCTGCAACCGTGTCTGCCTGTCCCGCATCGGACTTGTCAGCCACAAACGAGCCTGCAGCTGACGTGGACATTTACCCCCTCCATAAATCTTCGTCCGCGAAGCCAAGCCAAAGAAAGAACAGATGATAGTGTAGGATGACTGTGATTGACTGAGAGTGTAGCCACACCTACTGGCAGGTCTTAAAGGATTGCTCCTTGCCAGACCAGGTCATTCTGGACTGGTCGACCTACTTGTGATATGCTCCAGTCTTTTAGTTAATAAAAGCCTTGGTTCGGATCAACAAGTCTTTGGTTCTTTCGACACGCATTACACCCGTGTCTCTGTGGGTTTTCCCCAAGGGCTCTAATTTCCTTCCCCCATTCGAAACATGCCGGGATTGTAGGTTAATTGAGTGTAAATTGGGCATCACTGGCTTGTGGGGGGGGGGGTGTGGGAATGGCCTGTTACCAAGCTGTAGGTATGTCTAAATTTAAAAGTGGAAACAGAAACAGGAGGAGGTTGTGACAATTAATGAGTACAGGTAACCCCCCACCCCACCTATATTATGGCTGTACTTCTACAAACACTCACCTTTTCGGAATTCACAAATCTCCACAGAAAATTTACTCACAATTATGTGAAAAAGATGTAACTAAACCAACATAAACTTGTTTTTCGATGCATGCACAAATGATACAGCTTGTGTAACAGAAACTTGCGAAGATAGAGATTGGAAAACAACCAACCTTCCCTTCCCCCCCCCCCCCCCCCCCATTGCACCTGTGTCACTCATACAAAATTTAATTAGAAAACTTATATTGAATTTTTCCTTTTCAGGTATCCTCTACCACAATCCTGTTCCATCTGCCCTCTAACTACAGCCGCACTCAGTTCCTCTCAGCCAACCACCCCCTAACTGACACCTCCAGTGCTCTCCTGCCCTACATGTCTCTCCCTCTTCATTTGCCCACTATCCTATTACCTCCATAACTGACCCTCCCTCCCTTTTATATTTGTCCTTCCAACCTTACTCTTGATGAAGGGTCCTCACCCAAAATGTTAACTGACCATTTCTCTCCATGGATGCAACCTGCCCAGCTGAATCCCTCCATCTTTTCAAGTTTGAGTTCAAATTCACATTTATTATCATTTGACTGTTACATATGCAACCAGACAAAATGGGGTATGTCTGGATATTGGTGAGCATGTATACACATACAATTTAATGGCACATAATAATCTCATATACATAAATAAGATAAATATATTTAAATATTTTGGAATGATATACTCAGTTACAAGAAATCATTTTCTCAAGATTCTAACATCTGAAGTTCTTGTACCTCTCTATCACTTTTAATGTGTGTACTAGACCCTAAATCTTAATGCTTGTGAAGGTATGGAAATAAGTTTGCCTGGAAGCAATTGATATCTGGGATTGAATGCAAGAGCCATGGAATAATGTTGCGGCTGTCGAAGACCTTGGCTAGACCCCACTTGGAATATTGTGTTCAATTCTGGTCACCTCATTATAGTTTCCTATATGGTTTCTACAGAAAAGGTGTGGAGGAAATTTACAAGGATGTTGACTGGATTGGAGATCATGCCTTATGAAGATAGTTTGAGTGAATGTGGTCTTTTCTCCTTGGAGGAACGGAGGATGAAGAAAACCTGATAGGGGTGTACAACATGAGAGCATTAATAGTGTGGATGTCCAGAGGCTTTTTCCCAGGGCTGAAATGGCTAACACTGCGGGGTTGGGGGGAGGGGGGGGGATGGTGTCTTAGTTTTAAGGTACTTGGGAATAACTACAGGGAGATGTTCTTCACACAGAGTGGAGGATGCAAGGAATGTGCTGCCAGCAATGGTGGTGGAGGGAGGTACAATTAGAAACTTTTAAAAGACGGAGGTTGATGGAGGGTAATGCAGTAGAGAAATTCCACCCAGTTGTTAGAGTAGGTTACTAGGTTAGCACAACACTGAGGACTGAAGAGTCTGTACTGTGCTGTAGATTTCTATGTTCTAGATCCCAGACTTCATTCCTGGCCTCCTGATATTTCCTTTTTCCCCTTTGACTATTTCTTTGCAGCTTTTTTGTTTCCCTTGAATCAATATTCACCTGAAAAAGGATTCAAGTCAGCTTGAAATCACTTCACTGATTAAATTGTGAGACAACATTACAGATTTTTTAGCCTGGTTAAGAAACTGTGAAAGCCATTGAGACATGTGTATCCTGAAATAGTGTTGAGGTGTCACTGAGAGTTATCGGTAAATGTTTCTCAATGTGCATGTTTTGATTCTCAGCAGATTTCATGCATTTGCTTTAATGAATGAAATTGAAGAGGAGGAAATATCTCCCACCAATGGCTTGAATGGCACTGATACAGAGGTTCCAAAGATCCACAGGAAACTTATTGGGGGTGTGCCACCAGGTTAGTGTTTCTTCCAGGGATTGAATGTTAGCTGGAGATATATTTCACCTAATTATGCTTCGGTTCTTGTACATTCTTAAAAGGTTGAGCATCTCTATAAAGAGAGCAGAGATTAACCATAATATTACAGTGCCAGCGACCCGGGTTCAAATCCGGCATTTTCTGCAAGGAATTTGTACATTTTTCCCGTGGCTGTGTGAGTTTCCTCTGGGTGCTCCAATTTCTCCCCACCCTTCAGAACCCATGGGAATTGTAGGTTAAAATGGGTACTTGGGCGGCAAGGGCTCATGGGCCAGAAGGGCCTATTACCATGCTGTATATCTAAATTAAAAAACTTAAATTTCGCAAGATCACAAAATAAAGGAACACAAGTAGGCCACTAGGCCCATCAAGTCTGTTCCATGACTCTACACTAAGCTGAATTATGCTTGCACCTAGTTCCAATTTCCAGCCATTTCCCCAGATCCCTTGATACTCTTACTAATGGGATGCTTATCCATTTCCTGTTTAAATACTCCCAGTGATCTGGCCTCCACTGCTTTGTGCGGCATTGAGTTCCACAGATCCATGACCCTCTGACTAAAGAAGTTCTTCCTCCTCTCTGTTTTAATTGGATAACTTCTAATTTTAAGACTATGACCCCTTGTCCTCGATTCATCCATCAAGGGAAACATCTGCATTTACTATGTCAAAATCTTTCAATATTCGAAAAGTCTTTGTGATCCCCCATCATTCTCCTACATTTCAACGAATACAATCCAAAAGCTGTCAAACGCTCCCCATATGCCAGCCCCTGCATTCCAGGAATAATCCTAGTAAATCTCTGCACTCTCTCCAACAACATTACATCTTTTCTAAGATAGGGGGCCCAAAACTGCACACAGTACTGCAAATGGGACTCACCAGTGCCCCATAGAGTCTCCTAAACATCTCTCTACTCTTATACACTATTCATCTTGAAATGAATGCTAGCATAGCATTCGCCTTCTTCACTACCAATCCCACCTGGGCATTAACTTTTAGATGACTCTGCACAAGGACGCCCTGGTCTCTTTGCACTTCCGAGGATTGAATTTTCTCCCCATCCAAATAGTTCTCTGCCTGTTTATTTCCACTGCCAAAATGTAGAACTGAACACTTCTCAATATTGTACTTCATCTGCCATATTTTTGACCAGTCTCCCCATCTGTCTATATCCTCTGCAATTTTGCAGTTTCTTCAACAGTTCCTGCTCTGCCACCTATCTTAGTGTCATCTGCAAATTTGGCTGCAAAACCATTCATTCTACAATCCAAATCGTTAATATCAATTGTAAACAGCAGTGGTCCCAAGACCAACCCCTCCTGAATGGGATCCCTTAATTTTAACCCTTTGCTTTTTGGCCATCAGCCAATTTTCTATCCAGTCTAATAGTGTCCTGGTAATTCCATGAACCTTTATCTTATTAAGCAGCCTAACATGCAGCACCTTATCAAAAGCCTTTTGAAAATCCAAACATATAACATCCACCTCCCCTTTGTCTATCCTACCTGAGATTTCTTCAAAACTCTCTAATAGGTTAGTCAAGCATAATCTACCCTTTAAAAAACCATATTGACTAGAACTTATCCTGTCATGCATTTCCAGGTTTTTCATAACTTCTTCCTTGAGGATTGACTCTAATATTTCCCCAACCACTGACGTCAGACTTATAGATTTATAGTTTCCTTTTTTCTGTTTCCCACCTTTCTTGTATAATGGAATCACATTTGCAACCTTCCAATCCCCCGGAACCACGGCAGAGAGTATTGATTTCTGGAAGATTGTCACCAATATATCTACAATCGCCAAAGCCACCTCTTTTAAAACCCATGGGTGTACCTCATCCGGTCTTGGAGATTTATCTATCTTTAATCCATTCAATTTACCTAGCACAATTTCTCTAGTAATCTTAACTGTATCCAACTCTACTCCTTGAAGCCTCTGTCTGTCCGGGATATTACTAATATCTTCCACAGTGAATACAGACATAAAATATTGATTTAATTCTTCTGCCATATCTTTGTATTATAATTTCCCCAGTATTGTCTTTCTGTCGGTCCTATGTCAACACATGTCTCTCTTTTATTCTTTATATATTTTTAAAAAACTCTTAGAAACCTAGAAATGCTAGTCTTCAGGTTTCTGTATGTTCTACCTGAAGGTAGCAGTGAGAAGATGGTGTACCCAGGTTGATGGGGGACCTTTAAGTTTTGAGGCAGCGCCTCACAAAGATATTTTCAATTGATGGGAAGTGGTTCTAGTCTCAACTGCAAGTGGAAGCAACTTCTCTGCGTAAATATCTCCTATTCCTTTGTAATTTTATACTTTCTGTCTCTCTAATCTCCAATCAGCACAGTCCAGGCTACTCGATCTCAATTAAGCTAACCCCTCACTTCTGCAATCAAGCTAATGAACTTCCTCTGCACAATGTCTCCAAAGGCAGTCTATCCAGTAGTATCCCACTGTCCGGGGAAGCACCCACGAAGGCACTCAACACTTGGGGCCACTCTGTCTGACTGGAGTATTCAAACCCGCATGAAAGAACAGAATAAGCATCCTGTCGAGATCCATTTGCTTAAGCTACGGCAGTGACTGCATATCCCACAAAGGACTCCTGGAACAGAGTTTACAGGCAAATCATCCTTTGCCCCTGAGGGAATTGCATAAGGAGAATCCAAAGTCTGGCAGATTTCAGGTGGAATTATTATTGGAGATGATGGAACACCACAGGGGGAAAGACGCGTACTTGCTTTCCATAAATCTCTGTCAGCATATGTCCCTGGAGTCTCGTGTAGCTGTCAGTGAACAACTGGTGTGAAGCATGATCAAGGAAGGATGGCGCTATTACAGTGTAGCAGACATGCCTCTACCTGGCAGCTCTCCCACTCCATCTCATACCTACCCATGGACCATAATCTCATCAATGACCATCAGGCCATCTGATGGATCCCTCGCTCTCATTTACTCTGTTTCCTGCTCATCTTTCCTCCTTCCAGCCAGAACAGTTCCTTGGTCCTCACCTTTCATCTTCCCCGGTCATTGTACTGGTTGGCCCACCCCTGATACCCCTGATGCCCTGCGGGCAGCGCATCATTCTTCGACACCTCCATGAGCTGCAATGTGGTCCCAATGTCTGTCACATCTTTCCCTCCTCACCCCCTCTGCTTTCAGCAGACACAATTATCTCTGGTATGCTCGTCCCTTCCGACATATCCCAAACCATCCCCTGAAAACACCTATCCCTCCTCCTCCTCCCTCACCTACATCCAGAGATGGAAGCAGTCCTTCCAGGCAAAGCAAAGCTTCCTCCAACCTCATCTATTTCATTTGATACATGCAGTGTCGCACAAATCCTCTCCTGTTCTATCCAGGTCTGCTCTCCCACTCCACAAATTCTCCCCACCCCTCAGCTCCCTGTTACCCAGTTTCTTTCCTCTTCCATTACTGGCTTCATCTGTCCATTACACATGCATTCCTCTTGTTGGTGCCCCCATTATCTCCCATACTGTTCCCACCTGCCCAACAGCCTTCCCTTATCTGATTCCATTCATCATCTTCTTATCATGTTTCCATAATCCTCAGCTCCACATCACCTCCCCCTCTCTCCACCCTTCCCTCCCTCATCACTTGTCTCCATCTCCCCATCTACCATGGGGCGGCACATTTAGCCTAGTGGTTAGCACCACACTATTACAGCACCAGCGATCGGGACCAGGGTTCAAAATCCACACTGCCTTTAAGGAATTTTTATGTTCTCTTCATGTCTGCGTGGGTTTCCTCCGGGTGTAATTGGGTGGCATGGGAGAGGGGGCCTGTTAGTGCAACCATTCCTCACCTGGATCCACCTAACACTTGTCAGCTCCACCCCTCCCCCCGTCACCTTAGTGATCATCTCCCATTTAAATGCTCAGTTCTGATGCAATGTCTCCACCTGAATCATTGATTGTCTCTTTTACTCCCCAAATGCTGCTGAACCCGGTGAGTTTTCTTATTCTTGATCCCAGCAGCTGCAGTCTTTAGCCCATATTCTACCTGTGCTTTTTACTTTGTCGATTTCATCCCCAAAGATAAATGACAGGCTGATTAGGATAAACCCAAGTTATAGACTTGGTGAATTGGATTGGATAAAAACAAAAGTTGTATTTTGAGCAAATAATGAGAAGCTGGTGGAACTTAACAGCAACCATGGGTAGAAATAGTTTAAAGAAAGTCTCGATTAAGTGGCCCATTTGGAAATGCTGCTTGACCATTTCTACCCATGGATGCTGACTGACCTCTTGGGTCCCTCCAAGCTTGCATTATTTGCTCGGTGAATTGCATTCTGTGGAAAGGTGAATTGGGCAGGTTTTCCCATTGTCACAAGGCCTCCAGCAAAAACCTCCACTCGTTCAGTGGATGCAGTCTGGGTTGTGGTTGTACAGACTAACAGATTTTCCATACTGGATATTATTCCTAGTGACACTCCAGTACAATTTTGATTCTGTTAAACAAGAAAGTCTGCAGATTCTGTGATCTAGTTTAACATGCAAAAATGGTGGAAAAAGTTTTTTTCATACCTTGATAAAGGCCTCAGTCCCGAAATGTTGATTATGTACTGTATCTTGCCATAAAGAACACTGCATGACCTGCTGAGTTTCTCCAGCACTTTTGTATATTAAACAATTTTGATACACACTTTTATTTAGATGTAACATAGTGTTATAAGAATTTTTCTAGAGAACCCATTAAGTTGGAAGCAAGTGCCGGAACAATGGCCTCCAGGGTCCTGATAAGTGAAGGGTGGGGGGGGGGGGGGGGGTGCAGGAACCAATGTGTGAAAAGGATTGTGGGAACTGGGGCCTTGGTGAGTAGGAACTGGCATCTTGCTGATTCGAAAGTGAGTGTGGGAACCAGAGCCCAGGTGAGTCGGAAGGGATTACGGAAACCAGGGACCTGGTGAATTGGGAGTGTGTCAAACATCATCTGGTGAGGCAGATGCTGAACTATCAGGTTTTCTGATTAGCAGATTTACTGCACTAAGGTATGCTGAAGACACACGGGGAGAAGAAGCAAAGTGAAGTAGTTTAGTGAGGCGGTGTGGTGGAACACTATTACAGTCATTGTACTGGTTGGCCCACCCCTGATACTGTAACTCTTCCCCCTCCAGGATTCCTAATAAAGACAGTGCCACCCAATCCCCTCTCTCAGCACTGCCTTGGAAATGGGCCAACAGCATGTAAGCTATGACTGCAAGTTTATAGCAATTAAAGCCTATTAATCTCGACTTCTGGTCTGTCGAGTCTAACTGACAGCACTAAAGGCAGAATTCTTGAGGCGAGGAATGAGGGAGAGGTACAAAAAAAGACTGGAAGACCCCTTGATGGGCATTAATGTTGGAAAAAATTAGATTGGTTTCAGGGGAACTTCTGACGTTAGCAGCCAGTGGAAGTTAGTGTGTAAAGTGCATGGAACTTCAAGACCTAGTCAAAACGTTTTGAACATTTGTTTCTTGGAAAACCTTTGGAGAGAAAAAAAATGAAGAAACTGCTTAAGAAGATGGCTATTGAATGTCTGCACCCCAGCCAGCTGAATGGCGGTTCTGTGTGAGGTCAAAGATGAGATCTCCTGGTTTTTTAAAATTAATCTGCTTTGTGAAATGGAGTTGTGTTGCAATGATGGAAAAATTTTTTTTTCCTAAACTTTCCTTTTCAAATCAAATGTAAATTCCATGTTGTTGTGGCAGTTTGCCGCAGGAAAGATTCCCACTAAAAAGAAAGAGAAATTAAGTCAGATACATAGTTGATCCTTTTGTTTTTATTTTATAAAAATGACAAACTATTTATGATTAATTCCAGTAGTAAAAACAAAATGGCAATACACAAAAATGCTGAAAAAACTCAGTAAGTCGCATTTGTTTATAATCTTATTGTACAAGTACAACCTGATGAAACAGCGTTCTCCAGTCCTCAGTGCAAAACAGGCAGATACACTACCAGATACAACACGCATACAAACAAACAATACACATGCAGGACAAGTATTCATCTATCCAGATCAATAAATAAATATTGCTTATGAGGGTCTCGGATGGTTTATGTGAGCAATTCCTTTGGTCGCTCAGCATTCTCACTGCCCATGTACAGTCTCCTCCGCCTGGTAATGCTGGCTTTGATACTCCTGTATCTCTTCCCCGATGGATGCTGTGTGCAGGGTGGAAGGGGGTCCTCAATGATTTTGCGCACCCTCTTCAGACAACCATCCCGGTAGGTTATGTCATTGGGGTGGGGAGGGAGACTCCATTGATCCTCTCTGCCACTCTTATGGTCCTGTAGATTGACCTCCAGGCAGGACATAATGGTACCAGAAACCTTCTCAGGAAGTGTGGTTGCTGTTGTGCCTTCCTGACAAGTGAGGAGGTGTTGTGTGTCCACGATAGGTTACTAAATAAGTGAACTCCAAGGAACTTTGCGCTCTCCATTCTCCACTACAGAGCTGTTAATGTGTTAATGAGGGTGGTTGTTCCAGGCCCTCCTGGAGTCCTCTATCATCTCTTTTGTCTTGTCCATATTGAGACTCAGGTTGTTACTCACGCTATTTCACGAGATTTTTCACCTCTGTAGTGTAACTCATCGTCATTGCTGATGAGGCCAATTACTGTTGTGTATCTGTAAACCCGATGACACTGTTGGAGCTGGTGATGCAGTCGTGGGTCAGAAGCGTGAACAGGAGTGGGCTGAGCACACATCCCTGAAGTGCACCAATGCTCAGCGTGACGGTGCTCGACATTCTGCTACTGACCCCAACAGACTGTGGTCTTCTCGTTAGGAAGTCCAGAATCCACTTACAAAGGGGGACATTGAGTCCCTGCACGGACAGCTTCTCCACCAGCTTCTGGGGAATGATTGTATTAAACATCGAGCTGAAGTCAATGAATAGCAGCCTGGTGTAAGTAGTGTCATTCTCCAGGTGGATCAAGATGGAATGAAGGGACAAGTCTGTAACATCACCTGTGGAACGGTTCTTCTATAGGTGAATTGAAATGGGTCCAATATCTCTCTGGGGATGCTTTGATGTGTTCAAAGCATTTCATAATGCTGAAGGTCAGTGCCACAGGGTGGTTGTCATTGAGGCCTGATCATGTACGTTGTCTGGTCCTGCTGCCATGTGTGGGTTCTCCTTGGATAGGGTTCTCCTCACCTCAGCTGCAGCTATACAGGGGGCCTGATCATCAGGGGGACATGGAGCTTTCTTCTGCGTCAACCTGCTCTTCTCATTAAACCGTGCATAGAAGGTAGTCAAGCAGCACCTATTAGGAAGCAAAGAGATATAACCAACTTTGTCAAGGTAGGAGCAAATAGCATGCAGGCTCCTGAAGGGCTCAGGCCCGAAACATCGGTTACATTCCTTTACTTCCTATCAACGCTGGGTGACCTGCTGTGTTTCTCCAGCACATTGCTGTATCGTACTACAGTCGCTGCATCTGCGGACTTTCCTGTTTAATGGCGATATTGTAGTTTATTACTAAAATTTCTTTATACACATGTTCCATTGATAGTTGCTGAATGTTTATACTTTGTATAACTAACATAATGAAAGCTTGTGAATAAAGCCATATAATAAGAACCATTAAGATCGGACCTATTGAAACAAAAGTTTATTTGAGTGTTCATCCATTTTACCAGATACTCACATGCTTGGTAACGAATGCTATGCTGGCCATTAAAGCATGAGCTAGATCTGTGTGGCAGTTTACAGGTTATCTCATTGCTTATGTGCTTTGTATGTTTTTATTTGCACTTTATTTCAGTTAATGTGTCCTAAACTGTCAAATGGTGGATAAAGATCTAATCAGTGAAGGTGGTGATACTAATCAACGAGAGTAATTAGTTTGTGTTCTTTCAGGGGCTGGAGTAAGAGAAGATGTGTTTCTCATCTGGTGCGAGATAGAGGAAGCCAGAAACACATTGGCGGAAGTTCAAACCATTGTTGCAGGGGCTCTTCGGAACATGTTTGCTGCAGGTGTTGTATTTTAGTATTTAACCTTGATTGAAATTACATTAAAATTGTGTTCATTTGAGTAATATGATTCACTGGTGACTCTCACTGGGACATCTGTGAGAAGGCAAAGAGGACACATTTTTATGCAATCTCCCAAAGAAGCTCACATATAAAAAAATGAAAAAAACCACAATTGCTGTTTACACAAACCCATGCTCTTTCTTCATCTACCAGGGACTCATTAAACTGAGGTTGTGGTTGAGGGGAGGGAATGGGGTGTCTCTTTGCTCTCACTTATTGCCAAGGTCAGTGGGTGGCATGGAGAGGTGCACGGTTGGCGTAGCGGTTAGTGTGACGCCTTTGCAGTGCAGGCCATCGGGTCCGGGGTTAAAATCCCGTGGCGTCTGTAAGGAGTTGGTCCGTTCTCCCTGTGTCTGCATGGGTTTTTTCCCGGGAGCTCCGGTTTCCACCCACCATTTGAAACGTACCAGGGGTGTAGGTTAATTGGGTGTAAATTGGGGGGCATGGACTTGTGGGCTGAAATTGCCCGTTACTGTGCTGTATGTTTAAATTTAATTTAAGATTAAAAAAAAATTCACAACCAGTAACTGGAATCTATTGTCTCCTTTGCACATCCAGAAATCTGATTATTTGTCATAGTGACACAATGTTCATCTACCAATAAATGACGACCAGCGAAATTTTGTTTTCCTGCCAGTAATCAATTTTTTTTTTAAAGAGGAATGTAGAAACCGCTAACATTTAAGTGATAAAAACTGCACAAAATTTAATAAAGTTACAGAAAATTTAAACATAGAACATTACAGCTCAGTACAGGTCCTTCAGCCCATGTGCTGGCCTGCACACAGCCATAATGACCTCCATAATGTCAGGGACAAAGACACACTTTTCCTTTTTCTGCCCCTGTGCTTCAAAGTTTTAAATTTGTAATCAAACAATTTGCATGTAATTGAAGTGCACATTCCAGATTTTATTCAAGATTATTTGTATACATTTTGGTTTGATTGTGTAGAAATTTTAGCACTTTTCATACATAGTCCCCTCATTTCAGGCTCCATAAATTTGGCTTCACAGGTATTTGTAATCAGTATGTTTAATTGCTTCATTGGTACAGGTATAAGAGAACTAGGCTTGCTTCTAAGCTTTTGATCACCTTTGGTGTCAGTAGTGGCCATTTTTCAACACGAGGACTAGAGTTGTGCCAATGACAGTCAAAGAAGCCACCACAAGGCTGAAAAACAAGAATAAAACAGTAAGAGCCATCACGCAATCTTTAGGATGACCAAAGTCAACAGTTTGGAATATCATTAAGAAGAAAGGGTGTACTGGTGAGGACAGTAATTGCAAAGGGACTGGTATTCCAAGGAAGACCTCCATTGCTGATAACAGAAAAGTTCTCGTCATAATGAAGAAAAATCCACATACGTATGTCCAACAGATCAGAAACACTCTTCTGGAGGCAGGTGTAGATATGTCAATGACTACTGTCCGCAGAAGACCCCATGAACAGAAATACAGAGGCTACAATGCAAGATGTAGTTAGCCATAGAAAGGATGGCCAAATTACAGATTGGCAAGAAATATTTAAAAGAACCTGCAGAATTCTGGTAAAAGAAATTGTGGACAGATGAGACCAAGATGAACCTGTATCACAGTAATGGCAAGAGCAAAGTGTGGAGGCATAAAGATCAAAAGGTCCAAAGCAGACCACCTTTGCCATGGTTTCCACCTTGCAGTGTAGTCTCTGTATTTTTAAAAATATATTTAATTTAACATTTTTAACCATACATGCATTCCAATATATTTGAAAATACAAATATGTTGAGTATCAACCACATGATGATACCCCAACAAGCCCTCCCCTCACCTCCCACAATCCCAAGAAAAAAGGAAGAAAGGAAAGAGAATACATAAAGTGTTAGGACAAAAAGAAAAAAAAGAGAAAGAAAAAATAAAAATGAGAATGCTGTGAGGGTTAAAATCCGTCTAGTCTAAAACTCATATCTATTTCATTATTAATGGATTCCACGCAGGTCATAGCGGCTAAGAAGAACACTGAGGTATCTAATAAAATTTAAAAATTAATACTCTTTTTTTGTAGATACGGGTGACAAATTTGTAAAAAATATATCATATTTTTTCCTTAAATTATATGTAATTTTCTCCAGGGGATCCCAGCTGTACATTTCCCCATTCCATCGTTCCAAACTTGGGTATGAATCAGATTTCCAAGCAACTGCAATGCACTTTCTGGCCACTGCTAATGTAATTTTATCAAATTCTATCTGATATCTAGTTAATTTCAATTTGGGTCTTATCCCTATAATGTTACCTAATAAAAATAATTCTGGATTTGTGGAAATTGGACTCTTGTAATTTGTTCAAAAAAAATGTCATAATTCCAGCCAAAGAGGTCTTACAGTATTTCTGTTCATGAAGTCTTCTGCGGACAGTACTTCACCATGAATAACAAGTTACTGAACCTTCGTGACTAACCTCCCATGAAAGACCTTGTCAAAAGCCTTTAGAATCTCACCTCGAGGCCCAGACCTATCCTTCTCCATAATTAACTTGAAATGAATGGCATTATGATCACTTGACCCAAAATGTTCCTCTACACATACTTATGTCACCTGTCCTGACTTGTTCCCTAATAGGAGATCCCGTATTGCACTCTCTCTAGTTGGTACCTCTTTCTATTGATTTAGAAAACATTCATGAACATGTTTGATAAACTCCAAACCATCCAGTCAATAGGTGTAAAATTAAAATCTCCTTCTATCTCCTTGTGTTTCCTGCAGCTGTCTGCCATCTCTCTACAGATTTGCTCCTCCAATTCTTGTTGACTATTGGGGCGTCTATAATGCAACCCCGTCTGATCTGATCATTTGGAGAAACAATTCTAAACCACAATTCTAAAACAAGGCAAATGCTAAGTAAAAATGAGCAGTAATGAATAATCATGGAATCACAGCCCACTGCAGCAAAAGACCATATCGTATATTGTGCTTCA
Organism: Narcine bancroftii; assembly: GCF_036971445.1. Classification (NCBI taxonomy): domain Eukaryota; kingdom Metazoa; phylum Chordata; class Chondrichthyes; order Torpediniformes; family Narcinidae; genus Narcine; species Narcine bancroftii. The sequence goes on from NC_091475.1 coordinate 194,131,869, forward strand.
GAGTTTGGATTTTTAATTGCCTCTGAGTCATTTTGATCCAAGTACACCCCTATTGAAAGAGACTGCAAAATGCTCTACCTTTGAAAATTGGAGTTTGCCCTATTATTATTATTACTGCAAGGTTTGTGCTTTTTGTTTGTTCATGGGATTCTGATTCCACTGGCAGGGCCATATTTTGTAAATGTTCCCTGATTGCCTCCTCAAATGAGTAGTTTGGAGGGCTATTAAAGGGGATAGTTGAGAAGCTATCACATTGATGCACTTGGCATCGTATCCAGGCCAGCCATGGTAATGGAAGAAGATGAATAACCAGATGAAGCCAAATATTCCTTGGAGTCTGCTCCACGATTCAATACAGTCATAGCCTCGGCTGCTTTTTCCCTTGCCTGTGTCCCAAACCTCCTAACATGACTAAAAGGTGTCTCACTCACTCCTGAAGAAAATGGCAATTTTTCTCTCCTGCAAAACATCAGGGAATCAATGACATTCCATGGGTTTTGTGGTCACGATTATTGATGCTTTGGTAAATTTTGAATTTATTCTGAATTTAAGTTCTCTGGTGGGAGTTCAAACTTGTGTGTCCAGAACAACAGTCTGTTCCTGTCATTTTTAGTCCAAATTTTAAGGTACAGTTAAATATTTAGCTTCTAGACTTGTCCCTTAAAATTGAATCCTGAGCTTTTGTAGACTTGCGAACATTTCACATCTGCGAGGGTGGATTTTAGTTGTCATGGCTTCACTCGTATCAACAAACCACACTGCGTTCATTGGCAGGTCTGCTGCTAAGTAGAAAGAAAGCTCTTTGCATTCTAGAATTCAAAGGTATGTGGAAGTGTTCATGCGTAAATAATCTCAGAGGCACAAATATTGTTGGAAAGGTTTAGAATAAGCCATACTTGAGGAAGGATCTACTGGTATTGGTGGCAGTCCAGAGGAGGTTCACCAGGTTGATCCTGGAGATGAGGGGGTTGACCTACGAGGAGAGACTAAATCAGGATTATACTCACTCAAATAGAAGAATGAGAGGAGATCTTATAGAAACATATACATTATGAAAGGGATTGATAAAATAGAGGCAGGAAAATTGTTTTCACTGAGACCAGATCTAGGAGACACAGCCTCAAGATTCAGGGGAGTAGATTTAAGATAGAGATGAGGAAAAACTGTTTTTCCCAGAGACTAGTGAATCCATGGAATTCAGTGAAGCAGTTGAGGTGATTTCATTAAACGTATTTAAGGTTCAGCTAGATTTTTACATAAAGAAAGGAATTAAGGGATATGAGGAAAAGGCAGGTAGATGGAGTCAAGTCAATGATCAGAGCAGCCATGATCTTATTGAATGGCGGAGCAGGCTCGATGGGCCGGATGGCCGACTCCTGCTCCTATTTCTTGTGTTCTGAGGCTACATAGTAAATATGTTTTTGCTTGGAATGTCTTATTCCTGTAATAAATTGTACATTTGTAGAGTTATTGGATCTATGAAAATGTATATACCTGGTTATATTAATGAATGTATCTGTTTCTCTGTCATCCTTTCCCTTTCTATAATTTGCTTTTATGAAGAAACATTGAGTGTTCATCAGCCAAAGGAACCATCAAGAACAGAGGACTGGATCTCTTCAAAGAAGTGGCTTGACACATGTGGCTTGAAGGCACATAAACTGACTTTCTACGATGTACTTGCCGACTGTGCTTTTCGGCATTCTGATGGCATAGTGAACATAAAAGGGAAGCCAGTGAATGAGTGCATTCAAACTGATGCAGTAAGTGAGGCATTATCCAGGGTGGGGGGCTGGGAGTGTGGGTATGGTTTCTCTACAGGTGCGGCCTGACCCACTGAGTGTTTCCAAAGAATATTTATATCCCTTGAGTTCAAATTTCAGGCATCTACAATGTTTTGATTTTCACTCTTAGATTTAAGGGGTGGTTGAAAAGGTTTTGTTCATTTGCTGGAGTGCATCTTGTATATGGCACGTTCAGCCCACTGGATGTGGAGGAAGTGAATGGAGTTCTGATCAAGTGGGCTACTTTTTTTTCCAAAGGTAGACCTTGAAGGTTGTCAGAACTCAGCACTTCTTGGATAGCTTCGTATATCATAGATTTTGGAAAAGGCTTTGGGAGTTGCTTCCCGCAGGCCACCAACTTACTTGTAAATGCTGCTTTTTCTCGAGTAAAATGGACTTGGGCTCTGAGGTCAATAGGGAAACTTGCGACTCTCCCAAAGATGGAAGGAGGTGGCTGATAGGGTGGGTGGGTATTAGTTGATACACTCACTTCTTAATCTGTAGGGCTATTGTCTGCTTCCAGTGCTTTGTCCAATGATTCACAACTCCAAGCGGCATGTTGGCGTTAACGATTAGTGCAACAGCTTTGCAGCACCAGCGACCGGGACTGAGAATCAAATCCCACGCTGTCTGTAAGGAGTTTGTACATCCTCCCCTTGTCTGCATGGGCTTCCTCCGGGGACTTTGGTTTTCTCCCACTGTTAATAATGTATTGGGGGTCTAGGTTAATTGGGTGGAATGGGCTGAAATGGCTTGTTACCATGCTGCATGCCTAAATTTAAAATTTAAGTTTAAATCCAAGCTTCTCAACTCCATCCTTCTCAATCGTTGACCAAAGATTGCCAAGAGTCAGCGAGGAACTGAATTTCTTCAAAGAAGCATCAAGGTTCATTTTATTGTCATGTAACAATACAAAACATGTCATATACATGATATACTTCAACGTTTGTCTGACATAAGGCAAACAAAGAGTCACCATGAGCATTGGCCGGCACCCCTAACAATAAGAGAGAGAAAGAATCATGAGAGCCCCTTCAGAGACGCTGAGTATCCAGCGATTCGCTCCCAGCACTCCCGCAGCCTCTGCAGCCATACAGACTCCTGTTCAAACCATTGGCAACCCAAGCTCCAGGTCCAAACTAACGACACAACTGGGAAGCCTTCAGCGCCTGTGGCCCCTTGAGAGCTCCTCTTGCTTTGCACAGTCTTTGAAACTTCTCTCCACATGGTAATCTCTGTACATGAAAGAACCTGGAATTGGGTGCCTGCTTCAGAACGGTTAGTGAACAATGAAGCCTGGCCAACATGTTTGACTTGGGGTGACTAGGGCCTTAATGCTGGGGATGTTGTCCTGGGAGAGGACATATTCTTCCAGTGATCTTGGAGGTTATTGCTGAGGTATCATTGGTGGTATCTCTCCACTGATCTGGGATGCCTTCTGTAAATAATCCAGGTCTCAGATGCATGTAGGATGGAAGGGGTTATTGCTGCCCAATAGACTCAGGTTTGTGCTTGTTCTAAGGTTTCAGTCTTCAAATACAGAAAAGGTTTGCAGGTACATTGAAGGTTTGGAGAATTACATTATCAATATCAAGTCAGGTTTATTGTCATTTGATTGCACAAGTACAATCCAATGACACAACATTCTCAGGTCTTTGGTGCAAAACACAAAGGCACCCAACCAGACATGACACACATACAGACAAACAATATACATGCAGGACAAGCATTCATATATACAAATAAATACATAAATATTGTTTAGTAACTCTCAGAGTCTTGGATAATTAGTGTGAGCAGTTCCTTTGGTCATTCAGCATTCTCACTGCCCTTGGAAAGAAGTTCAAGGTTCAATTCATTATCATGTGATTGAAACCTGTCATAGTACATGAAGTTGCTTTGTCTGCTGAAAGGGAGACAGATTGGCCAGCGGCAAAAATTGCGTGAAGCACCTCTCACAGTCAGACCAAGGGAAGCAAATGTCTCCCCAGAGTCGCCAGCAAATCTCCAGCCACATAGAGTCCAGCCCAAACCATTGGCAACCCGAGCTCCAGATCCAAACCACCAACACAATTAGGAACCGTTCAGCGCCCTCGGCATCCTCTCGCTTCCCGGTTAAGATACGTGGTATCCATTCAGCCAGTTTCAAGCCTGTTTCTGGCAGGCTGCCACCTGGTGTAAGTCCCTTGACAGCAATCTCCAGCATTCCATAGCCTGTGTCTCCTTGAGTCATCAACAGCCGCCCGCCCGTGTGTTCCTCAGCCGCGTAACCTCTTATTGGTCTACTGCTGTGTTCACCATCCCATGGGTCACTTCCTCTGTTTCCCCTTCTCAGATAGGGGGTGGTCTCCCTGTTTTCTGATGCCCTGCGCAAGTCCTCCGCTTACCGGAAACAGCAGTCCCTTGTGGCCTCCATATTGGGCACATACCCTGCGGTGACGGGATTTCAAATACAACCACCGTCACCTTCTTTAACAGGCCATTAAAAGCCAGGCTATTTCAACAGGCTGTTTCTCGCTTGGTTGCGCTTTCCTGCATCTCTTCTTCAAATGGTGACTCCCACTGTCTGACCTTGGGCTTTTAACCATTGGAGTATTTTACAAGGCTAGTTTATGTCAGTAATAGTTGCCATCATTTACCCCCCACTCACTTGCCACTTTGCCTAATCCCTTGCCTACCACAGAGCACTTATGGCATCCTATTGCTGTAAATCTACTGGAGCAGCTTGGGTAATAACATGGCTGGTTCTGTGAGGAAGTCTCCAGTACTACAGCTGGTATGTTGTCATGACCTTTAGCTTTAGATATATCCAAGACCCACAGCAGCTCTGGATGAGGCCAAGATGAATGATCCCTTTCACTCTCCTGGCAGAAGTTGGTTGCGAATGCTTCAGCCTTATTTGATGCATTCAGACTACGTTGTTCATGTCAGACTTCGAGCTCACATCTCCAATGTTTAAAGTGGCAGGCTGAATCAAAGTACTGTAATATAATTCAGCTGTAAATAATGTCAGATACACACAACAGTACCCTCCTGCTGAGACTACTGACTTTGGGCCTTTTGGCTTAGAGGCAATGGGTGTGCATGAGTAGCAGAGAGAGTAAATCACGAACGTCTGCAGACGCGGCGACTGAAGTAAAAATACCGCGCTGCCAGTCAAACAGCGAACTTTATAAAGCAGAGATAAAGATACATAACCAACGTTTCAGGGTTGAGCCCTTCATTAATGTATGAGCAAAAGGTAGGCAGGCATCTGAATAAAATGGTGGTAGGGAGGAGCATAGTGGATAAGGGAGGGAGGGCACAACAGCAAATGAGGGGGAGGGGGAATGGCTCTGTGAATGGAGAGGGAAGGAGACAGAGGGATAGGGAAGAGAGGAAAAATGGGGGTGTGGTTGAGCAGGTACTGGAGAAATTAGCCTGAATGCCACCTGGTTGGAGAGTGTCAAGACGGAATATTAGGCTTCGCTCCTTCAATTTATAGATGGTCTTGTGCACGAGGCCATAGACAAATGCGTTGATGTGGCAGAATCCAAAAGGTTGGCCACTGGGAGATCCCTGTCATTGATGTGGACAGAGTGAAGGTGCTCAGTGAAGTGATCTTCCAGGTTGCACCAGCCAATCCGATGGAGAGAAAGCCGTAACTGGAACACTGAAAGCAGTAGATAACTCCAGAAGATTAAGAAGTGAAGTGTTACTTCATTGGGAAGGACTATTTGGGGCCCCAGTACTTTCCTTCAGGGTGTTAAAATTGTTTGAGATTAATTATATAGGTTTACCATTAACCACAATGGAAACAGTTTTGGTTGCCACACCATTAGAGTAAACTGGGATTCACTGGTTGTGTGTTGACTGATGGCTGGTTCCACCCCCACCCCATCTGCTCACATATAACCCTGGTTTCATTCCTAAACCCAGAACCCTTCTGTGAAGCCCTACTAAGCTAATAAAGCATTTGTTCTCCCTCCAGTCATGAGAGCTTTTATTCGCGCTACAATTTTATTAGTTTATTCCATAACGATGGAAGCTCTATTCAAGCCAGGTATGCTACTGACAGACCCTCTGTTCCCCAACACGGCTGACGAGTTCACACACTGGCTAAATTGCTTCCAGGCCTACCTGAACATGACCGCAGATGTCTTCCACACCAATCAATTCAGGAGGTCTGCACTTGTTTCGAGGGTAGGAAAGAAAGGATATGCAGTCATCAGGGACTGCACTACATATGATCCTGCCATCGAGGCGTTGAAGGCTTGGTACCCGAAGTTGCAAAATGAGGTCCTAGCGAGGCACTCACTCACACAACGTTGCCAATGGCCAGGAGAGACCATTAATGACTACCTGCTGGATTTGTGGACACTTGCCAAGAAGTGGAGGTACAAAGTGGCTACGAGCTGCGTTCATGAGGAAGAACAGATCCGGGTCTCTCTAGTCGTGGGGGTCCGCTTGAGGTACGTGAGGCAGCGACTGCTCGAGTCGGGGAGAAAAATGACCTGGCTAACCATGTCGAACTGGCCAAATCGCTGGAACAGGTCAAGCTTGAGAGCGACATCCTCGAAGTCAGCGAGCTCGCTCACCCAGGTGACCTCCTTCCAAGGACCGGCTGCTCCCGCTACCCCCGCCCCAATGTCTGCTGCTTCCCGTGCTAGGGAGTGCTTTTTCTGTGGCAAGAACCAACATCCCTGATCTCGTTGCCCTGCAAAAGACTCAGCGTGTTCCAGCCATGGCAAGAAAGGGCATTGAGTGAAGGTTTGTTGCATGATGGGAAGCCTGGGGAAGTCTGCAGCCTGCATCTCTCCCGGATCTGATTCCAGCCCCAAGCTGTCTGCCCCAAATTCACCTGAACCCACTTGCTGCGCTACACACCAATGGAGGGTGGCCATTACGACCTAAATTCAAACTTGGCGCCTTTATCATTGGAAAAGGAAGGAGGGTGGCCATCTTATGCATGCAGGGCAACCCAGGATGGTGGGGGGCCACTCAAGTGAGGAGCATGGTCCTAGATCAGGACAGGCCTCACCAACTCAGCAACTCCATAGTGACTGTGAAGGTAAATGGGCATTCCGCCAAATGCCTGATCGACACGGGCTCTACTGAAAGCTTCATAGAAACATAGAAGATAGGAGCAGGAGTAGGTCATTCGGCCCTTCGAGCCTGCTCCGCCATTCAACGAGATCATGGCTGATCTTAAAGTTCAGTACCCCGTCCCCGCCTTCTCTCCATAACCTTATACTGAAGAAATAGATCTAATTCCCTCTTAAATAGATTTAATGAACCTGCCTCTACTGCCCTCTGTGGCAATGAATTCCACAGATTCACCACCCTCTGGGTAAAGAAATTCCTCCTCATCTCGGTCCTAAATGGTTTGCCTATTATCCTCAAACCATGGCCCCGGGTTCTGGATTTTCCCATCCTTGGAAACATCCCATCTGCATCCATTCTGTCCAGTCCTGCCAGAATTTTATATGTCTCTATGAGATCTCCTCTCAATCTTCTAAACCCCAGTGAGTACAATCCCAATTTGCGCATAGACTCACAGACTGTACAAGAGTACAACTAAAGATGTATCCTTCCAATTACCACATATTCCTCGTGTCTCATCCACATTCTATGCGTGTTCAACAACATTGTATAGTATATCTGTCATTTGAAAGGGTGGGGGGAGTTCTGTAAATTTTGCTTACATATATTTGATGAACTGTGTGCTCTGGTGCTGTTGGGTCCGAACTTCCTGTGTCAACTTAAAAGCGTGACCTTGGAGCATTTTGGTCCCCATCCCCCCCGTAAAGGTTCAGAACAGAGGTCTCCAAAAATCAGAACCCACATGCAGCCTCTCCACACGGAATATCGACCTCTCTTCCCAGATTTGTCCTCAGACTGCAAATCTATTGCTACCAAGAGCAGGAGGTACAGTACAGCAGATCAAGATTTTATAAAGTCTGAGACACAATGTCTGCTTTTTTTTTTTTTTTTTTTTTTTTTTTTTTTTTTTTTTTTTTTTTTTTAAATTTTTTTTATTTTTCACACCATAAATCACATTAGCCATGATATACACTATTTCTTTTCACACATATACAGTGACTTTTTCTCCCCCCCCCCCTTTCCTCCCAAACCACCCCCCCACCCCCCCCTCTCATCCATTTTAGGTATACAATCTAGGTTGCATTAAGCCAGTCAGACAATGTTGTCATTCAACCAAATTACACCAGAAATTCTACTGAGTCCATTCTTTTCTTTCCTTCTCCTTCCATCAACTTAGGTAATGTTTGTCCCCGGTAGGTTTTCGCTATTGTATTTAATGTAAGGCTCCTATACTTGTTCGAATATTTCAATGTTATTTCTTAACCAATATGTTATTTTTTCTAATGGAATACATTTATTCATTTAAATTTGGTAGTTTCTTCCTTTTAATTTGGTTATGTATTCCATTAATATTTAAAGACATATAGTTCAGCGTAGCCCTTTTATATTTTGTTTATCTTCTCTTTCCGTTTTTCCATCATTACCTTTCCTCCTTTTCCATTTCTGTTTTCTTATTTTCAACTCTTTATAAGACAACATTCCTACAACATCTAACATTTTCCTTATTCTCCTATTTCTATCTTATTTATCCCCAATCTCCCCTTCACCTCCTGAGTTGTCCTTTATCCCTTGTCGGACAACCACATCTCCCCTCTCCATTTGGATTTGCGAATCCACTCGCAAGCGTCAACTGATTTTGCAGTGACCGCTATTTCCCCCCACCCCGCCTCCCCCAGAAAAGATTTCACTTTTCATATGTCACAAAGGTCCCTCTTTTAATTCCCTCCTTATTCTCTCTATTCCATTACCTTCCCTTATTAATTCTTGTCTATACTATCCATATTTTCCTCTAAGTACAGATACATTCATGTATGCTCATTGTCTCTATTCACTCTTATACCTCTTTACCTGCATACATATCAATCGTGATCATTTTTACTCTCATTACCCGTCTTCATCCCTCAGTCTATTTTTGTCTTTACCCACATACATATCAGTCGTGATCATTTTAACTCTCATTACCCGTCTTCCTCCCTCAGTCTATTTTTGTAATTGTTCTGCAAATTTTCGTGCTTCTTCTGGATCCGCGAATAGTCTGTTTTGTTGTCCTGGAATAAATATTTTCAATACCGCTGGATGCTTTAGTATAAATTTATACCCTTTCTTCCATAAAATCGCCTTTGCTGTATTGAACTCTTTTCTCTTCTTTAGGAGTTCAAAACTTATATCTGGATAAATGAAGATTTTTTGTCCTTTATACTCCAGTGGTTTGTTGCCCTCTCTTACTTTTTCCATTGTCTTCTCCAGTACCTTTTCTCTTGTAGTATATCTTAGGAATTTTACTACAATAGATCTTGGTTTTTGTTGTGGTTGTGGTTTAGAGGCCAATACTCTATGTGCCCTTTCTATTTCCATTTCATGCTGTAGTTCTGGACATCCTAGGGTCTTAGGGATCCACTCTTTTATAAACTCCCTCATATTCTTGCCTTCTTCATCTTCCTTAAGGCCCACTATCTTTATGTTATTTCTTCTGTTATGGTTTTCCATTGTATCTATTTTTTGAGCTAGTAGTTCTTGTGTCTCTTTAGTTTTTTTATTAGATTCCTCCAATTTCTTTTTTAAGTCTTCTACCTCCATTTCTGCTGCTACTGCCCGCTCTTCCATCTTGTCCATTTTCTTTCCCATTTCTGTTAAGGTCATCTCCATTTTATTTATTTTCTCTTCTGTGTTGTTTATTCTTTTTCTTAAATCCTTAAATTCCTGTGTTTGCCATTCTCTAAATGATTCCATGTATCCTCTAATAAGAGCAAGTATATCCTTTACCTTGCCTCTCTTTTCTTCTTCTATTTCACCATACTCTTCCTCTTCTTCTTCCTCTGGGTTGGCCATCTGTTGTTTCTTTGCTGCCCTTTCCTCCTCTTCTATCTTGTTTCTATTGTCTTCTGTGGTCTCTTCTTGCTGCAGGTGTTCTGCAGCTGTCGTTGCCGGCTGTGGAGATCGACTCCCCAGCTGGTCCCCCCTCCCGTCGGTGTGTTTTTTTTCATTCGCATCGCGCATGCGCGAAACTTCGCGCATGCGCGGTTGCGCACTTTTGTTCGGCTCTGCGAGCCATTTTTGTAGTCCATTATTTACCGACCTGAGGGAGCGGGTTTCTCTCTCCGCAGCGGGCCTCTTCGGACAGGTAAGGCCTTCACCTTTTTCCTCCTTTGTCTTCTCTTCCTCTCTTCTTACCGTTGCTTTCGACTTTTCTTTTTTTGTCGCCATCTTCTTTCCACCTTTATACTCACTTTTCTGTAACTTTTATTTCTGTGCCTTTGTGTTTTCTCTTGTTTTTCCCGACTTTTCTGGAGAGGGCTGGAGTTCACCGTCCGGCCACTACTCCATCACGTGACTCCTCCCAGACACAATGTCTGCTTGATGAAGGTATCATCAAACCTAGCACCAGCCCGTGGAGAGCACAGGTGGTAGTGGTAAAAGAGGAAAACAAGTCCAGTCAAACTATTAATTGGTACACACTCCTGGAAGCATACCCCTCCCTCGAATTTTGGACACGGTGAATGATATTGCATGATATCGGGTCTATTTGACCATTGACCTGAAAACTGTTTATCACCAGCTGCCAATCCGTTCTGATGACTGTCCATATATAGCATTTAAAGCTAACGCCCGTCTCTATCAATTCCGGAGGGTCACTTTCGGTATTACTAACGAGGTTTCTATCTTCCAGATAGTGGGCAAGTATGAGTTGAAGGCTACCTTCCCCTACCTCGATGATGTCACCATCTGTGGCCAAACCTTGGAAGACCATGACCCCAACCTCCAGAGCTTCAACCATACATATAACTCTGACAAGTGCGTGTTCAGGACTAAACATCTGGCTATTCTGGTCTACGTGGTAGAGAATGACATCATTGGCCTTGATCCCGATAGAATGTACCCCCTGTTAGAGGTCCCTATTCCCAGGACCACAAAGGCCTTGACGAGATACCTGGGGTTTTACCCTCTCACCCTCTCGGCTGAAGCCCAAATGGCTTTTAACTATCTCTGGAACCATGAGAGCCTCTGTAGACGAGAATGTACCTTTCCAAGTGGGAAGTGATGCTTTGGACATAGCCCTGACCGTTACCCTCAACTAGGTAGGCAGGCCGGTTGCATTTTTTTCTCGGACATTGCAAGGCCACGAGCTCTGGAACCCATCTGTGGTAAAGGAGACTCAAGCATTGTAGAAACCATGAGGCACTGGAGACATTACCTGGCTGGTAGGAAATTTATGCTCCTCACTGACCAGCGCTCAGTCGGATTCATGTTTAATTATGTTAGAGGGGAAAAATCAAAAATGACAAGATTGCTCGGTGGAGAATCGAGCTCTCCATCTACAATTATGACATTGCCTATCGGCCAGGACTCTTTAACGACCCTCCAGATGCCAGATCCAGGGGAAGCTGTGCCTCCTCACACACCGGTCAACTGCGGTCTCTGCATAATGAGCTCTGCCATCCAGGGGTTACCCGCATGGCTCATTTTGTCAAGGCGTGCAATCTGCCCCACTCCATGGAAGATGTTAGTGAAATGATCAGGTCTTGCCAGGTCTTCGTGGAGTGCAGGCCGCATTCCTACCACCCCGCAAAGGCACAGCTGATTAAGTCATCCAGGCCCTTTGAACGGCTCAGTGTTGATCTTAATGGACCTCTCCCCTCCATTTCTTCCTCTCTATCATTGATGAGTACTCCCACTTCCCATTCGCCATTCCATGTCCAGACATGTCCACTTCGTCAGACACGAAGGCCCTAGATTCCATTTTCACCCTGTTCGGGTAACCCAGCTATATTCATAATGACCAGGGCTCATCCTTTATGAATGATGAGCTACATCAGTACCTGTTGATGAGGAGCATTGCGTCCAGCAGGACTACTAGCTACAACCCCCCAGGGGAATGGGCAGGTTGAAAAGGAGAACACCGTGGTCTGGAAGGCTGTTAAATTGGCCCTGAAGTCAAAAGGCCTTCTAGACTCACACTGGCAGGAAGTCCTTCCTATGGTGCTCCCATTCCATCTGGTTGCTACTATGTACCGTGACCAATACTACTCTCGAGCTCCTATTCACTTTCAAAAGAAGAGTGACATTAGGAACAACACTCCCAATCTGGCTCACTACACCTGATCCAGTCCTTCTCAGGAAGCACATGAGGAGAAGCTAGACCGACACCCTGGTGGAAAGGGTGAATGCTCCATGCCAACCCCATATATGCCTATGTGGAGTACCTGTTTGGCAGGGAGGACTTCGTCTCCATCAGGAACCTGGCACCCACCATAACAGAGGGTCCGTTGCCTCAGGTGCCCTGTGAGCCACGGAGCTCATTCTCGCCACCCCAGTCAGGGCCTCGGGGATCTGGTTCAGGAGGAAAGTGCACCCCCCTCCACCTTTGAGCCAGAGACCCAGCCCGCCTCCCCTCCCTCACAAGGGGACCAAGAGACCCAAGGTCCCCCGGTGTTAAGGCACTCCACCAGGATCTTCAGACCCCGGACTGCTTAAATCTGTAAATTTGTAAATAACTGTATATTTTTCAACCATTTTTTTTCTGAACCCATGTTCTCTGTCTTCATTCAAGTCCCTAAATTCTACAGGAAGGGGTGAATGCAGTGAACTGGGATCCACTGGTAGGGTGTTGAGCTGATGGCTGGCTCCACCTCCCTACTCCGTCCCCATCTGCTTACGTATAACCCTGGTTTCCCGCCTAAACCCAGAACCCTTCTGAAGACTACTGTGAGACCCGACCCTTAGTTATAAGGTAATAAAAGCATTTGTTCTCCCTCCAGTCCTGAGAGCTTTTATTCATGCTACAACCAGGCATGCTCTGAACTAGATATTGTGTCTTAAAAATTCAAATTTTGGGGGAGTGGAATATTATGATATAAATGTCAAATTTTCCATTAATTATTAATCACATTAATATTAATGTAAAAATAAATACACCTGAAATGATTTTGACTTACCAAACTATGAAATTGTCCCATCTCAAAACCCTTAGCTTTGTTCAGGAGCTAACTTGAAAAGAAGTTAAATAATGATATTGTAACCCTCCGTTCCCAGCAGGAAGTTAATACGAGAAGTAGTAAGGATGTTTTAAACAAACAAAAAAATGTCATTGTTGAAAAGAGAAACGTTGGAAATCATTGGAAAAAGCATTTAAGAAGCTACCAAATTTATGCCTCCCACCCCCCACCGTTTCAGTCAGGTGCCTGTCTGTTTGTTGCTCAGACTTTTGCAAATGCTAGAATCTTGAGCAGACGGATTTATTTTCAGATTTATTGTCAGAGCACATACATGCCATCGCATAAAAAAACCCTGAGATTCTTTTTCCTGCTGGCGAGGCAGAATTGTTGGAGGAACTCAGCAGGTCTGACAGCATCCATGATGGAAATGATCAGTCAACATTTTGGATCGAGACCCAATGTGACCTCTTTTATTCCTTTGGGTGTTCCTGCCACTCTTCCTTTCTTTTAATGAGCTGTTAGATGCAGTGACATCTTTTACATCTGTAACTTTGAAACCTTAATCTATTTTTTAATCAATACATCTCAATATAAAACTCTGAAATCTTTCCCAGTCGTTCAGTGATGGTGCTGAGGACAAATCCAAAACAGTCCATGCCCTACGTGAGGGTCTCCAAGTTTGCTTTAGCTTTGTTGGTTTCCTATTGCTGACAGCTGACATTCACTCACTCTGTATATGGGCTCGATTTAAGACTACTGAATGAGTCACTTGTTCCATTTGAAGGGAAGTTGAAAACTGAAGGGCCACGGATTTCCTTGGAGTTCTTCCATGCTTGAAATCATATCAAGGCCAGAGATGAAGGAGAGTACTTCTTGGTTGATTTAAGTTCAGTGTCTGTAGCATTTCTGGCAAGATTACAACATTGGAATAGTAATAGCTTCAAGTATTATAAGGTCTAAAGAAGTGGTTCCCAACTGGTGGGCCACAGCGTGTTGCCATGTGGGTCTTTAAAAATGTTAAATAAAATACTTTAAATTAGATAAAGATGTGTTTCTTACAGAGCTGCTTTTGATTTGAAAATATAGCTGTCATTGCCACTTGTGGGCCATGGCATGTTAGGCTGGAGACCAGGTGGGCTTTAGACCGAAAAAGGTTGAAAATCATTGGTAAAAGCATTTAAAAAGCTACCAAATTTATGCCTCCCACCCCCCACCGTTTTAGTCAGGTGCCTGTCTGTTTGTTGCTCAGACTTTGTGTGGTGGAACTCGACACTGCGGGCATGTCCTCGCTGGGCTGGGCAGGCTGGCTCACCTGCTGCACCTGTAGCCCCTCCCCACGATCCCCTAATAAGAGCCTTAATCTCCTCCCTCATACCTGCCTTGGACATGAGTCAGTAACATGTAGAGGCACATCTGGGTCTTCTGATCAATAAAGCCTTTGTCTCTTGCCTCACGTCTGCGAATGGTCATTGACCGCACCCACACCTTGATGAAGGGCTCAGGCCCGAAACTTGGGTTATATATCTTTACCTACTTTGAACGCTGTGGGACCTGCTGAGTTTCTCCAGTAACCTTGTGTATTAATTGCAGTCAGAGCACCTGCAGACTTTCTTGTTTCACAAATAGGTGATATTGTTGAGAAGCCCATTATGGGTAGAGTCATGGAGCTTTTTTGGCACAGAACAGGTGCTCTGACCCAACTTGTCAATGCTGACTAAGTTATTTACCGAAGCTCATCCCCTGCCTGTGTGTGGCCCATATCCTTCTAAACCTCCTCTAGCCATACACCTCTCCAAATGTCTTTTAAATGCTACCTTTAGTCCCACCCCTGCCACTTTCTCTCGTTGCCAATTCTACATACTGCACCTCCCAACCTGTCTGTATGAGAAAGGTGCTCCACCAATCCTTTTTAAATCATTCATATCTCACTTTAAATCCATGCTCTTCCCGTTTTAGACTCTCCTACTGTGGGAAAGATTATGATTTCAAATGATGCCCCTCATAATTTTATGCATCTCCTTTGCTCCAGGAATTTCTGTTATGTTTGCAATACACAATTGCCATCAAAACAATAACCAAGTGATAGGGTAACTGGCCTCGCACTGCCCTCTAGTGATAAAAACAAGACAGTGAAACACAAAAGTCTGCAGATACAGTATTTGTTGTAAAATCACAGAAATGCTCGAGAAACTCAGTTGGTCTCACAGCTTCCATTTTGAGGCAGACGTCTGTCAAGAGTGTCTTCTGGGATGAAGACGGAGAGATCAAGGAAAGAAAGTGTGTTGCTAGAGATGGACCAAGTGAATTTGAGGTTGGGGTGGAATTTGGCAGCCAAGTGTAGGAAGTCAACGAGTTCATCATAGGTAATGAGGCAGCACCAAAGTGTTCGTCAATATCGCGGAAGAAGAGTTGAGGGGCTTTGCCTGGTAGCATGGATTGCTCCATGTTGCCAATTAAAAGGCAGACATAGCTGGGGCCCATGCGGGTACCCATGGCTACCCCTTTGACCTGGAGAAAGTGGGATGAGTCAAAGAAGAAGATGTTAAGGGTGAGGACAAGCTCCTTTCACAGAGCCAAAATCAATTCTCACCTTTCCTCTTATCATATCAAATTAACACCTTTTGTTGGCCTGGACACCTTTCCCGACCAGCCTTCAGTCTCGTTATCCTGATGCTTTCCGTTTATTCCTTGAAGAGGGGCTCAAGCCCTGTGTCAGGACAGCATGAAAGCAGTCATTAGTGCCAGGTACAGGTTGGTGCAATATAATTTCCTGTATCAACTGCACCTCACACCACAAAAAGTACATAAATCCAAACCAGAAACCTCTGAAATGTGTTCCAGATGTGGTGTGGAGACTGGAATCTTTATGCATTCAACCTGGCTGTGTATAAAGATGAGATCCTTCTGGGAGGACCTGGGCACATTCTGAAAAAAATAACAAAGGTGGATTTTCCATAGGATCCAGAATTGTACCTACTGGGAAACATTACGGATGTGTGTTTTAAACTGTCCAGAAACCAAATTCAGTCTGTGAAGGTCACCTCGGCAGTAGCCAGGAAATGTATAATGGTCATGTGGAAGTCCAACTCCCAATTAAATATTACACAATGGAGTAAGGAAATGGAGAGTTGTATTTCCTTGGAGAATTTAAGGAAGAAATATAACACATTTGTTAGTGTGTTGTAACTCTATCCAGAACACATTGGTACACAGATATAATTATACCCCTTCTGAATAAAAGAAAGGTAATAACCCGTGCTGGTAATGGAATGATTGAGATAAATGAAGTGGGTCGTGGCGCAGATGACATACTCTTGTATTTTGTTCCATTTTTTAAATTTTAGGTTACTTTGTGTTTTTCTTAAGTTCCCCTAAGGGTCTGTGACATTACTGATAATTTTTTTTGTGTTTGTTTAATGTTTATAATCTTTTTCTTGTGGTATTAGGGTATGGGAGGGAGAGGAGAGGGTTGGGGGGGGGGTGGGGAGAAGCAGATTCTGTATGTTATATACTATTGTTGAGAGAGATTGTGTTTGTTTGGATTTGTGTGAGTCTTTGAAAATCAAAATTAAAATATTTTAAAAAAGGCCAAATTCGATAAGGTCCCGCATAAACGACTGGGTTCCAAAATCAAGGCTCATGGGTTTGGGGGAAAAGTATTGATGTGGATTGAGAACTGGCTGGCAGGTAGAAGACAGAGAGTTGGATAAATGGCTCGTTTTCTGAGTGGCAGGCGGTGACCAGTGGGGTACCACAGGGATCTGTACTGGGACCCCAGCTGTTCACAATTTACATTAATGATCTGGATGAGGGGATTGGTTGTAATATCTCCAAATTTGCAGATGACACTAAGCTAGGAGGGGTTGTGTGCACGGAAGAGGGGGTCAGGAAGCTCCAGTGTGATTTGGATAAATTGGGGGACTGGGCAGATACATGGCAAATGCACTACAATGTGGATAAATGTGAGGTTATCTACTTTGGTAATACAAACTGGAGGGCAGATTACTATTTGAATGGCAATAGATTAAGAGATGGGGAAGTGCAGAGAGACCTAGGGGTACTTGTACATCAGTCTCTGAAGGCGAGCATGCAGGTACAACAGGTGGTTAAAAAGGCAAATGGTATGTTGGCCTTCATATCAAGAGGGTTTGAGTATAGGAACAAGGATAGCTTACTGCAGCTGTACAGGGCCTTGGTGAGACCCCACCTGGAGTATTGTGTGCAGTTTTGGTCACCTTATCTAAGGAAGGATGTTCTTGCAATGGAGCGAGTGCAGAGGCGATTCACCAGGCTGATACCTGGAATGGCAGGAATGACTTATGAGGAAAGATTGCGCAAATTGGGATTGTACTCGCTGGAGTTGAGAAGATTGAGAGGGGATCTCATAGAGACATATAAAATTCTGGCAGGACTGGACAGAATGGATGCAGATGGGATGTTTCCAATGGTGGGAAAATCCAGAACCCGGGGCCATGGTTTGAGGATAATAGGCAAAGCATTTAAGACCAAGATGAGGAGGAATTTCTTTACCCAGAGGGTGGTGAATCTGTGGAATTCATTGCCACAGAGGGCAATAGAGGCAGGTTCATTAAATATATTTAAGAGGGAATTAGATCTATTTCTTCAGTATAAGGGTATTAAAGGTTACAGAGAGAAGGCGGGGATGGGGTACTGAACTTTAAGATCAGCCATGATCTCGTTGAATGGCGGAGCAGGCTCGAAGGGCCGAATGACCTACTCCTGCTCCTATCTTCTATGTTTCTATGTTTCTATATCTTTGCCTCTTATGGATGTAAAGTCACCAGGTGAGTTCCTCCAGCATCTCTGTTTTTATATAAAAATGAGGCATCCCATTTTATCATGAGGAATTAAGTGCCTCGAAAAGTACTTTGCCTGTGAAGGCACACAAAAGAATGTACGCAGAAGACGAATACCAGATTTATCTGTGGTCACGAGGGGGGATTATCTTAGTCTGTGCTTTATGGACAATGTGTGGTGTGTGTCAGGGTCTGGGATTTGAAACATTAAATTTAAATTTAGTCCTACAGCACATTAACAGGCCATTTTGGCCCATGAGTCCGTGCCACCTAATTGCACCCAATTAACATTGTTTTGAACGGTGGGAGGAAACCGGAGCCCTCCCAGGGAAAACCCATGCAGACATGGGGAGAACGTACAAACTCCTTACGGATAGTATGATCCCAACCACTGGCGCTATAAAGGCATTGGGCTAACCACTACCCCAACTGCGCTGCCCAAACTGTTTCTTTTTCCGCAGATGCTGCCTGCTCTTTTCCAGCACTGCCCGATTTTTGATATAAGTCTTAGAAACAATTGGAAGATGGTTCAGTCACTGGAGCACAAGGACTTAAAATGATGGCGTAAGGATTCTGGGGACGTGAGAAAGAAAACCTTAACACGCAGCTGTGATCTGCAATCTGCTTCCTGTGTGGGGAGACATAATTAATCAGAACTTGCAATAGGGAATTGGATAGGTTTGTGGGAAAATAATTTTCAATGTTATGGGGAAAGAATGGTGACATGGGACTGAAGGGATTACTCTACAAACTGCTGGTGTACTTCAACAATATGGCAGTGCATTTGGGAATTCAATGAGAAGTTGCCATCAGACTTGGACTGTGCTGAGTTCCAAAGAATTATAATTTATTGAAGATTTTAGCTATAGATGACCTGAGGGTGTATCATTACTTAAGTGAAGTCTTTCAATGTGAAGCTTCTCCAATCCAGACATAATTCCAGTGCTGGGATCGTATCTTTACTTGTACTGTCTTGATTGTGGATAAATTTAATTGTCTCTATTTTCCAGGAAAGCAGAATTAAGCTGGTAAATGCCAAGTACTGTGGCCAATTTGTACACACCCTGTGGAAAGATGGATCTGTAATGCATGTTCATATCACCGCTGAGAAGTGCAAGCAGTACAAGAAGAGAATGAAGATTGCATTGGAACAGATGCAACAAAGGTAGGTTTAAATCTGTTAGCATTTGGTTGAAGATGTAGTCCACGGAGTCATAGAATTAAATAAAATGGCAATGCAAGGTGGGGCCATTAGGTCCACATCTTAATGGTGGTGAAAGTGGCTAACCATTTTCAACATAAGGGATGTTTTTGATCCAGCACACAGCATTCTGGAGGGGCAGGGCGAGCAGCCAGATATTGTGGTCCATGTGGGGACCAATAACATAGACAGAAGTGATAACATAGACAGAAGTGGGGATGAGTTCCTGAAGAAAGAGTATATGGAGTTAGGAAAAAAGCAGGACCTCAAGGGTGATAATCTCGGGATTGCTACCTGTGCCATGTGCTTGAGAGGGTAGGACTAGGAAGATGAGGTGGATGAAGGTGTGGCTAAAGAGTTGGTGCAGGGGGCAGGGGTTCACATTTATCTCTTCTGGGGATCGTCTGACATGTGCAAGAGGGACGGGGTGCACTTGAACTGGAGGGGACCAATATTTTTATGGGCTAGAGCTATTGGGGAGGGTTTAAACTAGTTTGGCAGGGGGGTGGGCATCAGAATGAGAGTGCAGAGATTTGGGGGTAGAAGAACAGATTTGAAGGGAGAGAGGAACCAGAATATTAAAGTTAATGAAGGAGGGGATGGTAAAAGCAGGTGGTAATCAAAGGAGTCTATGTGGGGGACATTCTCTCAAGTGTGCATATATATCTATATATATATCTATATATATATATCTATATAGATATATATATAGATATATATATATATTTCAGTGCAAGGAGCGTTGTAGAAAAGGTGGATGAGCTTAGAGCATGGATTGACACATGGAAATATGATATTGTAGCCATCAGTGAAACTTGGTTGCAGAAGGGGCATGAATGGCAGCTAAATATTCCAGGATTCTATTGCTTTAGGTATGATAGAACAGGGGGGTTAAAAGGTGGAAGAGTCGCATTGCTTGTTAGAGAAAACATTTCAGCGGTGCTATGGCAGGATAGTTTGCAGGGCTCATCTGGAGAGGCTATTTGGGTAGGATTGAGGAATGGAAAAGGCATGAAAACGCTAATGGGAGTGCATTATAGACCCCCTAATGGGCTCAGGGAATTAGAGGAGAAAATTTGTAAAGAGATAGCATGTATGTGCAATAAACATAAGGTGGTGATTATAAGAGATTTTAACTTTCCACACATTGACTGGGGCACCCATATTGTAAAAGGTTTGGATGGTTTGGAGTTTGTTAAAGTTTTCTAAATCAATACATAGAAGAACCGATGAAAGAGGGGGCAGTATGGAATCTCCTCTTAGGGAATGAGGAAGGTGACAGAGGTTTGTGTTGGGATCATAATACTATTATTTTTAGTTAATAATGGAGAAGAATAGGGGTGGTTGTGGATTGGGATAATTTATTTTCAGGGAAGGATGTAACAGAAAATGGACGATATAACTAGCCTGTTTCCGTGCTGTAATTTTTTGTATGATTAGAACAACATAAGTAGGAGTGGGAGTAGCCTCTCCAGCCTGACAAACCTCTCCAGCCTGACAAGTCTGCTCTGCCATTCATTGAAATCATGGCTGACCCGGTGATAGGCTCATCTCCACCTCGCTGCCTTTTCCCCATCTCCTTTAATTCCCTTATGGAAAAAATCTATCCAACCTTGTCTTAGACATGTTTACTGAGGTAGCTTCCACTGCTTCAATGGGCAGCAAATTCCACTGATTCACCATCCTCTGGGAAAACCAGTTCTTTCTCATCTCCATTCTAAATCTATTGCCCTGAACCTTGAGCTATGTTGCCTAGTTTTATTTTCTATGGACAGTATGTGACCTGCGTTTGTGCACTAGACTACACCCCAGCATCTGCAGGTTTTCTTATTTAGTCCCACATCACCTGCACATCACAGGTTTAACATTGCAGTATTTTTCAAATTCATTGAAGATTTCGGTCTCTACCTCTGCTTCAACCAATGATTTGCATATTTATTCCATCCCCTCAGTAAACTTGCTTTCCTCAGCTTCCCTATAATAGATTTCTTTAAAGCTATGATTTCTGATTTTTGACCTTGCTGTCACTAGGTCTGTCCTAGATGCCCCACCTGGTCCTTCAGTAGTCTTGCCTTTTTGCACCAGTCCAAATGTATCACATCACATTTACAACATAAGAACGGAAGGAATTCCAGTGAGCACAGGCCCAGACTTCAATTCATTAATTCCATTTCTGCCGAAATGTGCTGGTCATTAATCCTTGCTGAAGTCTAAAGTTCCCTCTTCACTATATCAGTCACATTGCCAACTTTAATGTTATCTGCAAATTTCTTCATTGTGGCTCTTGTGTGGTCTCAATCAGTTATGTACACAGTGGCGTCACTAGGGTTGGTATCACCCTCTCCCCTCCCCCCTCATGGACCTCCTCTCGTACCAGACCATACGGAATCCTTAGTAATGGTTTTGTACTAACGCTACTCGTAAATCATAATTGCATATATCACTGTATATACATGGTAATCTTTGGCTTGGCTTCGCGGACGAAGATTTATGGAGGGGGTAAAAGTCCACATCTGCTGCAGGCTCGTTGGTGACTGACAAGTCCGATGCGGGACAGGCAGGCACGGTTGCAGCGGTTGCAAGGGAAAATTGGTTGGTTGGGGTTAGGTGTTGGGTTTTTCCTCCTTTGTCTTTTGTCAGTGAGGTGGGCTCTACGGTCTTCTTCAAAGGAGGTTGCTGCCCGCCGAACTGTGAGGTGCCAAGATGCACGGTTGGAGGCAAGATCAGCCCACTGGCGGTGGTCAATGTGGCAGGCACCAAGAGATTTCTTTAAGCAGTCCTTATACCTCTTCTTTGGTGCACCTCTGTCTCGGTGGCCAGTGGAGAGCTCACCATATAACACAATCTTGGGAAGGCAATGGTCAGTGAGATAAACAACTAGAACAATTAAAATTACACTTTTAAATGACCATATCATACACACAGCTTGAATGTATTTACATTTACGTAGTTTCATGTGATTAAAATGAAAGTTCAATAAGAAAACAGTAGAATTCAAAATATTCATTCTCAAAAAAAGTTATTGATGTAGATTCAGAGATACTAATTATCACAATATTATAGCTAAAACAGAAAATTTGACAAAAGCAGCAACTCTAAAGATATCAGCAGCAACAAAAACAACAGCGCATGCTTGCAGCACGTGCAGACGAAATCACGTGATCTGAAGCACCGTTGTAATTGGGTAATAATGACAGCTCTGACCAGAGCACATTAGAAGGTTCAAAAATAAATTAGCATAGAGTTTTGGGCTTGTGGGTATATTGATGCATGTAAGCTGGCTTACAAAAAATGTTTTTGTTGTTATAACTAACTACAGTGATTTTTTAAATAAAAAATAATAAATTTCTGCCAAAACACTGCACAAAAATTTTATAGACAATCATTTTGGTGTCACCCCCCCCTCTGATGGCGTCACCCGGTGTGGTCTGCATCCCCCGCATCCCACGAGTGACGCCAGTCTAGCTCACTGGAAACAACCTTTTATCCGAATCTTGCAGCACAAAACTAGGTCTTTATCCACCATGTCCATGGTGACCAGTTGTTTAACGCATTAGCAGTTACTGTTTATGTCCTACTCCCATTCTGACTTCTGGTACTGTTTGCAGGGAGTTTGCATGTTCATTTTCCTCAAGTGTTCCTCCTGCATCCCAAAGCTGAGTGGGTTGCTGGAGTTAATTGGCCACTAATTTACCTGTAGTGTAGATAGGTGGGTGGGGTTAAATAACAATGAAGTTGCTGGCACATGTGAGAGAGTAAGTTGTAAAGGTTAAAGCCTTGTGTTTTTTTAATTCTTAGTTAATTTTGTGCCTGTCTCTTTAAGAGAACTATTGTTTGTAGTGTTACCATAGTGACTACGATGTAATATGTTGTAATATCTGCGCAGACTAACAACTTGTTCATTACTCTTCAGGATGTAGAAGGCGTGAGCTCAAGAAATTTTTCTTTGAATTTTCTGTTTCTCTACAATTTGTTGATCTATTTGTTATGAATCTCTTTAAAGTTTAAGCTTTATATACATTTTATATCTTCATTATACAGTAAATGCTTTATTATTCATCATTATGAAAGTCTTAATGTGCAGTTATGCAAAATGTTTATCCATTTTATCAATGAATTAAAGTTACATGAAACAGCAGGCCACAGAGATGGATTTATTGGATTAAAGAGATCGAAATTTGGAATATTGCAGCTCATGCTTTTGCAAGATGATACTTTGAAATTGGGATATATTAGAATAAGGAAAGTGTCGTCTATATAGATTGAAGGGAAATAAGTGGAAAAATGAGTTAATCTGAAGAAGCTGAGGTCAAGTGCGATCCACAAATGTGCTGAACAAACTCTACAGGTCGATCCACAAATGTGCTGAAGAAACTCTACAGGTCACGCAGCATCCATAGGAAGTAAAGGGCAACCAGAGTTTCGGATGGAGGGGCCTCAAGAGCCTTCTTAAATTTTTAAATATAGACATCACAGTAACAGACCATTTCGACCCATGAGCCGTGCTTCCCAATTTATACCCCATTAACCTACACCCTTGGTCCATTTTGAATGGTAGGAGGAAACCAGAGCCACTGGAGAAAACACATGCAGACATGGAAAGAACATACAAACTCCTTACAGACAGCATGGGATTCAAACCCCAGTCCAGTCCTGATGGATGGTGATGTAAAGGCATTGCATTAATCGCTATGTCGACAGTGCTACCCTATTGTTTAGTATTGCAGGATCAAGGTGGAGAATATCGTATCATGGCCTCTGTGGTTCAAGTTCCGACTTCATTCCAAAGGAAATGTGTCTCAGGAAGTGACATCAGAGAGCAGAGGGCTGAAGTTTCACAATAACCTCCAGGTTGACTTGCAATGGGATGTTCTTGGTTGAATTTCACAAACGGTGCAATGCACCTAAGAAATAATTACAAACATAATTTAAACTGGTCTAAATCAACATTATGCAAATAGAGGTATAGAAAAGGGAGTTATTTTGAGTTTAGCAATACCAACAGGATGATAAAATCTGATAATAGAAATACTGAGCAGGTTGGACAATATCCATAGAGTGAAAATAGAGTTAGTGTTACAGTTTAATGGGAGGCCATGGACCTGAAAAGTTCATCCCGTTTCTCTCTCCTTGGATGTCTCCCGACCTGCTGAGTATTTACAGCATTTTAAAAAATAATTTAAACTTTAAATTTAGACATACTGCATGGTAACAGGGCTTTTTTGGCTCACGAGCCTGTGTTGCCCAATTACACCCAATTGTCCTTCAACCTGTGGTACATTTTGAACAGTGGGAAGAAACCAGAGGCTCCTCCCCCACCCCGGGAGAAACCCACGCACACATGGGAGAACATACAAACTCTTTCTAGACAGCACAGGTTTTGAACCCTGGTCCTAATCACTGACGCTGCAACAGCATTGCACTAATTGTTACATTAACCGTACTGCCCATGGTGTTTATTTTAACAGCATTTTTTTTTTGCTTTCCTGTTTTGGTCGGTGCAAGACCAGGATTGATGTTATGGTACCTTCTGAGTGTCATTCTCTGAAATTAATTCATCTGAAGTCAATGGAATTAACTTGGGATACAAAGCAATATGCTGATCCGATTACATAGAGTGGGAGGCACAGCAAATGAGTCGACAGTTGGGGAGAGGCGCGTCCCTTATGAACAAGGAATATCATATTCTGTGACTTCCATTTTTATTTTCTTGCTGAAATTTGCATCCGCCCTCTCCCCCAACCTTTTTATTAGGGCTTCTGCCCTCTTTCTTGCCAATCCTGATGAAACGTTTTGGCCTGAACTATCTGTTGCCTTTCATGGATGTTGCCTGACTTGCTGAGTTCCTCCACCATTTTGTGTGTTGCTTCAGTTTTCTAGTATTTGCAGCTTCGCTGCCTGAAATTTTGTTGAAAGGATGGCTTTGGAAACCTATGATTCTGTAACGGTACTGATTTACCACAGCTTACAAACATGTAAAGATCACACTCACTCCTTTCTTTCAGCACACTGTGAAGTCGACTTTCCTTACTTTGCATTCTTCAACTCCCCATACACCACCCAGCCAAACACCTCTCACCTTCCCATACGGTGGTCCTGACGCTCTCACTCTCCTCCTCCTGCCTCTTAGATTCATCACCTGATGCTTAACATGCCCATGCATGCGCGCTAATATTCACGCACGTGCCTTTGGTTACATCAGCAGCGGCAGCTGGCACCACTTCCACCGAAGGTAGGTATGTAACCGCGACAATTCATCAATGCCATTTGCACTGAACTCACCACAAGGAGCATGTGTGTGAGCATCTTTGTCTGAATATTTTGCTGATAACAAAATACGTAATTCCTCAAAACCATGTGGACCACTAACAAATGGCTTTGGTATCACACTGAATCCAGTAACTTTAGAATGTCTTATAGATTCGTTCAGCATTTTTTTTAACACAAAATCATTTTCCTGGTATCATTTCTCCACAGAATTAACTGGCTTTGTCAAGGGAGCAAGGAGCTGTTTGGGACAATAATTGAGGATCAAATATATATCCTGGTTGACACCTCTCAATCTATGAAAGATAAACTGGAGTTGGTTCAAAAAAAGATCTTCCAGCTGATGCAGGTATGATACCAAGCAGTTCTGACTTTCAGAAAATGTGTTCCCACGTTAAGAAATATTTCTGATGAGCCTGTAGTCATCTGGTCAATGACTTGTATCCGAATAGTGTCAACTCCTCTTTCTTTCGTACAAATGGCTTATGTGGTTACTTCAGTGTGTGGATGAACAGGGAGACTTTGGGGTCCAAATCTATATATCCCTCAAGGTCGTTGCACAGGTTGATAGGATAATTAAGAAAGGCCTTCAGGATGCTGGGGTTCATTAATAGGAGGATTGAGTTCAAGAGTAGAGAGGTCACGTTGCAACTCTACAGATCTCTGGTGAGACCACACTTAAGAGTATTGTGTTCAGTTCTGGTCACCTCATTGCAGGAAGAATGTGGAAGCTATTGAGAGGGTGGTGCTACCTGGACTGGAAGGCAAGGTTAGCAAAGGTGGGACTTTTTTCTAGAAGGATGAGAGTTAACTTGATAGAGGTCTGTAAGATTATGAGAGGCATAGATAGGGTGGACAGCCAGCACCTGTTTCCCAGGGCAGGAATAGCAAACACCAGAGGGCACCTGTACAAAGTGAAGGGAGGGAAGTTTAGGGGAGACATCAGGGGTATGTTTTTTACACAGAGAATTATGGGTGCCCACAATGCTTTGCCAGGGATGGTGGCAGAGGCACTTAAGAGAATCTTCGGCAGGCACATGGATGGAAGAAAAATAGAGGGTTATGGGGTAGGGAGGGTCTAGTATTTTTTAAAGGAATATATGGGTTGGCACAACCTTGAGGGCTGAAGGGCCTATACTGTGCTGTATTGCTCTATGTTGTGGACAGGAGTAAATGTGGAATCGATTCTGGGTGAGTACATGGTCATAAAGCTTGAGAGCAGCAGGGATTATAGATGGGAGCGTTCTGACGAATCTTTTGTTTTTGTTTTAATTAGATAACCTTGACATGATGCAAGAGCTAATTTTTCCAGCAGTTGTGCATGACAAATGAATAGCTGCAACAACTTACTTTCTCCATGAGTTACTAGATGTGGGCTGTTAAAATTGCTTCTTTAGGTGATGATTATTCCCTCGGCGCTGTGGAAATGTGGTTATCACTGTTAAAGGTCCAAAATAAGGATTTATTTTCAACAAAATATTTCAGATACCTGTACTGCAGATTTTTTTTTCTGATTAGACGTACAGCATGGTAACACGAGTCCGTGACGCCTAAATACATCCAATTGATTACAACCCCAGTACATTTGAAGGGTGGGAGGATACTCATGCAGAAATGGAGAGAGCGTACCAACTCCTTACAGACAGTAAGCCCCGGGCTAATCCTGACTCCGTGTGCCGTCGACGCAGAGTCTCCGCGTTCTCTCTCGACTGCATGGGATATTTCTGCTCTCTCCCACATCCTAAAGATGTGCCTGTACTTTAATCAGCTCTTGTAAATTACCCTTGGTGTGGGTGGGTAATAGAAAAGGTTGGAGGAAGTTGCAGGGCTTGAATAGATTACATGGGCGAAAATGGGAATTCTTTCAGAGCTGGAACAGAATGCGTGGGCAGAATGGCCTCCTCCTAAGTTGTGAGATAATATGTTTGTCAGTGTAATGATCACATAGTTCATTCTGGTGACTGTTTCAGCTTTTAATGATTACTGTTAGAACGAACTGACATTTGGCCCTCCATGCCTGCTGCGGCAGTCAGTAAAATCGTGGATGAATTTTCAGCTCATCACCGCTTTTCTGCATGAACTCCAAACTACATGATTCTCATCATCGACATCCATCTCTGGCTCAGTCCTTTTGGATGGAGATTTCCAAAGTTAATTACCCTTTGGGCAAAGATGTTTCTCTGAATGGTTGACTCTTTATTTTGAGCCTGGTTTTAGACAGTGGAAGCATTGAGTGCGTTTTCTACTGGACATTGAGGACTGAATCCAGTGAGGAAGCCCCTCAAACATCGGGGGGTGGTGGGGGAAATGAGGAGAAACTGCAAGGGGCTACATACTAATTGTAACAATGTGCAGTAATGAAAACATATGGACATGACACTAAGGATGTAATAAGATTCTACATAGTTTTCTGCTGCAAATAAAGTTTATTGTGAATAAAGTTTATTTTTTGGATAACATCGATTCTGCAACCATCCTGTCAAAGCCCCTGAGAATTTTATAGGTTTGAATGAGATCACCTCTCATACTTCTAAGTTCTAGAGTGTGTTGGCTTTGGGGAATGGAATCCTTTCTTCTGGTTTATTCAATTTCCTCTTTTTGTTAACATTAACTTCCTAGAAATCAAATTTGCAGTCAACAGTGAACTTCACAACTTCACAAGTAGGATCGATAGATAATTATTAGGAGGGAATTGACACTGGCCTTAATGCAAGCAACTTACAAATACAGTAAAATCCCTTCTTATTTGGAATTGAAGCAAAAAAAATCGTGGAAAATAAGTAGGCAAATTTGGCGCCCCCTAGCAGTTAGTTTGTCAATCGTGCAACATGCAATCTCAAGCAACCAGCAAATGCACTTATCCGGCATTTACCAATCCCCATAGGTGCCAGATACTGTGAGTTTTAGAGATTTCTCTGCTACAAAATTACCTTTTGCTAAAACTCTGGATATAGGCATCATACAACAACTGTGCTGTCACTTTGCTGGTTGCACATTTTAAAAAAACACTTCTCATTCATCCAAACTCTAAAAGAATATAGAACCAATCTAGATCATTTTTCCATGTAAGACAAGTAAACCTGAGTCCAGACTTAAAATTCCTCAAAGATCGAAGAATACCAATGTCAGTTTAAGGACCGTGCTTTCAAACTGAAGCAGGTACTAGTACAAGATTCAAAAGGTATGTGGAGAGATACTGTATATGGATTTGGAATGATACGAACTAAACGCAGGCAAATGAAATTAGGTTAGAATGCCAACTTGGATGACATGGATGAGTTGGGCTGAAGGGTCTGGATGTGTCATTATTGGATATTGCAGGAGTATTTACTGTGATATTTGCTTTGTCCAGGAACAGCTTCGACACAAGACCAAATTCAATTTTGTGAAGTTTGGTTCCAGAGCTGAACCTTGGCGGCAGGAGCTGGCAGAAGTAAATGAAAAGAATCTTGAAAATGCTTGGTCTTGGATTAAAGGACTTCAGGTAAGTATACTTATGAACATCCTAAACATGTTTCTCATTAGAATTTCAATAATAGTTTCTATAGAATGTTGATAGCACCTCATAATTTATTGCTATAGCATCAACAGTTGGATCCAACAGACAGCCTTTAAATATCAGGCTTGAAAGTGGGCATGGTAAAAGGCATACTGAAAGATCACCCATGTGGATAATTTCCATTCACCAGAACAGGCACACAGAATTTAATTAAATGTTTCATCCAAATAAATGATCTTTAACAAGGGAGCCCCTACTCAGTACTTCACTGAATTGTCTCCCTGTTTTCGTCTGAGGTGACATTCAAGTAAAGTCAAATTTATTGTCATCTGATTGTACAAGTGCAACCCGACAAAACCGCATTCTTAAGTCCTCAGTGCAAAATACGCAGACACACAACGAGGAAAAACACACAAACAAACAATACATATGCAAGGATTTTATCCGAAAAAAAAAAAAATGTTTGCGCAAATGAGAATCTCGGATGGTTAGTGTGAGCAGTTCCTTTGGTCATTCAGCATTCTCACTGTCTGTGATAAGAAGCGGTTCTGGCTCTGATACCCGCAATATCTCTTGCCCAATGGGAGCAGCTGAAAGAGGCTGTGCGCAGTGTGGAAGGGGTCCTTAATGATTTTGCACACCCTCTTCAGACAACAATCCTGGTAGATGGTGGGGAGGGAGACTCATTGATCTCTCTGCCACTCATGGTCCTGTGGATTGACCTCCGATTCATTTCTCTTCAGCAACCATACCACACTGTGATACAGCCAGCCAAGACCCTCTTGATGAAGCTCCTATAGATGGTTGACATAATGGTGGCTGGTAGCCTTGACCGCTTCAGTCTCCTCAGAAAGTGCAGTCACTCTTGTGCCTTCCTGACAAGTGAGGACATGTTGAGTGCCCATGATAGGTCACTAGTTAAGTGAACTCCAAGGAACTTGGTGCTCTCCACTACAGAGCTGTTGATGTGTCGTGGAGGGTGGCCATTCCTCACTTCCCTGAAGTCCACGTTGAGACTCGGGTTGTTACTTTCGCACCATTTCACAAGATTTTACACCTCTTCTCTGTAGTGCGACTCATTGTTGTTGCCGATGAGGCCAGCTACTGTTGAGTCGTCTGCAAACTTGGTGACCCTGTTGGAGCTGGACCTGGCAAATCAGACTTGGGTCAGTAGCATGAACAGGAATGGGCTGAGCACACAGCCCTGAGATGCGCCAGTGTTCTTGAATCCATGGTTGTGATTCCCACTTTGAGAATGGTACCGACGAACCATTGCGTGTGCAGAGATTAGAAAACAGTGGAGGATAAACTTATTGTGAGGTAGTTAGAACACGAAAGTGAAGGAAAGTGATGAGCAATTAAAATTGGTATGTTAGCTATTAGGCAAATGCATTTCAGAAGTCATTCAGAAGTGAAATACTGCAGATGCTGTAAATCTGAAATAAAAGCAGGAAATACTGGAAAGGCTAAGAAGATCAGACAGCCACGAGGAAAGTTTCAGATTTTAGCACTCGCTCATGGATTACACAAAGAGAGCAAGTAGTTGGTCCTTTTTTCCCCCTTAAATTTGTATTTATTTTACCAGCAACTGTGAGCTTTATGCTTGTTGCTTGCCTCATGTAAATATCTTCTACTATATGATTAGACTGCTTTGCTCAGTTAAATTCTGCAATATTTTCAGCATTTGTTCTGAGATAATTGACAGCACTTATTCCCTTCGCTTTTGACATGGCATTATTCATCAAATGGCATTCATTACTGAGTAACTGAGGATGAAGACATAAACCAAAATATCAAAGTTTACAGATGCCCATTGAAACCAACGACCAAAATGTTTCCCCCTTGATAAAGGAAACATTTTTTCAGTAGCCTAAGCTGTATAATAGCAGCTAGTTATTGGATGATCAACACACCGTAATTGCCAGGGGATATTGCTTTGAACTGTGCAAGACAAAATCTGTCCGACATGATGGAAATGCACTGGTTATTTGATCTTTTGTGTGGTTATGCAGATGATTGTCCAGAATTTTTAGAATGAATCAAAAGATTAATAAAGGATGCCTTTATGTTAATGTATTACATTTTTGTTCACTGCAATGTTCAGTCACATGCTTAGCAAAAAAGGTTTTTGGTTGTGCATTATATCTCTGCACAGGTTGGAGGTTCCACCAACACACTGGGAGCTCTCCGACTCGCTTTTGCTGACACTGGTACTCAAGCTGTCTACATCCTGTCTGATGGGAGGCCTGATCAGGTAAAGTGCCATATGCTGAAAATGTCATGCTTTCAGTTGAATAAGATCTTCAGGTGCCTGCAGCCTCAAAGGGACATGTCGCCCATATATCAGCTTCACAGCAGAAGTCCCTTCATAGTCAGTAGAGTAGCTGGTTCTGGTAAAATAACTGAAAAGATGTCAGGTCCCTGTATATGTTACAGTTCTTAGCCTTGAATAGAACAGTAAAACCCCTGGTATCCGGAATTCAAGCAACTGGCAACCTCAAGCAACCAGCAAAAAAAAATCAAGGAAAAGAAATAAAAAAAAACAAGAATAAAATAAAAGGTAAAATATTAACGCAAGTTTAAAATTGTAAGGTAAATGTTCTCTGAAACAACACATAAACATTTGGTGAAGATGGGAACAAGTATTCAGCCAGTGGAGTGCCTCGGTCATGTTTTGCTCATAGCAGTTTTATGAATAAAACTGCGTGAAACAGCAGTGGCGTCGTCCACGTTGAAGAGCTGGTTGATGCCGCTCGCTGTTGGGCTGACCCTCTTAAAATGAGTGTCTCCTTATCCCTGCTTTGCAAGAGTTGTCCTGGTCAGCTCTTTACTTTTTAAACTTGGGAGAGGGGGTTTAATTATCCATAATGTTAGCGTTTGTCTTTTGGATGGCTCCATGGAGGGGGAGGAACCTGCAGATGTAGTGATAGTTAAATGCTTTCAAAGAATGTGACTGAATATAAAGTAAAATGCTTTATATATTCATGGAAGTCATTTGTTCAGTGTAAGTTCAGTTTAGTATTTTTTGTCTTTTAAACTGTTTATTCTTAAAGCAGGTGTATTAGGCAAGTTTCAAGCAACTTCAAAATACATTTATCTGCCATCTACCAATCCCCATAGGTGCCAGATACCAGGGGTTTTACTGTATTTCAGAAAGACAGAATTTATCTCATGACAATACAGGTATATGCGCATGAATCTTTGCAATAGGCTGTTAAAAGCTCTGATGTGAATTGTGAACAAAGGTAAGAACAGAAGACATGCTCACCTTTCCTAGTCCCTCCGTAGCTCCTCTATATCTCACTATTCATTGCAATTGCTGCACCCTTCTAATTTCCAACCATGTTTCCTTGTAAATATATTTCTTTCCCCTTTAAAAAACCCCCACAAACATACTTCCTCTCAAAAAAAAAATCACCTTTACTCTTTGCCTGTTTGAAAACACTTTCAGTACACTTATCTCTAGGGCCCCTCTTTCTGCAAATCATGTATCTTAAAAGGTAAAAATGATGATTTGATCATCTAAGTCAATTAAACAGTTTAGAAGGAGCGAAACAATTTCATCTGGTGGAAGAATCCAGTGTTAAAACAAGAGCCACAATGTTCCAGTGCCACCAAAAACTCTCTCTTCAGTCAGTGTGAGGGCTTCATCAAAAACTTCACAAGTAGAATCAATAGATAATTATTAGGAGGGAATTTTAATAATTATAGGATTAAAGTAAGTAGAAGGAATTAATAGCCCAACTCTCCATGATGGAAATGAATGGCTCTGGTGCATATATGGTCTAATTATTGATTTCTCTGGAGTCTCTGCTCAATTCAGTATTCAGATACCTCCACTCAGAGCCTCACTTTCACCAGGATATCACCTCTGCTATAATGTTAATCCAAATTCTCAAGCCGAACCCTTTAAGACTAGGACAGTCCTCAGGGCCTCCCTTCTTCCTCCTTGAATTCTTGGCGGCTCTGGCATAAGCCATCATTCAACATTGTTCCTCCACCATTCAGCTTACTAAAACAAGAGCACGAGGAACTCGTGGCACAAAATTACACCGTCATCTTGTGGGTTTTTTCAGGGATGAATTCTCTCTAACTTGTGTTGCGTCTGTACAGGTGTAGATCATCTCCGCCCATTATGAAATCGATTTTATCTCTGGAGATGGAATCCACTGTGTACTCCCTGGGCATTTGGGAGTTTGGAACTGGTACACTTATGGCTGTGTTGAAGTGGTGGTATTTGAGTAGCAAAAAAGATTCATGCATATGATGGGAATTCAGATGGATAGATTTCTTCTGAATGTAATAGAATATTAATATGAAACAGAATATTACAGCACAGTACAGGCTCTTTGGCCATGAGATTGTGCAGTCTTATATACTCATACCAAAAAAATACCTTGTATCCCTCTATTTTTCTTTCATCCAATGTCTAAGAAACTCTTTAATGATCCTAATGTTTCAGCTTCCACCACAATCCTTGGCAAGCCATTCCAGGCACCCACAACTCTCTGTGTGTTTTTAAAAAAAAATTACCCCTGATGTCTCCCCTAAAAATGTAGTGTAGGTTAACATAGTGGTTAGTGCAACGCTGTTGCAGCACCGCGAGCCCTGTTCGAATCTGCCACTGTCTGTAAGGTGTTTGAATGTTCTCTGCGCATCTGCATGGGTTTTCTCCGGATTCCTCCCACCCTTCAAAAACATACCTGGGTTGTTGGTCATTTGGGTATTATTGAGCAGCACAGACTCATGGCTGGAAGGGCCTGTTGTCGTGCTGCATGTCTAAATTTAAAATAAAAAAAAACTTTTGTCCCTTCGTTTTGTGCAGTTGTCACATACAGATAGTAAAAGGTGTTTCAAAAGACATATTCCTCATGTAACAAAATAAATATATGGAAAATCTTTGAAGTGTGAAGATGCAAAACATAGTAATGCTGGAAAATGCCAGCAAGTCAGAAATAATCTTAACCTTTAAGGTTTGGGATTCTTTGTCAGGACTGGGTTTTGTTCGTATTTCCAGAAGACAGCATCGAGATTGACAGCCATAGGCAATGATCTTCTGTGCATCACTCCTGAGTGAATTGAATTGTTTATTATGGCATCCATATGAAACCATAGGAAACTTTACAGCATGGAAACAGGCCATATCGGCCTTTCGAGTCCATGCCGGTTCACACAAACCATTCCACTAGTTTCCCCCTCCCACACTCCAGCCTTATCCTCCAACCTCCTCATATCCATGTACACATCCAACCTTCTCTTCAATGACAGACGACCCTGCCGCAACTATCTCTTCTGGAAGATCATTCCATTCTGCCACCAATCTCTGAGTGAAGAAGCATCCTCTAATATTTCTCCTAAAGTTTTGCCCCTTTACCCTTAACTCATGCCCTCTTGTTCCAGCCTCCCCTGCCCTCAGTGGAAAGAGTCTACTCATGTCGAGTCCATCTATTCCCTTCATAATTTTAAATACCTTTATCATAACCCCCTTCAACCGTCTATGTTCTAGTGAATAAAGCCATTAAGGTTCAATGAAAAACGTTGTTTTGTGTGATACCCTGGTCAGTCAACTTGTGCACAATCCAGCAGTCTGTGCAAGAATAAAGCACACAGAGTTACAATAAAATAAAAGTGGTAGTGTCACAAGTCAAAAATGCAGGGTATAATGTTAAAGAGCAAAATGTAGTTAAACAATGTAAGCCATCATCTTATTGAAGAGTCTGATAAAAGAAGGAAAAAGATTAATCTTTAATCTGGAGGGGCGTCTTTCAAACTTGTCTTTCTTCTGCTCGATGGGGTGGGGGAGAGAGGGTAGTCAGGGTGGAATATGTCTTTTGATGTGCAGGAGGTGAAGATAGAATCCTTACCTAAAGCAATGTTGAAAAATGGGTTAGGATTGGATTACCCTCAGGATAGATGCTTGATAGGTCACACGGCAACAAATTTTTTTCAAAAGGTTTGCTTCCTGAAAAACATTTGGGAATTATGATAGACAACTTAGAGATAAACACAAAGATAATTTCAGATTTGCTGAATCATGTGGGAAGTTGGAGATATATTAACTTTTATTGAATTTAGCATGTTTAATCACATAATGATGCTGAAACATTGCATTGATTCAGCTGACGTAAAAATAGTTTGCCCCTAATATTCGTTTGTACTCAGCATCTATCTGATGCCTGCTGCTTCACTGCCCAAGAAGAGTCGGCCAGCATTGATGGGTTCCAGTTGAGCTTATGCTGCTTTTCCATGGCCACAGTGCCCTGGTGAAACCTCTCACCGTGTTCGTCACTTACTGCATCAAGATCAGCATGAAGAAGTCTCTGCATAGGCAGAAAATGAGTTTTCTATACACTTCATAGGTTTTGTCTGCTTGAGGTAGACTTAAAAATTGGTTATATCTAAAAAAAATGGTACGCGGTAGGATAACCTTATGGTGATCAGCAATCCAAAATCCATAAAATATACCCAAAAGTATTCAGGAAGCAAAATCTTTGTGGTCCAGTGTAATTGGTGTGGATGGATGTTGAAGGGCCTATTTCCTTATTGCATTTCACTATGACTTTATTCAAAGTCTGCAGTTATGTGTGCTTGTTCATCAGCAATGGGAGTAACCACTGATGAAAACAGAGGATGGCTCACCAACTGCAATACAGATCTCTTATTTCGGAAGGAATTTAATATTCTAAAATTAAAGTTAATTATGCTTTGTTTAACGATCCAAAACAGTCTCCACAAGCCATATTTGCTCAGGTGCTGCTTGTCCACCCTGTCCCTATTCATTCCATTGCATTTAACTGTGACGACGTTGAAGCCAACAAGTTTCTATACCAACTTTCGGAGAAAACGGATGGACGGTTCCATTCCTACAGCTGTGACATAAGGGGGTCCAGTAACCCCCCGCCTTTTGTGCTAAGGAATTTACTATCTTGGAAAGAGATATTTTTAAACTGTTCCATTTAGAATGTATTGTGCGTTTTATATGAACTTCCCACAGTGCTTCACAGGAAAGATATCAGCTAGAATCATCCACTGTGTTACATGCTGCACAATGGTTGTAATAGTGGATCACAGGGGATTAAAATGGAGATGGGAGTTCAAATGAATGGTGAGAATGCTGAACGACCACAGGAACTTCTCACACTAAACATCTGAGACTCTCATGTTCATGAAACTCTTTACTTGTCTGGATGAAAGACTTGTCCTGCATATGCACTGTCTGTCTGTATGTGTGTTATGTCTGGTTTTATGTCTGCGTGGTTTGCACCGAGGTCTGGAGATCGCTGTTTTGTTGGGTTGCACTTGTGCAATAATCAGATGACCATAAACTTGACTTGTCCTGACTTGAAAATGGATCAAGGCAGATGGGGATTTTAAGTCCAGTGTAAAATAACTCTGGAGTTAGCAACAATGACCATAAAACCATTGAACTATGGAAGCTATCTAGTTCACGTGGGCCATTCAGGGAAGGAAATGTTCCCCCCTAAGCTGGTCTAGGCTACATGTGACTTCAAACTTACAGCTTTGTGGTGACCTCTTAATTGCCTTCTGTAATAAACTGGTAATCCACTCTGTAAAAGGAGGATTAGGGATCAGGAATACATACTGCTCCTACCAGTGATGTATTGTAAATAAAAATCGTGATTTTGTTTATATTAATTTAATTTGGAAATACAGCAACCTTGGCGTGGAATGATAAAACTGCTGAATGATGAATTTGAAATTCAAATGTGTGAATAGAATATTGCTTTTGCCAGAGGGTGGTAAATCTGTGGAATTTGCTGCCCATTGAAGCAGTGGAGGTGACCTCAGTAACTATACTTAAGACAAGGTTGGATAAATTTCTACAAAGTGAGGGAAATAAAGGATTATGGGGAAAAGGCAGGTGGGTGGAGATGAGCCTATCATCAGATCAGCCATGATCTCACTGAATGGCAGAGCAGGCTTCATGGGCTGAATGATCTACTCCTGGCCCTATTTCTCATGATGTGAAATTATTTATGGTTTAAAAACTTATTTGATGCCAAATTGGTTTCAGTGCTGTAAGATTAACTGTGTTTCATCCTACTGGAAAGTACAAGTTGAAACCACGATCAGTAAATCATCCGCATGCCCTTTATCCACTTTAGATAGGGAACTGTTATTGCCTCGTACCAGAAAACAATCGTTTTTGCCCATACCTTGACGAAGGGCTCAGGCCCAAATTATTGGTTACCCTTTACACCTATAGATGCTGCATGGCTTGCTGAGTTTTTTCCAGAATTTTTGAATATTGCACTATGTTTAAGATCCAATCTGTTCATCATTCTGAAGCTTGGAATCTCATTGTAGTGGTCAGCACATTATTACAGCGCCAGTGTCGAATCCAGCACTGCTTGCTAGGAGTTTGTACGTTCTTACCATTGTCTGTGTAGGTTTCCTCCGGGTACTCCAGTTCCCTCCCTCATTCAAAATATGTACAGGGTTAATGGATTAATTGCTCATATGGGTGTATTTGGGTGGTGCAGGCTCATGGACTGGTAGGACCAGTTACCATGCTGTCTTTCCAAATTAAATTAAAATTAAAAAGATTCCAGCAGAACTAGCTAAACGTTTGCAAACACATGGGATAGTTTTGGGACGTAGGGTGGTTACATTAAACTTGGATAACTAAGAAGCTTTTGTCTCAGATTTTTAGGTACTCTCTGTTTGTAGTCTCTTTTCAACAAAACAGAACATTGCAACAAAGTGCAGGCCCTTCAGCCCATGATATTGTGCTGACCAATATAAATTTATTCAACAAACTAATCCTTCCCTACCTCACACCCATTATCTTCCATGTTCCCATCTAAGAACCTTTTCATTGTCCCTATTGTACCAGCCTCCACTACCACCACTGGAAAATGCATTCCAGACACTCACTACACTCTGTGTAAAAAATAAACAACCCTGACTTCTCCCCTAAACTTTCCTACCCTCACCAGATGTTTTCTGGTGTTTGCTACTCTCGCCCCAGGAAAAAAGGTATGGGTTGTCCATCGTTTCTATGCCGCTCATGATCTTGTGAACCTCTTAAGTAACTTCTTATCCTTTTTCACTCCAAAGATAAAAACTCTAGCTTTGTTGCCCTTGCCTCATTAGACGTGTTCTCCAATCCAGGTAACATCCTGGTAAATCTCTTCTGCACCCTCTTCTTTGCTTCTTGTAATGAGGCGACCAGAACTGAACACAATATTCCAAGTGTGGTTGAAGAGAGTTTTAGAGAGCTGAACCATTACTCTTGAACTTAATCCTCTGATCAACCTGCGCAGCATCCTTGAGGGATCTATGGATTTGGATCCCAATGTCTCTCTGCTCTTCCACACTGTTAAGAATCCTGCCATTAACTATTTACTTTACCTTCAAGTTTGACCTTCAAAGATACTATATCCAGATTTAACTCATCCTCCACTTTTCTGCCCAACGCTTCATTCTGTCTACATCCTGTTGTAACCTTCTACACTATCCACAACACCTACAACCTTTGTGTCATCTGCAAAAGTACTGACCCATCCTCTACTTATTCCTCCAGGTCCTTTTTTTTTAAGACTTTATTTAAAATTTTATAACATGAATACAATAGAGAATTACATTTAAAGAAAAATAATTCCTCCAGGTCCTTTATAAAAATCGCAATGAGCAGGGGTCCCAGAACAGATCTCTGTGGAACTTCACTAGTCACTAACTTCCAGGCTGAATACGTTCCATCTACTACAGGTACACAATCCTTTATCTGGACATCTAAAATCCGGAAAGCTCCAAAATCCGGCAAACAGGTAGAGAGACGGCAGCGCGAGTCGGGCGGGCGGGGTGGGGAGACCACCAGCGTGAGTCGGGTGGGGGAGACCGGCAGCATGAGTCGGGAAGGCAGGAGACCGGCAGTGCGAGTTGGGCTGGCGAGGGGGGAGTTGGGGGGAGATGGCAGCGTGACTGGAAGGGGGTGTGGGTGGATGCGACAGCACAATTCGGGTGGGTTTAAATCTGGAAAAATCTGAAATTCAGAACACACTGTCCCCCAAGGGTTCCGGATAAAGGATTGTGTACCTGTACTACCCTCTGCTTTCTTCAGGCACATCCATTCTAAATCCACACACTCATGACTCATGACTTTCTGAACGAGTCTGCCATGGGGATCCTTGTTAAATGCCTGCTAAAATCCATATCTACATCTATTGTCCTACGTTCATCAAGTTCTTTTGTCACTTCCTCAAAAAACTCAATTAGGCTCTTGAGACACTGCCTGCCCCTCACAAAGCCATGGTGACTACCCTTGAGAAGACTACCCTTTTCTAAGTGCTCCTAAATCCTGACCCCAAGAATTCTCTCCAACATTTTGCCCACCACTGCCCTTATGGAGCGGTGTGTCACTTGACCAGGTCTATTACCCAGTACTAGATCCAGTTTGACCTCTCCTCTAGATGGCTTGTCCATATTACTGTGTTAGGAATCTTTCTTGGACACAGCTAACAAATTCTGCTCCATCTATCCCTCTTGGAGTAAGGAAATGCAGTCAATGTATAACAGGGCAGAGAAACAGGCATGTCTGCACTGAGCATGCTACCAAGTTAAAGTAATCCCATCTGCCTGCACATGATCTGTATCCCTCTATTCCCTGCCTGCTCATGTGTCTGTCTAAACACCTCTTAAACATTGCTATTGCATCCCCTTCTAGCATATACCCTGGCAGCATGTTCCAGGCACTTGATTCATTCGAGTGAAACTGTGCAGAATAGAGATGCTTCCATACTTGGGTCTTGGATTTTTATTTATCTCAGTACACCTGACAGCAAAGGTTGCCAAATCAAACAGAGGAAATAAAAACAATTCAGACGTCCTTTTATGTGATGATGTGGAGATTCCTTGTGCTGGCTGTTCATCAGCACCAGGAATCATACTCCATTCTTTTCCTTCATTGCATGTGATGTCACTATTAAGGCCGCCTTTTAATCTTTGGCTTTAATCAGGCTTGAGTTGAGTGGCTTTCTGGGCCATTTCAGGATGGTCCAGATTGACATGAGTCAGCTCGAGCAGGTAAGAACAGAAGATTTCTTCCACCAAGAATATTTGTGAAAC
Source organism: Narcine bancroftii (assembly GCF_036971445.1). Classification (NCBI taxonomy): domain Eukaryota; kingdom Metazoa; phylum Chordata; class Chondrichthyes; order Torpediniformes; family Narcinidae; genus Narcine; species Narcine bancroftii. The sequence continues at coordinate 194,171,540 of NC_091475.1, forward strand.
AGATAACATTTTAAACAATAGTTAAACACGGAAGTCTGCGTACACTGTGATTGAAGTAAAAAGCCAATGGCGGAGAAACTCAGCGGGTCAAACTGTGTATTTTATATAGCAAAGATAAACAGCGTTGCGGGCTTGAACCATCATCAAGGCATGGAAAAATGTCGGCAGGCACCTGAAAAAATGGTGGGGGGAAGGGTAGGGGAGGAGCACAATCTTAGCTTTTTAAACAATAATCTGGTAGTTTCCTGGTCAAGATTTCATTAACCATTTTAAAATAATTCTTAATTTATAAGCTCCTACTGCCATGATTGGATTTGAACACATGTCAGAGATGCATGCCAAAGATAATCAGTCCAGGACTCTGGATTACTTGTTTCACAATATAAATACGACAAGGATTCAGATCCACAGACCTTTTGCCACATCATCTGAATTATGCTATTTCCATATTGATAGAATTTTGCTTTGCCTTTTAATTTAGGCCTCTATGAATTCAGGATGCCAATTCTGAATTGTCCATTCACTTCATCTCTGTATTCAAAATAAATTCTAGGCTTGAATTTAAATATGTAGCAATAGGTACATAATGCATCTATATTTTTATTTATCATTTCTTTCAGGCAAAGCTTGCAGAGAACAAGTTATAACACATTCCTTAGCTCTTCCATTCTCTGTCTCAGACAGTATAGCATATATAAATATGCTATATCTTTTTATTTATTCATTAGGATTGTTATGCAAGTAGATATTTCATTTAATTTTAATGAATGGACACTATAACTTATCATTTAGCGCATTTCTTCATTTTGTGATGAACCTGAGTTTTGTTTCTGCCGGCAACGGTTCTTGTTCAAATAAAGGAACTGATTTGATGTTTTGCAGAGTGAAGATGTCTACCTATTGAAGAAGGAAATTGAGAAGGGAAAGGAAGATTTGGAGAAGGTGGAAAAGCTCCATGCAGAATGCATAATGCTGGACTGGTATCATAACCGTGAAGAATCAGGATCAAACAACAAGTGTGTTCATTTTGCTGTGCATGCACTTTTTTCAGCAACTTATCAATGATGTTTAATGTTAACTGTGCTTCGGGCTATCAAAATTGGCCTGGCATTAATTGATGTCAAGAATTGTGAATGGTCCAGACAGTCAACTCATTCTCTAGTTTGGCTCCAGTATGCTTGTCCTTGCCATTAACCTCTATTTTGGGCAACCGACTAGATAGAGATGGGGCACAGTAGGCTAGAGCATCAGGGAAGAAGGGCCCATTGATTAACATAGGGGAGGGTGGAATGGATCCTGGAAGAGGCAGTGTGGAAATGTTGGAGGGTTCCTTAGTGTAGTGCACGTCAAAAGAATCAAAGGCTTGTTGATCCAAACCAAGGCTTTTATTAACCAAAAGACTGGAGCGTATCACACGTAGGTCGACCAGTCCAGAATGATCTGGGTCTGGCTAGGAGCAACCCTTTAAGACCTGCCAGTAGGCATGGCTATGCTCTCAGCCAATCATAGCCATCCTATACTACAATATACATCGGTGATAGAATCCGTACTATCACACATGGCAACCAGGATTCTGCCAGGAAGTAGGAGAAGCAGCTGTGCACTGTAGAAGAGAAGACAAGGTGCCAGCTGAACCCTGCGTTGGGCAGCTGAAGGCTGCATAGAGTACAGGTCACCAGAGGAGGAGACTTAGCATTTGGCAGAAAGATCACATTTGTAGGTAGAGGAAAGTTTTATTAGGCTAGGACAATGGTAATTTCATATATTCTGAACTAAACTTTTATAAAGAGTGAATCAGTGTCTTTATCTAATATATATTCTCTTTTGACATGAACCAAAATGTCAGATCTGAATAAAACTGCAGTGGAGATGTTTACATGGGCAAAATGGATGCTTGGCAGCAAAAACTTGACAGGGGACGTGGAAACGCCTTGTCGGCGTAGTTTGGAACCCATTGGGCGTAATACGAGAAAAGGCCCAGGCAGCGTTTGAGAGCTTTCTGGGTATGTGGGGGGGGTAAGTCCATTAAGGGACGCATGCGGTCAGGATCTGGCATGACTATCCCGTTTTCCACCACACAACCTAGAATAGCGAGTCGTGTGGTCCGGAAAACACACTTGTCTAAATTGTAAGTCAGGTTTAGCTGACGGGCAGTTTGAAGAAATTTGTCTAGGTTGGCGTCATGGTCCTGCATGTCGTGGCCGCAGATGGTGATATTGTCCAGATACGGGAAGGTAGCGGTTAGCCCGTTCTGGTCCACCATCCTGTCCATTTCCCGCTGGAAGACCGCGACACCATTTGTGACCCCGAATGGTACCCTGAGAAATTGATATAGCCGCCCATTCGCTTCAAAGGCCGTGAATGGTCGGTCCTCGCAGCGGATCGGGAGCTGGTGGTAGGCCGAACGTAGGTCAATAGTGGAGAAAATGCGGTACTGGGCGATCTGGTTCACCACATCCGTGATGCGTGGCAGGGGGTACGCATCCAGGAGTGTGAAGCGGTTAATGGTCTGGCTATAGTCGACCACCATCCGTAGTTTTTCCCCATTCTTGACAACCACCACCTGGGCTCTCCAGGGGCTTGAACTGGGTTCGATGATGCCCTCATCCAGCAATCTACGCACCTCACTCCTAATGAATTGCCTGTTGTCGTAACTATATTGCCGACTTTTGGTGGCCACAGGCTTCCAGCCAGGGGTGAGGTTTGCGAAGAGTGCTGGCGGGGCAATCCGGAGTGTGGAAAGGCCGCAGGATTGGCCCCGGGGCACGGGGGCGGGTTGATCGGGTGCTTCGGGAGTGGGGCGATGGCAGACCGAGAGGGGGGCGTGGGGTCCCCCAAAGTGTAGGGACACCGTTTGGAACTGACACTGGAAGTCTAATCCCAGCAACACTGGGGCGCACAATTGGGGAAGAACGAATAATTTAAAGTGGGTGACCGTCACGCCCTGTACTTCCAGCGTGGCGATGCAATACCCCTTTATCCCAGTCGAGTGCGACCTCGTTGCTAATGAGATCCTCTGGGTAGTGGGGATAATGTCAAGTCCCCAACGGAGGGCCAGATCTGGCTGGATAAAACTGTCAGTTGACCCAGAGTCAAATAAGCAGTTGGTGTAGTGTCCATGCACTTTAATCAGTTCCATTGCTCTCGTGAGGGGATGAGAGCATTGCTGGTTTAATGTTATTGAAGCAGTTGACAGGGGAGTTTTGCGCGATGACGTCACGCAACGGGATGACGTCACGCAACGGGATGACGTAGTCAACGCTCGAGGAGCAGGTTGGAGAACCTCCCGGAAGTGCTGTTGTGGCGGGTGAATGGTAAGTAGTGGGGTTTGTAGTTGCTCGCGATTGGCGGTCGGGCCCTGGCGGTCGTCAGCGATGGACGCTAGGGTGAGCACCTGGTTGGCCGCGGGGGTGGCTGCGGCGGCGGTAGCGTCGGCCCCGGGGGTGTCTGTGGCGGCGGCAGCAGCGGCGGTAGCGTTGGCCCCGGGGGTGTCCGTGGCTGCGGCAGCAGCGGCGGTAGCGTCGGCCCCGAAGGTGTCCGTGGCGGCGGCAGCAGCGGCGGTAGCGTCGGCCCCGGGGGTGTCCGTGGCGTCGGCGGCAGCAGCGGCGGTAGCGTCGGCCCCGGGGGTGGCTGTGGCGGCGGTAGCAGCGGCGGTAGCGTCGGCCCCGGGCGTGTCTGTGGCGGCGGCAGCAGCGGCAGTAGCGTCGGCCCCGGGGGTGGCTGTGGCGGCGGCAGCAGCAGCGGTAGCGGCGGTAGTGTCAAGTGTTCCGCACGGGGGCGAGAGGCAGGCCATCACCATGGTTGCGACGGTGGGTTGCCCCTTCCGGGTTCGGCGTCTCCGTGACGTCAGGCGTTGCCGTGCAGGGGAGCCCTCGCTCTCATTGGACGAGAGCTCTGGGGAAGAAGAGTTTGAATGGGATAGTGGCGGTTGAGCTTCACACGAGGCACTGTGTTTGCTGGCGGCCATTTTAGACCTACAGACTGCAGCAAAGTGGCCGTTTTTAAGGCACTTCTGGCACCTGGCTTTTCTTGCTGGGCACTGGGACCTGCTGTGCTTGTCCCTCCCGCAGAAATAACATTTTGGGTTCGCACGGGGCAGGGTAGCAGCAGCCGACAGGCCGTCAGGGGTAGGGTAGAAGGGCACTCTACTCACATCAGAACGAGGGGTCCAGTCCCTAGAGAGCTCGGTGGACTTTAAGGCTGCATCCTCCATTGTGATTGCAATCCGGGCCACGTCCTCTAGTTTTTCTACCCCTTGCTCGAGCAAACGCAGCCTCACTTCGTTCGACCGGAGCCCGGCCACATAGGCATCCCGGACGAGGTCGCTAGTGATCTCGGCAGCAGTTTTGTCCACACAGTTACAGTCCTTGCCCAATGCCTTTAATACTTGTAAATATGCCCTGCTGGACTCGCCGGGCTGTTGCTTCCTCGACGCAAGCATGAGCCGGGCATGAACTCTGTTCACCGGTTGATCATACAGTCCTTTCAGTACCTTTATGGCTGCGGTGTAAGTGGTCTCATCCTGGATGTTCTCGTAGACTCTCAAGGACACCATAGACAGCAATGCTGTTAGACGCTGGTTATCCTCCTCCACCTCAATGAATCTCAGGAAGTTTTCAAAGTTCAGCAGCCAGAACTTAAAGGCTTTGAAGGCTGTAGCTGACTGTGGGTCGATATCAAGTTTTTCTGGCCGAGTTAAACGCTCCATCCCTTTCAAAAAAAATTCTTTTTGCTAATAAAATTGTAGAGCTCGTCGAAAGAACCAAAGACTTGTTGATCCAAACCAAGGCTTTTATTAGCAAAAGACCGGAGCTCTTCACAGGTGGCCGACCAGTCCGGAATGATCCGACCTGGCTAGGGACACAACCCTTTAAGGCCCAAACAATAGGTGTGGCTTAGCTCTCAGCCAATCACTGTAAGCACAGTCTAGATACAGTAACTATATACACTATGTACATTGGTGATAGATCTGTACTATCACAAGTGTTATGGGGATACGGCTCGAAAGGGGTACTGATGGTAATGATCAACCATGATCTAAAATGGCGGTGCTGGCCCGACGGGCCAAATGGCCTACTCCAGCTCCTATTGTCTATTGTCTATTGTCTATTGAATGTGGAACAAAAAAAAACAATCTGCCGGAGGAGCTCAGCAGGTCGCGCGGTATCAGTTGGAAAAAAAGAATGGTCAACATTTTGGGATGGAAGCATCCATCAAAGCTTCATTTTTCTTGATGAAGGGGCCTCTGACCTGAGCCCATTGATGCTGCTCAGGCCACTGAGACCCTCCCCAGGTTATTTTTGCTGGTCTAATGGTAGTTACAGTTCAATGATTGTCAAAACTCACATACAGTAAAGCCCTTGGTATCCGGAACCTATGGGGATTGCTGGATAAGTATATTTTTCGATTGCTTGAGACTTACTCCCACAATGCCTAACTAATATACCTGCCTTAGGAGTATACAGACTAAAAGACAAAAATACTTACACTGAACAATCTTCACTTGTATGAACCTAAAAGCCATTTTACTTTATTTTCAGTCACATTCTTTGAAAACATTTCACCATCTGCAGGTTCCCCCCCCTCCGTGGAGCCACCCAAAAGATGAACAATATTATAGATAAGTGACCCCACCTCCACCGCCAAGTTTACAGATAAACCTGACTCTTGCAAAGCAGGGATAAGAAGCCACTTGCTTTAAGAGGGTCACCCAAACAGCGAGCAGCACCAACCAGCTCTTCATCCTGGGCGGCGCCATTGCTCTTTCACACAGTTTTATTCATAAAACTGCTATGAGCAAAACATGACCGAGGCCCTCCGCTGGCTGGATACTTGCTCCCATCTTCACCAAAGGTTGATGTTATTTCAGAGAACATTTACTTTTACAATTTTAAATTTTCGTATTTTTTACCTATCATTTTATTCTTTTTAAAATTTATTTTCCTCAATTTTTTTTTCCATTTGCTTGAATTCCACATACCAGGGGGTTTTAATGTATATAGATTTTATTAAAAATTAAAATTATTTGAACATCATAATTCTGAAAGTGGAGAAATGATGACAAATTAAAGGGCGCTATTTATTACAACATTGTACAGAGACATATTACAATCTTTTGATTAATAAGTCTGAAGTAAATGTACACACCATTTTAATGAACTGCAGAATGATGGCTAGATTGTTAACCTGCATGGAGGACTTTCTTCTTCTGGATCTCCTTCGATTTCTTGGCAGTATTTAAACTGTAGATATAATATCTGTGCCTGTGATTTCTGTGCGTGGCAGGAATCCAATCCAGAGCCGAACTTGGTCTCACAGGGCTTGTGGTATCTAAGGAATGAACCCGTGCTGTGCTGTTGCTCCAGGCTGGCCTCTTCATTGGAATGTCAACGGCAACGCTGGACATAGAGCAAAGTTTGCAAAATCTTTAAATACAAGAAACACTGGGCGTTATTATGAAGAGAATAATGCAGCTAATTGGTTGGATAAAACAAGAAAATGTAAATATTGCAATACACAAAACTTATTAACTTGATATGCAAGCAAGTTCTATTGATAAATACTAATGACCACAATTATCTGTGTGAATGCTGTGTCTTTGACATCTGTTGCTTAATTTCTTGGATTCTAAAGATGTTTGTAAATAATTCAAAATGCAATTATTCAATTGCTCACTAATGAAAAGAACTTTGAAGTTAATAGTTCTAGTAGATTCTACAAAGTGCCAAAACTGGATCACAGCAAGAGGGGAAAAAAAAACTGGTGTTTGCTTAATTCCCTTTACAAACAATTTTGTGGTGATTCTGAATGGTGTTAAGCTCATAAGAGATAGGCGGAGCAGCAAATTATTAGACATTCCACACGTCAATGTCATGTCTCTATCTCCATATCCCTTGTCCCCTTGAAACTCAGAAATCTATCTCTCTTGGATTTGAATGCAGTCAATGTTTAAGCCCTCTGACATAGAGAATTCTATAGATTCACCATCCTTCAAATGCAGACATTTTCCCCATTTCAGTCTAAAATATCCTACCCCTTTATTCTGAGAATGTTGCCTCTCATTCTAACTTTCTTGGCTGATCATCCAATTGGCAACAATTTAAGAGTTTCAATGAGATCTCGTGCAGAGAAGACAGTCATAGTCAACTCAATCTCTCTTCATACTGTAAACTCAGAGTCCCTGGAATCACTCTTGTGAATAGCCACTTGATCCAAGAGCAAAGCATCCTTTCTTTGGCGAGGGAACCAAATTGCACAAAGTACACAAGGTGCAGTCTCATTGAGGTTCTATACAATTGCAATAAACAATAGAATGGGAATTTTTACATGTGTGTTGGTTCTATGTCTCATCAATAAAGAAAGTGGGGTAAACATCAATTCTTCAGTTGCTTCCACTAAACATGCAAATATAGTGAAATTTTATGTTGTAATGCACTCTGGTAGTTCAATTCCATCAATCTCAATGTTTAATCAAGTCAACTCACCTTTATTCATCATTCATACATGCTCGCACGGTAAAGACAAGATAGCATTTCTCCAGGACTACTGAGCATATTTACATAAATATAGGTTAGAATGGAAGATCAACCCATTTAAAATATTAAGACCTATACATTAATATTCCACGGTACACAATCCCCAAATGATCTGGGAATTCAGGAGTCTGGTGGCTTGGGCGGAAAATGCTCTTGCCCAATCTAGGCGTAAGGGCCCCAGCACCATGATACCTCCTACCAGATGGCAGAAGGGAAAATAGTTTATTTGGTGGGGTGTGTGGACACCTTCACAATGTTTATTGCCTTTCATCTGCATTGAGTGTTGTAGATGTCCTTCATGGTAGGAAGAGAGCCCCAATGATCTTCCCCACTGATTTTACTATCCTCTGCAAGGTCTTGCAGTCCAATGAGGTATAGCCTTCAAGCCAGGCGGTGATGCAGTTGCACAGGATGCTTTCAATATATCATCTGAAGAATGTAGTGAGGATGGAGGGTGGGAGATGAACTTTCCTCAACCTTCACAGGAAATAGAGGCACCACTAGACTTTCGTGGCTAAGGAGCTTGTCTTAAGGGATGAGTTGAGGTTCTCTGCCAAGTCCACACCAAAGAACAATACACTTGGCGACCTCAACAGTGGAGCAGAGTGTGACTACCTGGGCCCTCCTGAAGTCAACACCAGCTCTTGTTTTTTTTGACATTCAGATACAGGTTGTTGGCTGTGCACTTCATCTTTGTATGCTGTCTTGTCAGGCAGGCCCACTACAGTTGTGTTGTCAACAAACTTGATGATGTGGTTCGAGCTGTGCTTAGCTGCACAGTTGTGGTAAGCAGAGTGAACAGCAGTGTGTGATGGAATAAGTTAATGAAATATATGTTTAAAAGGGGGAATAAGATTAGGTAGTTTAGGTCACTTTTCACAAGCAAACATCACATTACAGAGACAGTACCAGAAATTGAAACAAAAAGGGGGAGAGAGAGAGAGAGAGAGAGAGAGAGGTGGGGGATTAAAAGCTGCTGCAGTCAGTGAAAGGAGACAAAGTGAAAAGCCTTCTAAAGACCCCATTTCAAGATGGGTTTTGTGTTCCGAGTTCAGCCTATTCAAAATCTCTGTAGTGGCTGGTTGTTGTATTTCTCCTGAAATAGGGGAAAAGAAGAAATCTTTGCGGTAACCTGGAAGAAGGCACGTTCCTTCGGAAAGACACTTTGGATGCTGATTGAAGGAAATCAGTTTGCATGTCCAATGAAAGAACTTCCCGACTGGTAACAACTTTAGTTAAGACACCAGAGCCTTTTGAATGTAATGACTGATTCTGTACACAGTATTGAAAACTGCCTGATACCAGTAAACTTGAAGAAGTGAACAGTAAATGACTGGACAGTGAACAAAAAAACCATCTTGAAAACACACACACGCACACATTAGGAGGGGGTTAAATAACTTAATAGTGATAAGTTAAATGTTGATCTTATTATTCTGTGATTATCTTGGTGAATTTCTGTTACTGCTGGTTTTTCGAGTCCTTAGGGCTTGTAACAAGTGGACTCATCACACAGCCCTGGGGGCCACCATGCTGTGTCTGACTTGAATTGAATTTCAATTGTTAGATCCTTCCCACAATATTTCACTGAAGTCCTTGCCTCAATTAGTTACTCAAGTTCTTATGTATATGCTCAGTTCTCACTGGCAAGAATGCAATTACCAAGCCCATGATTTCAACAGAAAATAAAACTGACACCAACCCTGATGAACAACCAACCCAATACTGTGTTTCACCATCCTACATCAGTTGAAATTATTTTTAAAAAAAAGTGAGTTGCATTATTCACTGATAATGATTCGTGCCTTCTTTAGGTGGCCATTCTTTTCCATTCAAAAATTGATCCACTCAGATGAGGAAATAATATAAGAACAGACAGATGATTGAGCAGAGTGCCATGGCTCAGATTTGCCTGGATGGTCTCAACTCTTTACTGTTCACAAAAATACCCAAATGCTACATTATTTATTGCAAATCACCACTGAGTTATTTGCATATCAGTAACTTCCTCCTGTATTTATGATATTTTTAAAAGATTCTTGGACTAACAACAAAGTGAGAAATTGTTATCCTTCAATTACCCATGATTAAATATTTATAGCTCCAACTGTGGTTTGCGCTCACAATTTTCCAATGATGTTTCCACGTCCCCTGTCAAGTTTTTGCTGCCAAGCATCCATTTTGCCCATGTAAACATCTCCACTGCAGTTTTATTCAGATCTGACATTTTGGTTCATGTCAAAAGAGAATATATATTAGATAAAGACACTGATTCACTCTTTATAAAAGTTTAGTTCAGAATATATGAAATTACCATTGTCCTAGCCTAATAAAACTTTCCTCTACCTACAAATGTGATCTTTCTGCCAAATGCTAAGTCTCCTCCTCTGGTGACCTGTACTCTATGCAGCCTTCAGCTGCCCAACGCAGGGTTCAGCTGGCACCTTGTCTTCTCTTCTACAGTGCACAGCTGCTTCTCCTACTTCCTGGCAGAATCCTGGTTGCCATGTGTGATAGTACGGATTCTATCACCGATGTATATTGTAGTATAGGATGGCTATGATTGGCTGAGAGCATAGCCATGCCTACTGGCAGGTCTTAAAGGGTTGCTCCTAGCCAGACCCAGATCATTCTGGACTGGTCGACCTACGTGTGATACGCTCCAGTCTTTTGGTTAATAAAAGCCTTGGTTTGGATCAACAAGCCTTTGATTCTTTTGACGTGCACTACACTAAGGAACCCTCCAACATTTCCACACTGCCTCTTCCAGGATCCATTCCACCCTCCCCTATGTTAATCAATGGGCCCTTCTTCCCTGATGCTCTAGCCTACTGTGCCCCATCTCTATCTAGTCGGTTGCCCAAAATAGAGGTTAATGGCAAGGACAAGCATACTGGAGCCAAACTAGAGAATGAGTTGACTGTCTGGACCATTCACAATTCTTGACATCAATTAATGCCAGGCCAATTTTGATAGCCCGAAGCACAGTTAACATTAAACATCATTGATAAGTTGCTGAAAAAAGTGCATGCACAGCAAAATGAACACACTTGTTGTTTGATCCTGATTCTTCACGGTTATGATACCAGTCCAGCATTATGCATTCTGCATGGAGCTTTTCCACCTTCTCCAAATCTTCCTTTCCCTTCTCAATTTCCTTCTTCAATAGGTAGACATCTTCACTCTGCAAAACATCAAATCAGTTCCTTTATTTGAACAAGAACCGTTGCCGGCAGAAACAAAACTCAGGTTCATCACAAAATGAAGAAATGCGCTAAATGATAAGTTATAGTGTCCATTCATTAAAATTAAATGAAATATCTACTTGCATAACAATCCTAATGAATAAATAAAAAGATATAGCATATTTATATATGCTATACTGTCTGAGACAGAGAATGGAAGAGCTAAGGAATGTGTTATAACTTGTTCTCTGCAAGCTTTGCCTGAAAGAAATGATAAATAAAAATATAGATGCATTATGTACCTATTGCTACATATTTAAATTCAAGCCTAGAATTTATTTTGAATACAGAGATGAAGTGAATGGACAATTCAGAATTGGCATCCTGAATTCATAGAGGCCTAAATTAAAAGGCAAAGCAAAATTCTATCAATATGGAAATAGCATAATTCAGATGATGTGGCAAAAGGTCTGTGGATCTGAATCCTTGTCGTATTTATATTGTGAAACAAGTAATCCAGAGTCCTGGACTGATTATCTTTGGCATGCATCTCTGACATGTGTTCAAATCCAATCATGGCAGTAGGAGCTTATAAATTAAGAATTATTTTAAAATGGTTAATGAAATCTTGACCAGGAAACTACCAGATTATTGTTTAAAAAGCTAAGATTGTGCTCCTCCCCTACCCTTCCCCCCACCATTTTTTCAGGTGCCTGCCGACATTTTTCCATGCCTTGATGATGGTTCAAGCCCGCAACGCTGTTTATCTTTGCTATATAAAATACACAGTTTGACCCGCTGAGTTTCTCCGCCATTGGCTTTTTACTTCAATCACAGTGTACGCAGACTTCCGTGTTTAACTATTGTTTAAAATGTTATCTGTTTCACAAATATTCTTGGTGGAAGAAATCTTCTGTTCTTACCTGCTCGAGCTGACTCATGTCAATCTGGACCATCCTGAAATGGCCCAGAAAGCCACTCAACTCAAGCCTGATTAAAGCCAAAGATTAAAAGGCGGCCTTAATAGTGACATCACATGCAATGAAGGAAAAGAATGGAGTATGATTCCTGGTGCTGATGAACAGCCAGCACAAGGAATCTCCACATCATCACATAAAAGGACGTCTGAATTGTTTTTATTTCCTCTGTTTGATTTGGCAACCTTTGCTGTCAGGTGTACTGAGATAAATAAAAATCCAAGACCCAAGTATGGAAGCATCTCTATTCTGCACAGTTTCACTCGAATGAATCAAGTGCCTGGAACATGCTGCCAGGGTATATGCTAGAAGGGGATGCAATAGCAATGTTTAAGAGGTGTTTAGACAGACACATGAGCAGGCAGGGAATAGAGGGATACAGATCATGTGCAGGCAGATGGGATTACTTTAACTTGGTAGCATGCTCAGTGCAGACATGCCTGTTTCTCTGCCCTGTTATACATTGACTGCATTTCCTTACTCCAAGAGGGATAGATGGAGCAGAATTTGTTAGCTGTGTCCAAGAAAGATTCCTAACACAGTAATATGGACAAGCCATCTAGAGGAGAGGTCAAACTGGATCTAGTACTGGGTAATAGACCTGGTCAAGTGACACACCGCTCCATAAGGGCAGTGGTGGGCAAAATGTTGGAGAGAATTCTTGGGGTCAGGATTTAGGAGCACTTAGAAAAGGGTAGTCTTCTCAAGGGTAGTCACCATGGCTTTGTGAGGGGCAGGCAGTGTCTCAAGAGCCTAATTGAGTTTTTTGAGGAAGTGACAAAAGAACTTGATGAACGTAGGACAATAGATGTAGATATGGATTTTAGCAGGCATTTAACAAGGATCCCCATGGCAGACTCGTTCAGAAAGTCATGAGTCATGAGTGTGTGGATTTAGAATGGATGTGCCTGAAGAAAGCAGAGGGTAGTACAGGTACACAATCCTTTATCCGGAACCCTTGGGGGACAGTGTGTTCTGAATTTCAGATTTTTCCAGATTTAAACCCACCCGAATTGTGCTGTCGCATCCACCCACACCCCCTTCCAGTCACGCTGCCATCTCCCCCCAACTCCCCCCTCGCCAGCCCAACTCGCACTGCCGGTCTCCTGCCTTCCCGACTCATGCTGCCGGTCTCCCCCACCCGACTCACGCTGGTGGTCTCCCCACCCCGCCCGCCCGACTCGCGCTGCCGTCTCTCTACCTGTTTGCCGGATTTTGGAGCTTTCCGGATTTTAGATGTCCAGATAAAGGATTGTGTACCTGTAGTAGATGGAACGTATTCAGCCTGGAAGTTAGTGACTAGTGAAGTTCCACAGAGATCTGTTCTGGGACCCCTGCTCATTGCGATTTTTATAAAGGACCTGGAGGAATTATTTTTCTTTAAATGTAATTCTCTATTGTATTCATGTTATAAAATTTTAAATAAAGTCTTAAAAAAAAAGGACCTGGAGGAATAAGTAGAGGATGGGTCAGTACTTTTGCAGATGACACAAAGGTTGTAGGTGTTGTGGATAGTGTAGAAGGTTACAACAGGATGTAGACAGAATGAAGCGTTGGGCAGAAAAGTGGAGGATGAGTTAAATCTGGATATAGTATCTTTGAAGGTCAAACTTGAAGGTAAAGTAAATAGTTAATGGCAGGATTCTTAACAGTGTGGAAGAGCAGAGAGACATTGGGATCCAAATCCATAGATCCCTCAAGGATGCTGCGCAGGTTGATCAGAGGATTAAGTTCAAGAGTAATGGTTCAGCTCTCTAAAACTCTCTTCAACCACACTTGGAATATTGTGTTCAGTTCTGGTCGCCTCATTACAAGAAGCAAAGAAGAGGGTGCAGAAGAGATTTACCAGGATGTTACCTGGATTGGAGAACACGTCTAATGAGGCAAGGGCAACAAAGCTAGAGTTTTTATCTTTGGAGTGAAAAAGGATAAGAAGTTACTTAAGAGGTTCACAAGATCATGAGCGGCATAGAAACGATGGACAACCCATACCTTTTTTCCTGGGGCGAGAGTAGCAAACACCAGAAAACATCTGGTGAGGGTAGGAAAGTTTAGGGGAGAAGTCAGGGTTGTTTATTTTTTACACAGAGTGTAGTGAGTGTCTGGAATGCATTTTCCAGTGGTGGTAGTGGAGGCTGGTACAATAGGGACAATGAAAAGGTTCTTAGATGGGAACATGGAAGATAATGGGTGTGAGGTAGGGAAGGATTAGTTTGTTGAATAAATTTATATTGGTCAGCACAATATCATGGGCTGAAGGGCCTGCACTTTGTTGCAATGTTCTGTTTTGTTGAAAAGAGACTACAAACAGAGAGTACCTAAAAATCTGAGACAAAAGCTTCTTAGTTATCCAAGTTTAATGTAACCACCCTACGTCCCAAAACTATCCCATGTGTTTGCAAACGTTTAGCTAGTTCTGCTGGAATCTTTTTAATTTTAATTTAATTTGGAAAGACAGCATGGTAACTGGTCCTACCAGTCCATGAGCCTGCACCACCCAAATACACCCATATGAGCAATTAATCCATTAACCCTGTACATATTTTGAATGAGGGAGGGAACTGGAGTACCCGGAGGAAACCTACACAGACAATGGTAAGAACGTACAAACTCCTAGCAAGCAGTGCTGGATTCGACACTGGCGCTGTAATAATGTGCTGACCACTACAATGAGATTCCAAGCTTCAGAATGATGAACAGATTGGATCTTAAACATAGTGCAATATTCAAAAATTCTGGAAAAAACTCAGCAAGCCATGCAGCATCTATAGGTGTAAAGGGTAACCAATAATTTGGGCCTGAGCCCTTCGTCAAGGTATGGGCAAAAACGATTGTTTTCTGGTACGAGGCAATAACAGTTCCCTATCTAAAGTGGATAAAGGGCATGCGGATGATTTACTGATCGTGGTTTCAACTTGTACTTTCCAGTAGGATGAAACACAGTTAATCTTACAGCACTGAAACCAATTTGGCATCAAATAAGTTTTTAAACCATAAATAATTTCACATCATGAGAAATAGGGCCAGGAGTAGATCATTCAGCCCATGAAGCCTGCTCTGCCATTCAGTGAGATCATGGCTGATCTGATGATAGGCTCATCTCCACCCACCTGCCTTTTCCCCATAATCCTTTATTTCCCTCACTTTGTAGAAATTTATCCAACCTTGTCTTAAGTATAGTTACTGAGGTCACCTCCACTGCTTCAATGGGCAGCAAATTCCACAGATTTACCACCCTCTGGCAAAAGCAATATTCTATTCACACATTTGAATTTCAAATTCATCATTCAGCAGTTTTATCATTCCACGCCAAGGTTGCTGTATTTCCAAATTAAATTAATATAAACAAAATCACGATTTTTATTTACAATACATCACTGGTAGGAGCAGTATGTATTCCTGATCCCTAATCCTCCTTTTACAGAGTGGATTACCAGTTTATTACAGAAGGCAATTAAGAGGTCACCACAAAGCTGTAAGTTTGAAGTCACATGTAGCCTAGACCAGCTTAGGGGGGAACATTTCCTTCCCTGAATGGCCCACGTGAACTAGATAGCTTCCATAGTTCAATGGTTTTATGGTCATTGTTGCTAACTCCAGAGTTATTTTACACTGGACTTAAAATCCCCATCTGCCTTGATCCATTTTCAAGTCAGGACAAGTCAAGTTTATGGTCATCTGATTATTGCACAAGTGCAACCCAACAAAACAGCGATCTCCAGACCTCGGTGCAAACCACGCAGACATAAAACCAGACATAACACACATACAGACAGACAGTGCATATGCAGGACAAGTCTTTCATCCAGACAAGTAAAGAGTTTCATGAACATGAGAGTCTCAGATGTTTAGTGTGAGAAGTTCCTGTGGTCGTTCAGCATTCTCACCATTCATTTGAACTCCCATCTCCATTTTAATCCCCTGTGATCCACTATTACAACCATTGTGCAGCATGTAACACAGTGGATGATTCTAGCTGATATCTTTCCTGTGAAGCACTGTGGGAAGTTCATATAAAACGCACAATACATTCTAAATGGAACAGTTTAAAAATATCTCTTTCCAAGATAGTAAATTCCTTACCACAAAAGGCGGGGGGTTACTGGACCCCCTTATGTCACAGCTGT
The DNA here is from genome assembly GCF_036971445.1 of Narcine bancroftii. Lineage (NCBI taxonomy): Eukaryota > Metazoa > Chordata > Chondrichthyes > Torpediniformes > Narcinidae > Narcine > Narcine bancroftii. Next base: position 194,187,364 of record NC_091475.1, read on the forward strand.
AGGAATGGAACCGTCCATCCGTTTTCTCCGAAAGTTGGTATAGAAACTTGTTGGCTTCAACGTCGTCACAGTTAAATGCAATGGAATGAATAGGGACAGGGTGGACAAGCAGCACCTGAGCAAATATGGCTTGTGGAGACTGTTTTGGATCGTTAAACAAAGCATAATTAACTTTAATTTTAGAATATTAAATTCCTTCCGAAATAAGAGATCTGTATTGCAGTTGGTGAGCCATCCTCTGTTTTCATCAGTGGTTACTCCCATTGCTGATGAACAAGCACACATAACTGCAGACTTTGAATAAAGTCATAGTGAAATGCAATAAGGAAATAGGCCCTTCAACATCCATCCACACCAATTACACTGGACCACAAAGATTTTGCTTCCTGAATACTTTTGGGTATATTTTATGGATTTTGGATTGCTGATCACCATAAGGTTATCCTACCGCGTACCATTTTTTTTAGATATAACCAATTTTTAAGTCTACCTCAAGCAGACAAAACCTATGAAGTGTATAGAAAACTCATTTTCTGCCTATGCAGAGACTTCTTCATGCTGATCTTGATGCAGTAAGTGACGAACACGGTGAGAGGTTTCACCAGGGCACTGTGGCCATGGAAAAGCAGCATAAGCTCAACTGGAACCCATCAATGCTGGCCGACTCTTCTTGGGCAGTGAAGCAGCAGGCATCAGATAGATGCTGAGTACAAACGAATATTAGGGGCAAACTATTTTTACGTCAGCTGAATCAATGCAATGTTTCAGCATCATTATGTGATTAAACATGCTAAATTCAATAAAAGTTAATATATCTCCAACTTCCCACATGATTCAGCAAATCTGAAATTATCTTTGTGTTTATCTCTAAGTTGTCTATCATAATTCCCAAATGTTTTTCAGGAAGCAAACCTTTTGAAAAAAATTTGTTGCCGTGTGACCTATCAAGCATCTATCCTGAGGGTAATCCAATCCTAACCCATTTTTCAACATTGCTTTAGGTAAGGATTCTATCTTCACCTCCTGCACATCAAAAGACATATTCCACCCTGACTACCCTCTCTCCCCCACCCCATCGAGCAGAAGAAAGACAAGTTTGAAAGACGCCCCTCCAGATTAAAGATTAATCTTTTTCCTTCTTTTATCAGACTCTTCAATAAGATGATGGCTTACATTGTTTAACTACATTTTGCTCTTTAACATTATACCCTGCATTTTTGACTTGTGACACTACCACTTTTATTTTATTGTAACTCTGTGTGCTTTATTCTTGCACAGACTGCTGGATTGTGCACAAGTTGACTGACCAGGGTATCACACAAAACAACGTTTTTCATTGAACCTTAATGGCTTTATTCACTAGAACATAGACGGTTGAAGGGGGTTATGATAAAGGTATTTAAAATTATGAAGGGAATAGATGGACTCGACATGAGTAGACTCTTTCCACTGAGGGCAGGGGAGGCTGGAACAAGAGGGCATGAGTTAAGGGTAAAGGGGCAAAACTTTAGGAGAAATATTAGAGGATGCTTCTTCACTCAGAGATTGGTGGCAGAATGGAATGATCTTCCAGAAGAGATAGTTGCGGCAGGGTCGTCTGTCATTGAAGAGAAGGTTGGATGTGTACATGGATATGAGGAGGTTGGAGGATAAGGCTGGAGTGTGGGAGGGGGAAACTAGTGGAATGGTTTGTGTGAACCGGCATGGACTCGAAAGGCCGATATGGCCTGTTTCCATGCTGTAAAGTTTCCTATGGTTTCATATGGATGCCATAATAAACAATTCAATTCACTCAGGAGTGATGCACAGAAGATCATTGCCTATGGCTGTCAATCTCGATGCTGTCTTCTGGAAATACGAACAAAACCCAGTCCTGACAAAGAATCCCAAACCTTAAAGGTTAAGATTATTTCTGACTTGCTGGCATTTTCCAGCATTACTATGTTTTGCATCTTCACACTTCAAAGATTTTCCATATATTTATTTTGTTACATGAGGAATATGTCTTTTGAAACACCTTTTACTATCTGTATGTGACAACTGCACAAAACGAAGGGACAAAAGTTTTTTTTTATTTTAAATTTAGACATGCAGCACGACAACAGGCCCTTCCAGCCATGAGTCTGTGCTGCTCAATAATACCCAAATGACCAACAACCCAGGTATGTTTTTGAAGGGTGGGAGGAATCCGGAGAAAACCCATGCAGATACGCAGAGAACATTCAAACACCTTACAGACAGTGGCAGATTCGAACAGGGCTCGCGGTGCTGCAACAGCGTTCAACCCCCTGTTGAAAAAGCCTATCTGCATTTACTCTGTCTATCCCTGTCTTGGGTAAACTTATTCCTCTCATTTTGTTCATTTTAGATTGGTCACAGTGTTTGAGCTACCGAAAGAAAATAGACACACACACCGAGAGCAGTTCAGTTTATACAAATGTTTATTACTAATTCAAAAGTTGATTTCACACTACAATATGCAAGCCCTTCCCAACTATACTTATCAATGCTTGGACTGGTCCCAACTGCCGAAGCGAGGCAACGACTGCACACTTGTAGTAGGTTGTCAGGGCGCTGGTAGCAGCTTCTCCACCTCCCCCGACCGGGACGTTGCTCGGACCATGGCTGTTCTTCCTTCTTGAAAAGGGATGTTCCCACCCCTCGGAGAGTCTAAACTTCAGCAGCAGGACCACAGGCTTATATACCCCAAAAACAATTAATCATGCGCCTACTCCTTCTAATATTTGTCAGTCAAAATCAAAACTGAACATTATATTCTACAATTTAGAAGATTAATTATTATGGAACCAGGATGTTATGATTTCCTGGTTTATCTCGTAGATACAAACTTCTCGAGCAAGACAGGTTGTGACCAATTCGTCAATTTCAGAGTGTTGCATTTGACAACTGCTTTCCCTGGGCCTCACGGTGGAATTCCATTTCAAAGTGTATCTTCAGATAAGTCCCCATGGCTGAGTTTAATTACATCTGCTAGTTCTGAAAGTAAGGTGACCTGCGTGTGGACCCAGTGTCGTCAGTTCCACATAAGCAAAAAGCATCTGAGTACATGGTTTTAATCCTCCATTACATTCCACCCCTTGGTCACAATCTGTCATTTGCGAGGCCTAACCAGTATTTGAGTACAGAGGGAGCGAAAAAAGAGAAATCAAAACAACAATTACAAAGATAAGCAATGACGCGAGCAACCAACGGAGGATAGTGTGGCCCACTCCCCCAAATGTAGCAGTTAGCCATGAGAAAGGATTCCAACCAAGGCTCAAATTATCCTTGTTGGCCACAATACCCAGATACTGGAGCTCACGAACAGATTTTGAAACATGCTGAACAATAACATATTTATATAAGCTGCACTTGAGGCTGGTGACCGAGGACTTCCTTGGTGTAATGCATCGGACCGTGTTTCCCACGGGGAACTCCCTTGGAACGTCCTCGACATTACAAATCCAATTGCTGGCATCAAAGCAGCTGTTAAGCCAGATCACCAGGAGTGTAAAATGGAGAACCTGGAACAAAGAAGCCTGACACATGTCACTCACGATACCATAAGCGTTCAGTGTTTAAACAGACTAAATCATCCTGTCCCTCAATAGCTACCCACCAAGTGTTACCCTGGGCAGGTGTCACTATTTCCCCTTTTACAGGAGGGCCACTACCTGGTGGTGCCACCCATACCTTTTGTCCAACATTCTCTAGTTCGGGGATGGGGGGGCAATGACTGTTTTTCCTCTGGAATAGGCTGTAATTCAGGAGCGTGAAGAAGTCGGTGGAAAGGTGTACCTCCTTTTAAAGGGCGATGATTCAAATTGTCGACTGCCTGCTGCAGCACATGGCACCATCCCTTCTTGTTATCAAACAAGATAACAGTGATGTTAACAAACGAATTTGTTCCTTCAGTAAGCCGTTCATTCATTCAACTAACCCGGCAGCCTGCGGGTAATAAGGAATATGGTGAACCCATAAAATACCGTTGTCATTTGCCCAATCACAGATTGCTTTCCCGGAGAAATGCGAGCCATTATCAGAGTGAATCTCCTCTGGAACATCATAACGAGAAATCAAATGGTTTAGTCCTTGGGTAGTGCTAGCTTGGTCAGCCGTCTTGGTGGGAAAAGCAAAAACCCTTAGGAATTTCCAACACATTGTCTGAGAAAGCAACCTCATGTCATCTTTTAGCCTCCTGATTTCTTTTTTTTTAATTTTTAAAAATTTTTCACACTATGAATCATATTAATCAAAATACACACAAACATTTCCCACTTGAATATACACAGTATAATTTTCTCCCCTTTCCCCCCCTCCCTTTCCACCCCCCTCCAAACCCATTAATAATAATATTAATTATTAATTAATAATAAACCCATTAAACAATGGCATCACACAATGAAAATAAACAAGAAAATTGTGTCATCTACTTTTACACACTGGGTCTGTTCATTTTGTCTTCTTCTCATTCTATCATTTTAGGGGGTGGAGGTCCACGGTAGGCCCTCTCTGTTGTGTTCCATGTACGGTTCCCAAATTTGTTCGAATAATGTGACTTTATTTTTTAAATTATATGTTATTTTTTTCAATGGAATACATTTATTCAGTTCCATGTACCATTGTTGTATTCTCAGGCTCTCTTCTGATTTCCAAGTTGACATTATACATTTTTTTGATACCGCTAAGGCTATCATAATGAATTTTTTTTGTGCTTCATCGAGTTTGAGGCCTAATTCTTTACTTCTTATATTACTTAGAAGAAAGATCTCTGGATTTTTGGTATGTTGCTTTTTGTGATTTTATTTAATACCTGATTTAGATCTTCCCAAAACTTTTTCACTTTCTCACATGCCCAAATTGCATGTACTGTTGTTCCCGTTTCCTTCTTACAGCAAAAACATCTATCTGATAATGTTGGATCCCATTTTTTTTTAACTTTTGGGGCCTGTGTAACCAATTATATTGTATCATGCGTAATCTCGTATTTATTATATTTCTCATAGTTCCAGAGCATAACTTTTCCCCTATTTCATTTTTTATCTTTATTTTTAAATCCTTTTCCCACTTTTGTTTGGGTTTATAGCTTATTTCATCATTTTTTTTCTCTTGCAGCTTGATGTACATGCTTATTATAAATCTTTTAATTATCATTGTGTCTGTAACCACATATTCAAAGCTGCTTCCTTCTGGTAATCTCAGTCTGCTTCCCAATTTGTCCTTTAAGTAGGTTTTCAGTTGGTGGTATGCAAACATTGTACCATGAGTTATTCCATATTTGTACTTCATGTGTTCAAATGATAATAAATTATTTCCCAAAAAACAATTTTCTATTCTTTAATTCCTTTTCTCTCTTATTCTCTAAAGGAAAGGTTATCTATTGTGAAAGGGATTAGTTGATTTTGTGTCAATAATAATTTTGGTATTTGGTAATTTGTTTTTTTACTTTCTACTTGAATCGTCTTCCAGATGTTGAGCAGATGGTACAGTACTGGTGAACTTCTATATTGCACCAGTTTTTCATCCCATTTATAAAGTACATGTTCTGGTACCTTCTCCCCTATTTTATCTAGCTCTATCTTGGTCCAATCTGGTTTTTCCCTTGTTTGATAAAAATTTGATAGATATAATAATTTTTAAAGTTTGGTGGCTGCAAACCACCTTGTTTGTACCAGTCTGTTAATTTATCTAGTGCCATCCTCAGTTTCCCCCCTTTCCATAAGAATTTCCTTATTATTCTCTTTAGTTCATTGAAGAATTTCTCTATTAAGGGAAGAAATAGGTATTGTATCCTTGGGAAGATATTCATTTTAATGCAATTTACCCTTCCTAACAGTGTTAGTGGTAAATCTTTCCAATGTTCTAAGTCATCATGTAATTTCTTCATTAATGGCTGATAATTTAATTTGTATAGATGGCCTAGATTATTATCTAGTCTAATACCTAGGTATTGGATTGCTTGTGTTTGCCATTTAAATGGTGGTTCTTTTTTAAACTTTGTGTAACCTGTATTATTCATTGGGATTGCTTCACTTTTATTTGTGTTGATCTTGTACCCCGATATTTCTCCATATTCCTTCAATTTCTTATGTAATTCTTTTATTGATAATTCTGGTTCTGTTAAGTATACTATGATGTCATCTGCAAATAGACTGATTTTATACTCCTTCTCTTTTATTTTTATCTCTTTTATTTTATTTTCTGTTCTTATCAGTTCTGCCAATGGTTCTATTGCTAAAGCGAACAGTGAGGGAGATAATGGACATCCCTGCCTAGTTGACCTGCTTAATTTAAATTGGTTCGATATATATCCTTTTACTGTCACCTTTGCCATTGGACCCTTATATAATGCTTTAATCCAATTAATATATTTCTCTGGTAATACTTTGAATAAATAATTCCATTCTACCCTGTCAAAGGCTTTCTTTGCGTTTAAAGCAGCAGCCACTGTTGGTGTCTTATTTCCTTGTACTGCATGAATTAAGTTAATGAACTTACAGACATTGTCTGTTGTTTGTCTTTTCTTAATAAATCCATTTTGATCTAGTTTTGCTATTTTTGGTACACAGTCGGCCAATCTGTTTGCTAATAGTTTTGCTATTATCTTATAATCTGAATTAAGTAGAGATATTGGTCTATACGATGCTGGTGTTAATGGATCTTTCCCCGTCTTTGGTATTACTGTAATTATTGCTGTTTTACATGAATCTGGCAAGTTTTGTGTTTCTTCTATCTGGTTCATTACTTCCAGGAGAGGAGGAATTAGTAACTCTTTAAATGTTTTATGGAATTCTATTGGGAGTCTGTCCTCCCCAGGTGTTTTACTGTTCGGTAGCTTTTTTAATACATTTTGTATCTCCTCTATTTCAAATGGTTTTATCAATTTGTTTTGCTCCTCTTTTTGCAATTTCGGTAGTTCAATTTTAGCTAGAAACTCATCTATTTTGTCTTCTTTCCCTTCGTTCTCAGTTCAGTACAATTGCTCGTAGAATTCCTTAAAGTTTTCATTGATCTCTGTTAGGTTATATGTAATTTGTTTGTCCTTTTTCCTTGATGCCAATACCGTTCTTTTAGCTTGTTCTGTTTTAAGCTGCCAAGCTAGTATTTTGTGCATTTTTTTTCTTAGGTCATAATACTTCTGCTTTATTTTCATTATGTTCTTCTCCACCTTATACGTTTGTAGTGTTTCGTATTTTTTTTTTGTCTGCCAATTATCTTCTTTTTGTTGTATTTTCCTTTATTGCTAGTTCTTTATCTGTACTTACTATTTCCCTTTCCAGCTGTTCTATTTCCCGATTGTAGTCCTTTTTCATTTTAGTTACATAACTTATTATCTGCCCTCTAATAAGGCTTTCATTGCATCCCATAATATAAATTTGTCTTTCACTGATTCCGTATTTATTTCAAAGTACATTTTAATTTGGCGCTCAATAAATTCTCTAAATTCCTGTCTTTTAAGCAGCATGGAGTTTAATCTCCATCTATATGTTCTTGGTGGGATGTCCTTCAGTTCTATTGCTAATAACAGGGGTGAGTGATCAGATAACAATCTAGCTTTATATTCCATTTTCATAACTCTCCCTTGGATATGGGCTGACAACAGGAACAGGTCAATCCTTGAGTATGTTTTATGTCTACTCGAATAATATGAGTATTCTCTCTCCTTTGGGTGTTATCTCCTCTATATATCCAAAAGTTGCATTTCCTGCATTGATTTAACCATAAATTTGGGTACTTTGTTCTTTCTGCTAGTCTTTTGTCCAGTTTTCTCCATCTTTGAATCTAAATTAAGGTTAAAGTCCCCTCCTATCCATATATTCTGATTTCTTTTTTGAGGGTTTTCTTGAATATTTTATCCTCATCCAGTACCTCATTTGCTCCATGTTGCCTATACCTGTTATACATCTCTCTCTTCTTCCGACCAGATCCCCAATAATCCCTCAAAAACCAAGGTTCCCTATGCCTGCTAACCTTGCCTTTATTCCTGGCAGGAACATACACACTCTGTACGCTCAAATTATTACCTTTGAAGGTCTTCCACTTACCTCGCACATCCTTTCCCAAAAACAACTTATCCTAATCCACACATTCTAGATCCTTCCTCAAAATTGGCCTTTCTCCAATTTAGAAAGTCATCCTGAAGCCCATACCTATCCTTCTCCATAATTAACTTGAAACTAATGGCATTATTATCTCTGGACCCAAAATGTTCCCCTACACATACTTCTGTCACCTGCCCTGCCTTATTCCCTAATAGGAGATCCAGTATTGCACTCTCTCTCGAGTTGCTACCTCTAATTATTGATTTAGAAAATGGTTTTGATTCTTTCAAGTAAAATTGTCATGAAAATAGATTTAATTTCTTTTATCTTGTTTTACAGATTGATGGTTTAAATATATTGAATCTTATTGCTTTCTGTGAATCCTTTTCAACATCTTTCTTATGCTTCGTTATGCAGCCTAATGATCTTACTGGCCGCCTGTTCTCAGTACTTCACATGAATGCATTCTGACCTCTGTTCAGATAATTGATATGGCACAGTATGAGCCCTTCATCTCACCATGTTGTGCCAACCTATACAGTATACACTTACCTCATGATTAATCTTACTCTTCCCTCCCTCACAGCCCATGGAACCCCATTTTTCTTATATCCATGCTTATCAGAGGTTTTTAAAAAATGTTCCTATTGTACCAACCTCAACCACCACCCCCGGCAGTACAACCCAGGCACCCATCACTCTCTGTTTTAAAAAAATAACTACTTCTGATATCTCCACTCAACTTCAAACTGTTATCTCTGGTGTTGACCATTGCCAAAAAGGTGCTGGCCTCTCACCTTTTGTTTCTCTATTAAGTTGCTGGTCCTCTGCTGTCACTCCAAAGAGAAAAGCCCTATCTTGCTGAACCTTTCTTTAAAAGACATGTTTTCCAACCTAGGTGCTGTCCTGATAAATCTCCTTAAAATTTCCACATCCTTCCTATAATGAGGTGATCAGGACTGAACATAATGCTCAATAACTAGAGTAAAACTCATGCATTCACCTGTGAAGTGGTTTGTGAGTGGTTGTGCGAGGAGGCTGTATGTGTACTTGTGGCACACACTGGGCACCTGAACACTTATTTTCAGCTTAATTGAAACAAATTACCTTACAGGGTCAGAACAGAAAATGCTCAATGAGTCGGGCACCATGCTGAGTATTTCCAGCATTTTCTGGTTTTTTTTAACAGGTTGTCGTTTTCATTTAAAATTGCAGTGTCCTTGCATGCTTTATTCAAAATGGGTTCCTGCAAAGGCAAAAATACAGAGCTGATGTTGATTTTAAATTAATCTTTGGAATAATATCACACTGGCATGACCAAATTATCTATTCAAAATTGCTCACATTCTTTTTCCTCTTCAAGGCGTTTGAATTTGATTATCTGGAGAATTCTATCTCAGGAGGAATGAGATAGGTAAGTAACAAGATTCTTTACAAAAACTGCATCTGCTGTAAGTGCAATTATAGTTTGATTTATTTTTGTGTGCGTTTCAGATAAGCTTCAGCAGCGATAAACCAATTTCATTTCGAGAGAATAAGGAGGCTTTACTCCAGGCTTTGGACCGAATGGGATGGCCTATTCCTCAGGAGGATGTTACTCTATTGGAGGATGAAATTTACACTGGGTTATTCATATGAGCAGCAAGCTTCAGACCTCCAGAAAGCTGCTAAAGTGAAGGTCTGTGGGGCGGGGGGGGGGGGGGGGTTACAGAATAATGAATATTTGTGCACGAGCTTTCAATTATTTCATGGGTAATTGTTCATGTAAAGGAATGACTTCAAGGTCTGTAGTTGAGCAAAGGTTCTCCATGATCTAGTCTGCAGAGGTGTGTGTTACTTTTGCTGTTTTAAGTATGGAATGAATTCGGATGATATTGTAGCAATTGCTCTTGAACTGAAGTGCAAGCACAGCACAAATAATGTGACCAGAGATAATCGTGAAACTCAGCCCCTTAATTCATATAAAAAAATCAATGCTGCAGAAACTCAGCAGGTCAAACAGTGTACTTTATGTCGCAAAGACAACCTATGTCTCAAGCTTGAGCCCTTCATCAAGGTATCATATGTTGATGAGGGGCATCTTTATCTTTGCTTTAAAAATTACACTGTTGACATGCTTTTTAAAAAAAATTATTTATTAGTTTAAAACCGCATACATAATTAAAGAGTAGTTCAAAACAATATAAATATGTGGTTTATAAAAGAAAAAGAATATAAGAACACCTCCCCCCCCCCCTTATCCCCTACAAAGAAAAGAAGGAGTAAAAACGGTCCAAGAGACCTTCAAGGGGGGGGGTGCCTATTACTTTAAAGTCTGATAATATACTGCGAAAGGAGCTTCATTTAAATATTAACACCATATTTTGTAAATAAGTACTCCATATCTTCTAAAATATTGTCCCTTAAATTATAAGTAATTTTCTCAAGTGGTATACAACTGTGTTACCTGCTGAGTTTCTCCAGCAGTGTTTTTACTCTAACCATGGTGTCTACAGACTTCATGTTTTACCTCTTAATTTATATTCTTATTCTCTTTCAATATTAGGAGGCCATTCAGTGTTCTGAGTCTCTGCCAGCTCTCAGAGAAATTCTATCAGTCCCAATCCTTCCAAATTAAGTAACAAGCTGCTGAAGGAACTGACTGGGGACAGAAATGAGCAGTTCAGGTCGAGACCCTTCATCTCAACCAGCTGATCAATTCACTGCCAATTCTTACGCCCCCCCCCACCCCCCATGGATGCTGCCCGACCTGTAGTCTTCCATAAGATGTTGGAGTAGAAATAGGCCATTTGGCCCATCGTCTGCTCTGCCATTTTTTTCTCTCAACCCCATTCTTCTACCTTCTCTCTGTAACATTTAACCCCCCCCCCCCCCCACTTACTAATCAACCTTTGGTTTAAATATAACCAATGACTTGACCACAGCTGTCTGTCTGTGGCAATGATTTCCTCTGGCTGAGGTTATTCCCTCTGGTCCTAGACTCTTCCACTGCTGGAAATAGCTTCACATCCACTCTATCCAGCCCTTTCAGCATTCTGAATATTTCGATGAGATCCCCCTCATCCTTCTAAACACAAGTGAGTGCAGGCCCAGAGCCATTAAATACTCCTCTTGTGCTAATCGTCTCATCCCTGAGATCATTCTCGTAAACCTCTTCTGGACCCTCTCCAACACCTGCACATTTTCATTAAATATGGGGCCAAAAGTTCCTCACAATACTCCATATGTAACCTGATTGGCACCTTATAAAGCCTCAGTATTACTTCCTTGCTGTTATATTCTAGTCCTATCAAAATAAATGCTAACATTTAATTTGCCTCCCTTACTACCGGCTCAAACTGAAAGTTATCCTTTAGGGAATCCTGCACTAGGACTTCCAAGTCCCTTTGGACCTCTGTTCTCTAATGTCCTTCTATAGAACACTACAGCACAGAAAACAAGTCATTCAGGCCTTCTAGTCTGTGCGGACTATTATTCCACTAGTCCCATTGACCTGCTCCCATTCCATAACCCTCCAGATCTCTCGCATCCATGTATCTATCCAATCTATTCTTTAAACTCAAGATCGAGCCTGCATTCACCAAATCAAATGGTAGCTCATTCCACACTCCCATTACTCTCTGAGTGAAGAACCTTCCCCTAATATCCCCCCTAAACCTTTCACCTTTCAGCTTAAATCTATGTCTTCCCGTATTTATCTCCCCCAATCGGTGGAAAAAGCCTACTTGCATCCATTGTGTCTATACCTCTCATAATCTTATAAACCTTTATCAAAGATCCCCTCATTCTTCTTCGCTCCAAGGAATAAAGTCCAATCATGTTTAATCTTTCCCTGTAACTCAACTCCTGAAGACCCAACAACGTCCTAGTAAATCTTCTCTGCCCTCTTTCAATCCTGTCATTAGGCGCCCAGAATTGCACACAATATTCCAAATTTGGCCTCACCAATGTCTTAAACAACTTTAAAATAACATCCCAACTCCTGTACTCAGTACTTTGATTTATAAAGACAAAGATGTCAAAAGAATTCTTTACAAACCTCTCCAACTGTGACACCACCTTCAGGGAACAAAATATGTAACACCTTTATTCCTTCTATGCACCACACACATCCTTACCTTGTATTCCATCTGTCACTTCATTCCCCATTTTCCCAACCTGTCCAAGTTCTGCTGCAGATTCCCTATGTCCCCAACACAACTCACCCCTCCACCAATCTTTGTCTCACCTGAAAACTTGGGCACAAAGTCATCAATTCTGTCATCCAGGTCATTAGCATACAACGCGGACCCAGCACCGACCCGAGGGGGAGCACCACTAGCCATCAGCATCCAACCAGAATAGGACCCTTTTATTTCCATTCTTTGCCTCCTTTTCCCCTAGCAGCACGTTTCTTTGTTCCAGACTCCAGCATCTACTGTCTCTCTTCTGTTGTATCACATATGCTTATTAACACTGTTCAAGTCAAGTTTATTTTCATCCGATTGCACAAGTACAACCCGATGAGACAGCATTCTCCAGTCCTCATTGCAAAACACTCAGACACACAACCAGACATAACACATATACAAACAAAGAAAGATACGCTGGCAAGTATTTATATATAAATTTGCAAATAAATAAATACATATTGTCTTGTAAAAATGACAGTCTCAGATGGTTAGTGTGAGCAGTTCTTTCATTGTTCAGTATTCTCACTGCCCAAGGGAAGAAGCTGTTCCTCAGCCTGGCGGTGCTGGCTCTAATACTCCTGTACCTCTTTCCCAATGGGAGCAGCTGAAAAATGCTGTGGACAGGATGGAAGGAGGCCTCATTGATTTTGTGTGCCCTCTTCAGACAATGAAGCAGGTAGATCATGGCAGGGGGTGCGCTGGGGAAGAGGCTGATCCTGTCTGCCACTGTTATTGTCCTGTGAATTGACGTCTGATCCATTTTTCTAAAGCATCTGTACCACACTGTAATGCAGCCGGCCTGTACACACTCGATAGAGCTCCTCTCTCCTCCTCCCAGCCTTGACCCTCACCCACTCCTGCCTCCCAATCAATTCTCCTGCTACCCACCTATACTGGGTGTAATTTACATGGGCATGTTTGGAGGTTTATTGGCGGTGAGCGGGAGGTTTGAGCTAGAGGAGTTGTTCTAGTGAACCGGTGCGGATTTGAAAGGCTGACATGGCCTGTTTCCGCTCCGTAAATGGTTATATGGTCATATGGTTATATGTGGGAGACAACAGGAATGTCTGGAGGAATCCCCTGCAGTCGTAGGGAGAGTAAAAATTCCACAAAGACAGCGCCGGAGGTCAAATTGAACCTGGGTCACGGGAGCTGCAGTCAGCAACGTGGGCAGCTGTCTCATGGTGGGTAAGCCAGGAGTAACCCACCAACCTTGACCCAGTACTTGGCCTTCACAGTTAAGAAATGCACACTACATATCACAAATAGGAATTCATAAGCATGTGGATCAAACGTTTGATCTTTAGTTGCTGCCCAATCTCAAAAAGACAAACCCTGTTGATTGCTGTTGTTGGCAAGTACTGCACAGGGAGAATCAGAATTAATATTTATTGTCAAGAACATGTCACAAAATTTCTGGTTTCGCAGCAGCGTCACAGAGCAAATATTGCTATAAATTACATTTCAGAAACAAATAAATTGGTGCTAAAGAGCAGAAAGTGAGGTGATGCCCGTGGTTCATTGTCCATTCTGAAATCTGCTGGCCGAGGGGATGAAGCTGTTTTAGTGCCGCTGGGTGCTCATCTCTAAGCTCCTTCCTGATGAGAGCAGTGTCAAGAGGGGATGGCTTGGGGTGATGGGGATCCTTGAGGATAGAGGCTGCTTTCTTCAGACACTGCCTCTTGTAGATGTTCTTGATGGAGTGAAGACTGATGCCCTTAAGGCACAAGCTGAGTTCACATCTCTGGCACCTCCCTGCCAGAAAGTGATGCAACAAGGCAGAATGCTCCCCACAATACACCTGTACAAATTTGCAAGCCTTTGGTCGCGTATTAAATCACCTCAACCTCCTAACGAAGTATAGCCACTGGCAAGCCTTCATTGTGGTTGGATGTGCACGGAGGCCGCAGGACAGATCTTCAGAGATGTTGACACCAGGGATTTGAAGTTCTTAACCCTTTCCACCGCTGACTTCTTGATGAGGACTGGTTCTTGTTCTACTGATTTCTTCCCGAAGTCCACAATTATCTCCTTAGTTTTGCTAACATTGAGAGCAAGGTTGTTGTTGGGACACCACTCAACTTGCTGAGCTATCTCCCTCCTGTACACGTTCTCATTGCTGTCTGTGATTCTGCCATTGACTGTGGTGTCATCAGCAAAGTTGTAGCTAGCATTTGAAATGTACCTGGCCACACAGTTATGGGTATAGAGAGAGTAGAGCAGTGGAAGAAGAACTTCCTTGAGATGTGCTTGTATTGATCCTCATTGAGGAGGAGACGTTCTTTCTGATTCATATTGATTGTAGTCTTTCGATGAGGAAATCAAAGATTCAGTTGCACAGGTGTGTGCAGAAGCCCAGCTTTTGGAGCTTGTAAACCAGAGGATACGATGGTGTTGAAAGCTGATCTGTGGTTGATGAAGAGTAGCCTGATGTATATTTTTATGGATTATGTTATGTTTTATATTGTATATCAATATGTTTTAAAGGAGATAAGTTGTGGCAAGTTTTTTAGTGTAGGTCATGTACAAACACTTCAAAACAGATCTCATTTAAAATGCCAGAGCTCTGCTCAAGCCAGACTGTCCAGGCTCTGGGTGCCTTTGTAAAAACTTTGAAGAGTGCCTAAAAGGATTTCACAAGTAGGTGTTAATTGGACCTGCTGTGGAGTAATGGATTATTGTTTTGGAAAACAACAGATGAACAAACTCAGAAGATTGGGTCTGGTTCCGCAGTCTGGTGCAGTTTGCTGTTGTAAGAGGGTCATGTGGTTTTCTTTGAGAGAGAGAGAGAGAGGAAGAGAGAATTCATTTCTACAGTTCAGCAGCAGTAGCTGGGACTGGAACAGGACAAGCTGGCAAACTTGTGGAAAACCCGATTTTGAAGACGGGTTGTGAGTTCTCAGTTCAGCCTGGTCAAAGCTCTTGTGGTCCATACAAGAGGAGAGGACTGACTGTATAATATTTCTCATGAAATAAGGGAAACAAAAATTAACTCTGTGGTGACCTGAAAGAAAGAGGTTATCATCTGGAAAACCCTGATGGGGCAAGTTTCTTCGGCAAGACACTGAAGTGGCTGATTGGAAGGAATCAGTTTGTGTCCATTGAGCAACAAATCTCACTCTGAAAACCGACAAGAACCTTCCTGAGCGGTAACCATGTACCTTTCCAGCACCAAAGCCTGGTGAAATTCAAAAATATTAAATTCTGTGCACAGTGTAAGAATTGCATTATACCAGTGAATTTGGAGAGTGAGAAGTGAGATTGGACTGGGAATCCAAGAACTTTTCTGAACTTACACACACATTACTTACAGATGCGCTAAGAATTAGAAGGAGGTTAAGTTAGATTAAGTTAATGGTAATGTTAAAGTTTGATTCTGTTTTCATGTTTAAAGATAATAAAAAGCAACTTTTGTTTAAGTAAACATTTGTCTTGGTGAATACCTATTGCTGCTGGGTTTTGGGGTCCTCTGGGCTCATAATAATGTGTTGTTGTCCAGGTAATCCAGAGCTGAGTGAAGAGCCCATGATATTGAATCTGCTGTGAAATTATTGTGATAATAAGTGTCTTACAGTGGTGAATTGTGTCAATAAGTGAATTCCAGATCTTTACTTAGGTATGAGATCATTTTGACCACAGCCAACTTCTCAAAGCATTACAGAACAGTAGAAATGAGTGCAACTGGATGATAGTCATCGATACAGATCATTCTGCTCTTTTTGGGGACTGGTATGATTGAGATTGAATGTAATCATGCAACTTTTTTCAAGGATTTTGAGATGTAAAGGACAGCATTTATTGCCCTTCTATAATTACACTTGCATAGGTTATGGGAAGAAGGCCGGGCAGTGAGGCTGAGTGGGAAAATGGATCAGCTCATGATTAAATGGCAGGGCAGAATCAATGGGCCGAATAGCTTATTTCTGTTTCCATGCCTTATGGTCTAGAAAATACTCATTTTCCAAAGATTCTGCTTTAATTTTTTGAAAGCTTTTGTACATTTATGCACATTTCTAGTCTTTTTAGGGTTGGTATTATGTGTTTTGTATATTTTCTAATCTTATTCCAATTTATTCTGTTCCATAGTGCTCTCTCTTTAATAAGCCTGAATTTTCTAAGTCAAGGTGAATATCGATGCATACATGAAATTTCAGTAAGCTTTAATGAGCTGGCAGGAATGAATACATTGATCTACTTGCCTCACCTTTTCCCCTCTCCAGTAATCAAAAGCCATGGAACATCACAGCAGAAATTAAGTTGGAAGTATAGAATCATGGCATTGCCACACAGAATTGGACCCTTTGGCCAGAATATTCACGCTAATCATTATGCCCGCCAGCACTGGTCCTAGTTGCCTTCCTTGTGAAATTATTTGACAAAAAAAAGTCAAATATTTTATCAAAGTATTTACAGCAGTCAATTGCTCCTGGTCATCCACCAGAATAATTCAGTCTTGCATTTCAGGACATGAGAATTCACATCAATAAATTAAGATCTCATCTGAGGGCCAATGGAAATTATTACCTGTAACTTTGTCTAAGGCATCCATTCTGTCCTTTCTTCAGATTGTCAAAGCTCCAATCAATTATCTGCAAAATTGAGCAATTATCCATCACAATGGCCAACTCTTCTTATGCCGTCTGTCTTCGAGCCCACTTGTGCAATAAGGATTATCCATCTCCAATGGAGGACCTGATTCACACTTTAAGCCTCTTCCTCCTCTTGGACACCTCATCCTGGCTTTTTGCCCACTCAGGATATTTTTATTTCCAACTGCTGCTAAAACATCAACCATTGCGACTTCATGATTCCATTCATCTATTCCAATCTTACTCAGAATGCACTGTACTTCGTTCTCTCTAAACTAATTCCAACCCTACTACCAAGCTCGCAGACAAAGGTGGTGCAGTTGTGGTCTGGCACACTGATCTCTTCCTTGCTGAGGCCTGGCACCTCCTCTGACTTGCCCTGAGACCACTAAGAAACATCAGGCCTCCGTTTCCCACACCATCAATGAGCTCATCACTTCCTATAATCTCCCTTCCATAATCTCTCTCATTGTTTCCCAACCCCACACTATCCAGTTTTACCTTCTATCCAAGATTCACAAGCCCAAATGCCTCATTAGACCCACTGTCTCCACCTATCATCATACCTCAACTTTATGTTGCCAGCCACCCCCTCCCCCCCCCCATTCCAATACCTTTTCACTGATATCCAAGACACCTCACGTGCTCTCCATCACTTCGACATTTCATTTCCCTGGACTGGATTGGCTAATTTTCACCATGGACTTCCACTTCCATCCCCCATAAAGAAGGCTTCTTCCAGACTTAACCAGTCCCCTTCTACCACCACACTGTCTGGCAGAACTTAGACTCGGCCTCAATAAATTTTCTTTTGGCTCATCCCATTTGCTCCAGATCAAGGGTGTCACTATGGGTATCACATGGGTTCCAGCTGTGCCTGCCTATTCATTGGATAAATGGAGCAACCCATGCTGCAAACCGCCACAGGCAAGGCTCCTCAACTCTTTTTCTGCTACATCAATGATAACATTGGTGCTGGTTCTTGCACCCATGATGCATTCATCAACTTTATCCACTTGCACTCTGATCTCAAATTGGTCCACTTTTGGTAACTTTCTCTCTTTTCTCCTTTTTGGGACTCACACTATCTACAAACATCTTTTATAAATTCACTAGCTACCACAGTTACCTTGGGTACTTATCTTCTTACCATATCTCCTGTAAGGATTCTATTCTTTCTCTCAGTTCCTCTCTCTCTGCTTCATCTGCTCCCAGGATGAACCTTTCCATTCCAGGACATCTGAGATGCCCTCCTTCTTCAGTAAATGTAATTTCCTCTTCACTGCCATTAACAGCCCTCTCCCACATCTACTTCCCTCACGTTTGCCATGGCCCATTCCCCATAATCACACTACTAGGACAGGGTTTCCTTCATAATCACCTATTACCCCACAAGCCAATGATTTTCTGCAATTTCTGCCACCATCAGACACATCTTTTCCTCCCGTCCAATCTCTGCCTTCTATAGCGATGCTCCCTCTGCGACCCCTTTCCCACAGATTGTCCCCCCCCCTAGTACCTACCCCATGACCTCAAGAAGTGTGACACTTACACCTCCTCCCTCATCACCATTTTGGGCCCCAAACAGTCCTTCTAACTGAAGTAATTCTTCATCTGGTGCTCCTGATGCAGCCCTCTCTACCTCAGGGAGACTGGGCACAGACTGGGAGATCATTTCATTGAGCACCTTCGCTCTGTCTGCTGCAACAGCAAGGACCTCGCTGTGGCCAGCCACATCAATTTCACACCCCGTTGCAACACTGACACGTCTGTCCATTACCTCATGTACTGACTGGTTGAGGCACCCACAAATTGGAGGAACAACACTTTAATTCCATCTTGGCAGCCTCCAACCAGATGTCATTGATATCGACTTCTCCATTTTCCGGTAATGCCCTCATTAAAGTTTCATGCCTTTCAGCCCTAGAACAAATTTCCGGACCACCAACATTGTTAAGAGTTACTACTTTGTTAGTTTTGCGAAAATTGAGAGCTTAGCTGACACAAGTGCGCAGCTGGCACAGTTTGCCAACTGGCCAGACTCTCTTACTTATGTACACTTCTTTGGTATCTGGTACATAACTTCTCTGTTCTTTTTCATTAGATTGTTTATACCAAGTATCTCAGCCTATGGTTGAGCTGGTCCCTGTTATTATCTCCTTTTTCTGACTGCACCCGGAGACAGGCACAAGCTTCTGGAACCATTAGCTTTGATTATACATTGTTTTACCTCTCTTTTGGTCAGCAACCAAGGCATATCTTATGCGAGATTAGAGCATCTTGCAGAATATCCTCTTTTTACATCAAAAAGGAACGTTGGCCAAGATATTAACTTGTAACTAACTTTTTAGATTTCATCACCCTCCCCCATTTCCGGTAACCCTCTCCCCTATTCTCTCGCTTTCCCTCTTCCTCTGTCTTCCTTCCTCCAGCTCCCACTACCTTCCTTCTCTTATCTTTCTTACCTGTCTGCCATATCCCCTCTCTCTTCTTCCCGCCTGTATCCATCTATTAGCTGTTAGCTTGGGCTACTCCCCTGCCCCTTCTCTCCCCCTTCTCTCTCCCCCCTCCACCTGCTTGATTTTCAGCCCTCCGGAAGAAGGGCTCAAGCCTGAAACTTGAACCTGCCATTTGCTTTCTACGGATGCTGGATGACCCCTGCTGAATTTCTCCAACATTTTTGTGTACTGCACTAAACCCCAGCACCCACAGGTTAATCGTTTACCTGAGCAGTTATCTACAGAGTTGATAATGCTGTTTGTGCAACACAAGGGCAATTGAAGGCTGGAGCATTAATTGGAGAAATTGTTGAGACTGTTGGCTTGGATGACCTTCTGCACAGAGCTCTTTGGATTGAATGAGAGTTGCTCCTCTCTTGATATGCCACTGTATTAGCTTGAGCACCCTGAGAGATAAATAATTGTAACTTAGCAGGACTAAAATGTTCCATTATTCTGTTATACTCTTCAACACTGCTCTCAGAACCAGTCAATTATTCAGCAAGAGACTTTAATTGATTCTGGAATTGGGAAGTTGTAACAGTTTTGACCATGTGAATGCACATGGCAAAACGTGAATGTGAGAGATCTCATTTTGGCCTGCTTTCAAGTACCAATATACCTTTTGGTTTCTTCCCACATTCCAGAGATGAAGGGCTCAAGCCCGAAATGTCAGTTATGGTTTTTTAACCTTTGCTATTTAAAGGACACTGCTTGACCTTCTGTTTCTCTAGCTTTGTGTAAAGGGCTTTGGCAAATACTAGAGCACATCGGATGTCCCCCAAAGTTCCTCAACATGATTATCCAACTGCACGAAAACCAACAAGGTCGGGTCAGATACAGCAATGAGCTCTCTGAACCCTTCTCCATTAACAATGGCGTGAAGCAAGGCTGTGTTCTCGCACCAACCCTCTTTTCAATCTTCTTCAGCATGATGCTGAACCAAGCCATGAAAGACCCCAACAATGAAGACGCTGTTTACATCCGGTACCGCACGGATGGCAGTCTCTTCAATCTGAGGCGCCTGCAAGCTCACACCAAGACACAAGAGAAACTTGTCCGTGAACTACTCTTTGCAGACGATGCCGCTTTAGTTGCCCACTCAGAGCCAGCTCTTCAGCGCTTGACGTCCTGCTTTGCGGAAACTGCCAAAATGTTTGGCCTGGAAGTCAGCCTGAAGAAAACTGAGGTCCTCCATCAGCCAGCACCCCACCATGACTACCAGACCCCCCACATCTCCATCGGGCACACAAAACTCAAAACGGTCAACCAGTTTACCTATCTCGGCTGCACCATTTCATCAGATGCAAGGATCGACAATGAGATAGACAACAGACTCGCCAAGGCAAATAGTGCCTTTGGAAGACTACACAAAAGAGTCTGGAAAAACAACCAACTGAAAAACCTCACAAAGATAAGCGTATACAGAGCCGTTGTCATACCCACACTCCTGTTCGGCTCCGAATCATGGGTCCTCTACCGGCATCACCTACGGCTCCTAGAACGCTTCCACCAGCGTTGTCTCCGCTCCATCCTCAACATCCATTGGAGCGCTTTCATCCCTAACGTCGAAGTACTTGAGATGGCAGAGGTCGACAGCATCGAGTCCACGCTGCTGAAGATCCAGCTGCGCTGGATGGGTCACGTCTCCAGAATGGAGGACCATCGCCTTCCCAAGATCGTGTTATATGGCGAGCTCTCCACTGGCCACCGTGACAGAGGTGCACCAAAGAAAAGGTACAAGGACTGCCTAAAGAAATCTCTTGGTGCCTGCCACATTGACCACCGCCAGTGGGCTGATATCGCCTCAAACTGTGCATCTTGGCGCCTCACAGTTTGGTGGGCAGCAACCTCCTTTGAAGAAGACCGCAGAGCCCACCTCACTGACAAAAGGCAAAGGAGGAAAAACCCAACACCCAACCCCAACCAACCAATTTTCCCCTGCAGCCGCCTCAACTGTGCCTGCCTGTCCCGCATCGGACTTGTCAGCCACAAACGAGCCTGCAGCTGACGTGGACTTTTACCCCCTCCATAAATCTTCGTCCGCGAAGCCAAGCCAAAGAGAGAAGAGATGGGTTGGTAGCTGACATTGGGCTAAAGAGGGAGGGTTTCTTCCATACTGTAAGGAAGTATGAGATAGTGCCGTGGATGTTCTGCAAACAGAGGGGAGAGCAAGATGTAAGTACTATCAGTCATCAGCTGGAAGTGAAACTGATGGGCGTTCTGCAGAATTTTCTGCTTTATTATGCACCTGCTTATCCTTAATGTGGCTAATGTGGAGGGGCTGCATGCTGAATGTGCCTTTGGGCACTGCAACCCTCATCCCCAGTCAGATGCAAGGATCGAACAATACCCATCACCCCATCCACTCCCTGTAAACATACCTACCACCTCCACCAACCTGCTCCCCACCATCCACCATTGCACTCGACTTTGCAGATTTGTTTTTTAGCCTGATCCTCAACCTGTCATGGGAATCTTATTTTTTTTTAACATAAATTAATAATCACTCGATGAGGCAAAAGCTCTTTTCCACGATCTCCTCTATTGATTGGGCTGATTTATGAGAGGAGATGAGTGTCTTTTAATGATAAATAATGTGGTTGGTCCAGCTGGACAAATGAGGACTGACTGAAGTACTACTTTGAAGTAGGCCCTCTCCTTCAATACAGTCACTCTCTGGCAACAAAGATCTGGAAGCAGGAAATAATTTTAGCAAAATTAAAATTTCCCGAGTAGTAGGGACAAACTCTATTTCATGTCTGCACTCATCAAAATAGTTAGTGTGAATAATGTCATCATGAATATTAGGATAGCACTGCATTTCTGTGCTTTATTTAATCAAAACATTGAATGAAATGCCATCTACACAAGTACAATGTGCTTGAAACCTTTACCTGCTGCAGCTTCTCAGGTATGTGAAATGCATAACACATAGGAAGAGAGAAAAATAATAATTATAGAAGGATAAACAATCAATAAATAATATTAAAAATATGCACAGAACTAGCAAATTAAAAGAAAATATACATTCTTTGGTGACGTTGAGTAATCATTTGCAGAATGTTTTGCCATATCTTTGCCCAAAATTTCCCTTACTGATGTCTTTCTTACTTTCTCATCCTTTCTACTCAAGGATTGTTAGCATAGCTTTTTGAAAGGAAGGTCATGCCTCACACGTCTAATACAGTTTTTTGAGGAGGTAACAAATTAAATTGATTATGTGGTCCTGATGGACTTTGCCATCGTTCAGAAAGTCATGAACCATGGATTCATGGAACCCTGGCCAAGTGGATAAAAAAATTGGCTTGCATGTAGAAAGCAGAAAGTAGTAGTGAAAGGAAAACATTCTGCCTGGAGGTTAGTAACTAGTGGATACTAGTGGGACCCTTGAGCTTTGTGATTTTTATAAATAACCTGGATGAAGAAGCAGAAGGAGGTGTCATTTGGGGAAGTTGTGGATGGTGCTGAAGTTTGTTGTTTGTTCCATGGCCAGATTAAGGCCAACTTTCTTTTCTTTCTTTGGCTTGGCTTCGCGGATGAAGATTTATGGAGGGGGTAAAAGTCCACGTCAGCTGCAGGCTCGTTTGTGGCTGATAAGTCCGATGAGGGACAGGCAGACACGGTTGCAGCGGTTGCAGGGGAAAATTGGTTGGTTGGGGTTGGGTGTTGGGTTTTTCCTCCTTTGCCTTTTGTCAGTGAGGTGGGCTCTGCGGTCTTCTTCAAAGGAGGTTGCTTCCCGCCAAACTGTGAGGCGCCAAGATGCACGGTTTGAGGCGATATCAGCCCACTGGCGGTGGTCAATGTGGCAGGCACCAAGAGATTTCTTTAGGCAGTCTTTGTACCTTTTCTTTGGTGCACCTCTGTCACGGTGGCCAGTGGAGAGCTCGCCATATAACACGATCTTGGAAAGGCGATGGTCCTCCATTCTGGAGACGTGACCCATCCAGCGCAGCTGGATCTTCAGCAGCGTGGACTCGATGCTGTCGACCTCTGCCATCTCGAGTACTTCGATGTTATGGATGAAGTCGCTCCAATGAATGTTGAGGATGGAGCGGAGACAATGCTGGTGGAAGCGTTCTAGGAGCCGTAGGTGGTGCCGGTAGAGGACCCATGATTCGGAGCCGAACAGGAGTGTGGGTATGACAACGGCTCTATATACGCTTATCTTTGTGAGGTTTTTCAGTTGGTTGTTTTTCCAGACTCTTTTGTGTAGTCTTCCAAAGGCGCTATTTGCCTTGGCGAGTCTGTTGTCTATCTCATTGTCGATCCTTGCATCTGATGAAATGGTGCAGCCGAGATAGGTAAACTGGTTGACCGTTTTGAGTTTTGTGTGCCCGATGGAGATGTGGGGGGGGTGCTGGCTGATGGAGGACCTCAGTTTTCTTCAGGCTGACTTCCAGGCCAAACATTTTGGCAGTTTCCGCAAAGCAGGACGTCAAGTGCTGAAGAGCTGGCTCTGAATGGGCAACTAAAGCGGCATCGTCTGCAAAGAGTAGTTCACGGACAAGTTTCTCTTGTGTCTTGGTGTGAGCTTGCAGGTGCCTCAGATTGAAGAGACTGCCATCCGTGCGGTACCGGATGTAAACAGCGTCTTCATTGTTGAGGTCTTTCATGGCTTGGTTCAGCATCATGCTGAAGAAGATTGAAAAGAGGGTTGTTGCGAGAACACAGCCTTGCTTCACGCCATTGTTAATGGAGAAGGGTTCAGAGAGCTCATTGCTGTATCTGACCCGACCTTGTTGGATTTCGTGCAGCTGGATAATCATGTTGAGGAACTTTGGGGGACATCCGATGCGCTCTAGTATTTGCCAAAGCCCTTTCCTGCTCACGGTGTCGAAGGCTTTGGTGAGGTCAACAAAGGTGATGTAGAGTCCTTTGTTTTGTTCTCTGCACTTTTCTTGGAGCTGTCTGAGGGCAAAGACCAGTAGTTCCTCTGTTTGCGCGAAAGCCGCACTGTGATTCTGGGAGAATATTCTCAGCGACACTAGGTATTATTCTATTTAGGAGAATCCTAGCGAAGATTTTGCCTGCAATGGAGAGCAGCGTGATTCCCCTGTAGTTTGAGCAGTCTGATTTCTCGCCTTTGTTTTTGTACAGGGTGATGATGGTGGCATCATGAAGGTCCTGAGGCAGTTTTCCTTGGTCCCAACAAAGCTTGAAAAACTCATGCAGTTTGGCATGCAGAGTTTTGCTGCCAGCCTTCCAGACCTCTGGGGGGATTCCATCCATACCTGCTGCTTTGCCACTTTTCAGTTGTTCGATTGCCTTATATGTCTCATCCTGGGTGAGGACCTCATCCAGCTCTAGCCTTAGGGGCTGTTGAGGGAGCTGTTGAGGGGCCAGTACTGCGCGCACTGCACTCCACCTAAAAGCTCCTTTGCGCAGGCCCGAGGACAGGTCCACATCCTCCCCCTCCACGTCCTCCCTCTCCATGTCCTCCCCCTCAAAAGATGCTCACAAACTCAAGCTAGCATGCTGGAACATCAGAACCATGCTAGACAAGGCTGACAGCCACCGACCTGAACGTCGGTCTGCCCTCATTGCACATGAACTCCTCAGACTTGACATCGACATAGCCGCTCTCAGTGAAGTCCGCCTGGCAGATGTAGGCAGCCTCCAAGAACGCGGCGCGGGCTACACACTCTACTGGTCTGGCAAGCCTTCGGATGAACGACGCCTTTCTGGTGTAGGCTTCATGGTCAAGAACTTCATTGCCTCCAAACTCGAAAACTTTCCGACAGGCCACTCGGACCGAATCATGTCCATGCGACTCCCCCTTCAAAACAAGCGTTGCATCACCCTCATCAGTGTCTATGCTCCAACCCTCCAGGCGGAACCAGCAGAAAAGGACAAGTTCTACACTGACCTGTGCAACCTCATCCAACGCACCCCTACAGCCGACAAGGTTGTCATCCTTGGCGACTTCAACGCTCGCGTCGGCAAAGACTCAGAAACCTGGCCAGGAATCCTGGGCAAGCATGGCGTCGGCAAGTGCAACGACAATGGGCGCCTCCTGTTGGAGCTCTGCGCAGAACAGTGGCTTGTCATTACAAACACCCTTTTTCAGCAGAGGGACAGCCTGAAGACTACCTGGATGCATCCCCGATCCAAACACTGGCACCTCCTGGACTACATCCTGGTGCGAGAAAGTGACAAACGAGATGTGCTCCACACCAGGGTCATGCCCAGCGTGGAATGCCACACTGACCACCGGCTGGTTCGCTGCAAGCTCAACCTTCACTTCAAGCCAAAGCCCAGGAACAGTAAAGCCCCCAGAAAGAGGTTCAATGTTGGAAACCTGCAGTCAGACGAAGCGAGAGGAAACTTCCAGGCAAACCTCAAAGCAAAGCTCGACGATGCAACCCACCTCACGGACCCGTCCCCTGAAACCCTCTGGGATCAGTTGAAGACTACCATACTGCAATCCACTGAAGAGGTACTGGGCTTCTCCTCCAGGATAAACAAGGACTGGTTCGACGAAAACAGCCAGGAAATCCAGGAGCTGCTGGCAAAGAAGCGAGCTGCCCACCAGGTTCACCTTACAAAGCCGTCCTGTCCAGAGAAGAAACAAGCCTTCCGTCGCGCATGCAGCCATCTTCAGCGCAAACTCCGGGAGATCCAAAATGAGTGGTGGACTAGCCTCGCCAAACGAACCCAGCTCAGCGCGGACATTGGCGACTTCAGGGGTTTCTACGAGGCTCTAAAGGCTGTGTACGGCCCCTCATCCCAAGTCCAAAGCCCGCTGCGCAGCTCAGACGGCAATGTCCTCCTCAGCGACAAGATCTCCATCCTCAACCGATGGTCAGAACACTTCCAATCTCTTTTCAGTGCCAACCGGTCAGTTCAAGATTCCGCCCTGCTTAAGGCCAACTAATGCCCTAAGAACAGCCCAACAATGGTTCCCCCTTGACCATTGTCTAATTGACTTTAAGACTCAATTAGTGCTGAATATGAAATAATAGATTAAAAATTCAGTTTTCTTCCAGACCAGATCCCACAATTATATTAAATATAACATGTTTGTGTCATTTATTGTGGGGCCCCTTTTTTATAGGACCCTAGTTCAGTTGCACCATGGTAAATTTGGCACTGGAAAAAACTCTCTGGTGCCCCCTTCCCTTGGTGCCCTAAGCACATGCTTATTTTGCTTAATGATTAATCCAGACCTGGTTTGTTCCAAAAGAGGGACCTTGGTGTCCAAATCCATACATCTCTCATGGTCACCGCCCAGGTTGATAGGCTTCATTAATAGGGGGATTGAAATCTAGAGTCAAGAGGCTTTGTTGCAGCTCTACAAATTTCTGGTGAGATTGTTCAGTTCTGGTCACCTCATTGCAGGAAGAATGTGGAAGCCATGGAGAGGGTTCAGAGGAGATTTATCAGGATGTTATCTGGATTGGAAAATAAGTCTTATGAGGCAAGGTTAGCAGAGCTAGGACTTTTTCTCTTTGGAGTGAAGAAGGATGAGAAGATACTTAATAGAGATCTACAAGATTATGGGAGGCGTAGATAGGGTGGACAGCCAACGGCTTTTTTTCCAGAGCAGGAATAACAAACACCCAAGGACATATGTGCAGAGTGGAGGGAGGAAATTTAGGGGTAAGATTTTTTTACATAGAGAGTTGTGGGTGCCTGGAAGGCCATGCCAGAGCTTGTGGTGGAGGCTAAAGGATTAGGAGCACTTAAGAGGCTCTCAGACTGGAACATGGATGGAAAGAAAATAGAGGGAGAGTTTACTACATTTTTTTTAAAAGGAATACATGGTTCAGCAGAACATCAAGGGCTAAAGAGGCTGTACTGCGCTGCAGTGTTCTATAAAAGATCCATTTATGTAATTACTCTGTTTTCTGCTAGCCAACCAATCTTCTTCCCATACCTTTGACATGCATTTTATCCAATGTCCACTGGGAATCTCACAGTCGCCCCAGTTTCCCTTATCCCTGAAACTTCTCCAAAGAATTCTAAAATATTGGTCAACCATGATTTCCCTCAGACGTTTGACTTTGACTTTGTCTGATTGAAATTGCCTGAACTTTTCAAAGTGCACTGCTATGACAAATACATCAATAGCTTCTAATGTTGTTGATATAATGTCGATTAATAACATTTCTGTGTAGATATATGATGGTAACAAGTGTCACATTCAGCTTCTGAAGTTCAGTTTCATTCATTAGGAATTAATTTCTTGGCTGCCTTTTACTAGTGTTACCAAAACTTGGAGAGAACTAACTTTACCTGAAGCTTATCTTCCTAAATATTGATGAAATACATAATGCAAGCTGCTCTTCTTGGTTTTAAAAATACATGCAGGGAATTTTTCTAATTTGAGTTCCATCACACTGATAGGGTGAGCAATCTTCTCTTTAGGGTAATTTAAGAAATGGATACATTTTATTGCTGATGTTTGGTTTGAAGGATATTTTCAATAGATTTTGATAAATACTCTTTGCTTAATGACTAATATTGGCCAGAATGGATAAATATTGGGAGAATTTGGTAAGATTTAGAGTAGGTTACATACATACACACATTTTAAAACAGATCTTATTTGAAATACTGAAGAATTCATATTCAGTAACATTGGAGGATCTTTGGAGACTTTTATGCACATTTCACAAGAAGGTGCTAATTGAAACGATGTCATGAAATGAATGACCATTGTTTGGAGGATACAAACTGGCTGTTTAAAAAGTACTTATAGTATGCTCACAGAAAGATCACTCCTGGGTTTTGTTTATCTAAGACAACAGCTTGACCAAGGAGAAAATCTCCTGTTGTTTGCTGAAGAAGGTGGGGGTTTTGCAAATGAGAGAGTCACATGGGCTTTCTGAAAGTCTTGGTTGGAGAGAGAGAGAGGGAGAGAAGATAACAAGCTCTCCCAGCTTGTGTGTCTGACACTGAAAGGAGCTGAACAGTGCAAGCCAGGAAGAGCTGGTTAGAAACAGAAAGTTCCAGAGCATGGATGGCTGGAAGTGCTATCTGTCTGATGTTTCTCTTGGAATAAGGGGAACAGAAAGGAACTCTGTGGTAGCCTGAAGAAAGAGGTTACCATCTGGAAAACCCTGGTTGGTGGGGTGGGGGGGGGGGGGGGGGAATGTTTCATCAGTGAGGCATTGAGGTGACTAATGGTGTGGAAATCCTGGAACAACAAATCTCTCTCTGCAAACCCTACAAGAACCTTCCTGAGTGGTAAACATTTACCTTTTGAGCACCAAAGCCTGCTGAATGTTATATATGTTAAATTCTGTGCACAGTATAAGAATTGCCTGCATCCAGAGAACTTGGAAGAAGGAGAAGTGAGATTGAACTGAGAACCAAAGAACTTTTCTTAAATTTACACACACATTACATACACGTGCACTTAGAATTAGAAGGGGGTTAATTTGGGTTGGTTAAGTAGAGAGATAAGTTAAAGTTTGATTCTGTTTTCATGTTTAAAGTTGATTAAAGATAACTTTTGTTCAAGTAACCATTTGCTGTGGTGAATGTCTATTGCTACTGTGTTTTGGGGTCCTTTGGGCTCGTAACACTAGTTCCTCCAGATAAATAAAGCGAGTGTCTGTTTTCCACCAATCTCTTATATCCATTGAGTCCACACCCTCTCTCTGGACTCAAATTTTTTACTTCACCAGGCCAACCACAACCCAATCATGCCTCTTGCAGCACGAAGATTCTGTTGTTTTATGTTGCTCATCAGTTCAAGTCGAGCATCAGTTTATTCCATTTCTTAACTTTAATTTAACTCCATCGTGTCCCTTATCCATCTACAACTCAAACCCTTATTAATGCTTTTGTCACTTCCAATGTTCACTTTTTCATCGGTCCTCAGGCTACTTTCTCAATCTCCATCAATCATCTGTGGATCCATGAGTTTCTGCCTAGATCTGTCCCATATGCCCACTCAACCAACAACAGGGAACCTGAGTTCTTTGCTATGGGAGAGATCCACACTTAAGATCCAAAATTTAGAAGGCAGGTTTTGCTGAGTTAATCATGAGTAATACCAGTAAATTAAATGTCTCTCTAGTCATCTGTCAGTGATTTACTGGAGCTCAGCAAATGATACGCTTTGTACCTTACTTGAAGGACACTTGTTTTTCTTGTCTGCTAAGTAAGTAGATGTCACAGGGTCAACAATTGGCAGCAAACGGAGAAGACGATGTTGCCGTCTCAGTGTGGATGAAGTGCGCGTTCTGCAATCTTTATTCCCTAACCTTAACATTTCTGTTCACCATATTTTTTGTTTGATTATCCAAACTTAGTCCATTCATTCTTGGCTTATCCAACGTTAATTCAAATTAATGTTATTAGGGATTATTTCATCAGTCGACTAACTTTTGTCCATATTTTGTTTTTTGTTAACCATCATGTCAGCTGATATAAATGCAGGCTCTTACTTGCTTTTTATTGATTTTAACATGCAATAAATATTGGGCAGAGAGAATAGGGATATGTATTTAAGTATACGTATTACAATATACAGTAATCAATACATAATAATAGTATCTTCATCTCCCCATACTCATTCAAAGAGGAAAAATTCACATTATAGTAAAACCCCTTGTACCAATCTAATGAAGAAGAAAATAAAACAAAACTGGAAAGCAAATGGATCCGTGTTCATCAAAGCATAAGAAGCCTGGTCCTAATCCAAAAGAGAAACTTAATGGTATCAGGAAGGGACATCAAATCAAAGAAAATGTTAAAAATTATATCACACGAAAATATTGTATGAATGGGTGCCAAGTTTCTTCAAATATAAACAGAGGGATCAAATGTAGCACTTCTAATTTTCTCTAAGTTCTAACGGGCCAAGGTTTGAGAAAACCACTGAACTATAGGAGGCAGAGTGGGGTCCTTCCATTTTAGAAGAATTGCTCTCCGAGCCATCTGGGTGGTAAAAGCTGTCATCCGATGAGCAGAAGCCAGAAAGTACAGGCTCAATGGGCAGAAAGGCCTCCTTCTTTGTTCCAGTAATTTACAGTGATACGGTCAGCGTAGCGGTTAATGCAACACTGTTACAGCGCCAGAGTTCCGGGTTTGAATACGGCGCTGTCTGTAAGGAGTTTGTACCTTCTCCCCTTGTCTGCTATGGCTTCCTCCCACCCCTTAAAATGTATGGGGGCTGTAGGTGAATTGGGTGTGATTGGGCGGCATGGGCTCATGAGCCAGAAGGACCTGTTACCGTGCTGTATGTCTAAATTTAAAATTTAAATGTAATATTTTCATTGATTTGTCATAAATATACGATATTGTTAATGGAATTCTTTTATAAAATATTTTTGACTTAAATCTGATCTAGGAACCACTTAAGAAATATCTGTGATTTTCAACACTAAATAAACAAAAAATGAAAATGATTTGTATCCAAAAATAACAAGCCGCCTCTACTGACTGTACATCTGTGAATATTACATTGTGTACGGATGGCTCCCAGTGAGGTATCCAATGTTATCACTGAAGCTTGTCAACTTCGGGCGGAAAAAATGCTCTTGATAATAACTGTATTTTTTGGATGTTCTTGTGTTTTTTTCATTCACAAGATTGTAAACACAGCAAACCACTTTCTTGTAAGATCTTTCTGTATTGGAAATGTCACTTTGTAATTATCTTTGGCAGAAACTAGGAACCATGACTGATGCATGTAGGAAGCAAAGTCGCTCTGTAAAAAAAGCCACAAAGTTAACCAGGAGAATTTTGGATGCCCTGAGAGGTCAGAAGGTCGTTGCAAGGTCAGAGGTTGATGGTTTTTATTATCCGGGTAAGCGAAATGTAACGTCTTCTTTACGCACCTCAACGGTCTATAGGACATCTAATTTTTATTTAATTCAGAGGCTTAAAGTTCCAAGATATGCATGATTTCTCAACATAATTCTTGCCTCATATTAATTTTGTTCATATTCATGTGTAAAGTAGAAACTATGTCCTTTACATTTTAACATGATCAACTTGAAATGATCGCACAATTATTTAATTCTAATTGCCAATTAAATTTCGAATAGTTACAAGCAGAGCTGTTCATTGACACAGCTTTAGTACAGCAACTGCTCCTCCCAATACTGCAAAAAAAATTACAGAGTAGCTCAGGGTACTGAAAGAAATGGTGGAAGCTAGAGCAAGGCAATTTTCCAAAATTCGCTGGACTCTGGGCAGGCCCCAGTGGACTGGAAGGCAGCAAATGCCCTTTTGATTTCTCTGGATGCTCAGTTACTCCAGCAATTTTGTGTGCAGCAAATTCACGTTGCTGAGTTTAAAAAAAATGATGTAGGCAATAGACAGGTACCAATAGACCAGCTAGCTAAACGTTAAGATTCAGGAAAATGGTTGAAGCTATAATTACAAAAGAAATAGTGGGATATCGGGATAGAAATTATTCCATCAGGCAGACACAATGTGGATTCAGGAAGGGCAGGTCACGTTTGACAAATTTACTGGATTCATTTGAGGATGCAACAAGTGCCGTGAACAGAGGAAAGCAGGTTGATGTTGTGTACTTGGATTTTCAGAAAGTGTTCAATAAGAAGCTGCACAAAGTACTTGTCCATCAGATAAAGATTATTGGAGTTGGGGGTAAAAGCATGATACGGAGGATCAGTTAACTAATAAAAGCCAGAGAGTTGGCATAAATGGATGTTTCTCTGATTGGTAATCAGTGGTGAGCACAATGCTGCAAGTTTTGGTGCTAGGCCTGCCATTGTTCATGATGTACAGGAACGATTTGGAAGAGGAGGTGGAGTTTATCATATCTAAGTTTGCTGTTGACACTAAATTGAGTCGAAATGCGAATTATACAGAGGATGTGGGGATTCTGAAGAGAGCTATAGATAGATTATGTGAGATGTTATGGCAGATGGTGCACAAAGCGAGATCATGCACTTTGCAAGGATAAATACTGGATTGGATTATTATTTAAATGGTAAAAGTAAATGGTAAATTTAAATTGTGGCATGCTGTTGTGCAGAGAGATTTGGGAGGGCTTGCGGATGAATAACAAAAGGTTAGTTTGCAGGTGCAATCAAAAAGTCAAATGGAATGTCCTTCATTGCTAGAGGGGTTGAATTAAGCGCAGGGAGGTTCAACTGTACAGGGTACTCGTGAGGCTGCACTTGGAGTACTGCATGCAGGTCTGGTTCTTACATGGGAAAGCTTTGGAAGAAGGGCAGAAAGGGTTGATTCTTAACAAATCCAAAAATAAAGCAGTTTTCTGTAAAAGTGATTGTGAAATTATTGGATTGTCATAAAAACTTGAGTGATGCACTAATGTCATTTACCTGATGGAACCTACATATGGCTTTTGACCCATACCAACATGCTATAGAACTTTTTTTCCCCCAAGTTAATAGAAAAAAAAACTAGCTTTTAAAACTTGAAATGAACACAATTGTAATTTGCTGAACAGCCTATGCTCTGATGGCTCCAAGTTATGGTGCAGGACAGAAGATAACCATGAGAGTTCAAGATGCTCCCTTTTCATAGGTAATTTAAAAAATTCAGTGAACCGTAAATTGCTTGACATCCATTTCACTTTGGTGCAATGCAAACGCCAAGGATAATATTAAAGTCCCTTCCTGCAGTATTTTGGGTGCATCAGTTCAAGACCAAGCGTACCTCACCTGTTCTCAGTGTAACTGGGGATGGGCAATAACACTAGACAATTAAGATTTTGCTTCCTGAACACTTTTGGGTGTATTTCATGGATTTTGGGCTGCTGATCACAAAAATCACCTTAAAACTTTCTTATCACATATGTTTTTAAAGGTATAACCTATTTTTATGATTTCTTGTCATATTTTAAATCGACTACATTTTCTGCATTTGCACTGGGACTTCTTCCCTGCTGATCTTGATGCGGCCAGTGACGAACATGGTGAAAGGTTTCATCAGGACATTGTGACCGTGGAAAAGTGGTATCAGGGCAACTGGAATCCATCAATGCTATTGTTGGACACTGACATGAGAGGCATCAGATGCTGAGTACAAACAAAAATCAGCAGCGAAACATTTTTAGATCAGTTGAACTAACACATTTTTAGGTCAGCATCATTATGCTAAATTCAATAAAAGTTAATTTTGTCACGGGACTTCAGCTGCAAGGAACAGAAATGGGCCCAGATAGGACGACCCTACTCTGTGATGTTTTCACAGGAAGAGACTGGTCCCTTGTACCCACATCATGGCACAAAAGACTTTCTGACCATGTACACAAACTGTGCACACCTCGATATGCACTACACTCAAACTTATAGCATCCAAATATGTCTGGCATGGGTTGAAAAAACAGGTCTCTCAGTGGGCAAAGACTTGTCTGGGTTGTCAAACGGCCAAAGTCCATAAGCACACCCAGGGACCGGTGCAGCATTTCCCTCCCACAACCCAGAGGTTCCATACATCCACGTCGACATCGTTGGACCTTTGCCCATGTCACATGGCCATAGATATATTCTCACCATAGTCAATCGATTCACCTGCTGGCTGCAAGCTGCACCCATGGTTGACATAACAACTGAGACTTGTGCCAGGAAATTTTTTATCTACCTGGGTGGCACATTTTGGGATATCTGTGCATATCACCCTCCAACAGCAGTACAGTTTACTTCCACACTTTGGGCTGCATTGTCGCGCCTCTACAGCACATGATTCAATTTCACAACGCCCTACCACCAGCATCCCAACGGGCTAGTGGAGCGCTTTCACAGGGATCTGAAGCAGGCTCTGCAAGCACATCTCACTGGTCCTCAGCGGTTGGACGCACTGCCTTGGGTGATGCTGGGAATACGGACCATTCCAAAAGAAGACTTGCAGGCTTTGTCAGCAGAGCTGGTTTAGGGCACGCCCTTATTAGTTCCAGCCAATGTTCCATCCCACCGACGATGACGATTCCACGTCGCTGTGGTCACCCCTCCTAAAAATGCCTAAGACTCAGGTTATCGAACTGGGGGATAATTCTGGGGGGTGTATATTAGTGACAGCTGGGGGTGAGGGGGAGGGCAGAGCTTCACGTTCCAATCGTCCCTGTTATTCTGGTCGACCACAAGTCCCGGGGGCCCGTACTAAGATGGCACTGGACCCCCTCCGCCTCGGGGATGAAGCCTGCGGGCTGAGAAACGCGTCAGGAGTGTTATGATGTCACTTCTGGTTTTGGAACGGCCGAACCAGAAGTGACTTAAAAAGTGGTCTGAAGAGTTCTTTGCTGGTTACAACGTGAGTCAATGTTTTCCTTTGCACCTCTGCCTTAAAAGGGACCACAAATTTAATGTTTCTCCAACTTTCTACATGATACAGCAAATCTGAAATGATCTTTGTGTTCAGCTTGATGTTGTATTTAGATCACAGAGTAATTTATTACTAAAAGCTAAATTATATTCTTCCCATTATTTTACTTATCTATATGGGCTTTTAAAGACATTTAAGTATCCTTACATACTGCAAAAAGGAAGGGCTATTGTCTAAATTATTCATTACAAGGCTTAGAGCATGTAAAACGATGACTGTCCCAGTTTTGGGTAAAAATGCATTTATTAAAGATTGAAATCCGAACTTCATAAACGAGCTGCCGGGTGTTCACACATTGATAAAGCACCCTGGTTTTCCACTTTTGACGTGTCTGATAATTTTTTTTTTAACTGGTCTGACATTGGACCTTGAAATCAGCATCAATATTTTTTCCAGGATTTTTACTGATGTCACATCAACCTTCTCGTGTTATTTTCTGTTCTCCCTGACTGTTTCGAAGGAGTAAAAATGATCTTTCAAAAATGCAGATGAAACAGATTATTGATATTGCTGGGAAGCTGGCACGGTACCTTTCTGCTTTGATCATTACAACATCTACATATAAAGCTGTTTGTATGGGATAAATTAAAGTGATTGCTTTTCCCCCATATAGCCACTCTCTGCAAAATATCACATAGCCAGTGAAAACACTAAGCCCCACTATATTTATCTTGAAAAATTACGTTTAACACATTCATGGCAGGCATTCCATGCTATACCCATGCCCTCCCCCAGCCTTCTCAACTCCCCAATCATGTTGATAACATGCATGCAGTACACAAAAGAGCTGGAGAAGGTAAGCAGGTTACACAGCATCTATAGGAAGAGGATGGCACGGTTAGTGTAGCGGTTAGCACTATGCTATTACAGCGCCAGGGACCCCTGCTCGAATCTACCTCTGTCTGTAAGGAGTTTGTACATTCTCCCCGTATCTGCGTGGGTTTCCTCCGACTGCTCTGGTTTCCTCCCATCGTTCAAAAAGTACGGGTTTGCAGATTAGTTTGGGTGTAATTGAGTGGCACGGGTTTAAATGGCCATAATCAGCCTGAGCCCTTCATCAAGGCAGGAGTAAACAGTAGGCAGGCGTCTGAATAAAAAGGTGACGAGAGGAAGGAGCGGTGGGGGAGTACAGGCTAATAGGTAAGAGGTCATAGGTGGATATTGATGGGAGTTAATGACCTGCTTGGGTGTCCCTTAGAAGGGGGTCATATATGAACTCAATGAATGTCCTTCAACACAGGAAATTATTATAATATTGGAGAATGACATGCATATTTTCATTATCTTGTCTCTGCTGTCCTTAGGAATTATAACCAGATGTGCTGGCATTACAAAAGTATTAATTGATTTCACCAAAGGAGTCACTCAGATTACATCAATTCAGTCCTTGATCCAGATTGGAGGAGCTGTTCCTTGCCCACCATTAAAGGTAAGGGAAATTAACTATTGAGATAGACTTGTTATTAAAAAGGAATTTTAAACTGGCAATGAGATATTTCAGATTTTGTTTCTTCACACAACAATGACTGGATGAAATTCTCAGATTATCTTTTTGCGTGTTACTGCAGAGTGTATTATTATTAATGTACACAGTTCATTATTTGCTGGAATTTCTAGTAGTGTAGTGTGCTGTGCGAGAGCAATGGGACAGGCTGGAGACACAGGCTATTAGCTCGAGTGTCACAGAAGAGTGTTTATTCAAACTTTGCGCGCCCACTTATCAGGCCGCTAGTCGGACTACGCATGCCAACTTCCGTTCTGGAGTGGAAGAGACGGGTACGTGTTGCCATCTTTGTTGCGACTGCCCCACTGATCACGCCACTACAGTAGCTCCTTAAAAGATGACACCAGCGGCAAATTCATAAACTGGAATATTTTGGTGTTTTTAAATGGATGGAGGAAGAGATGAACAGCATACCATAAGGAGACCTTTGTAGACTACTTTTAAAGGAAGCATGGAAATTGGTCCAATTTAACACCTGGGTGCTAACTACACAGTGTACTGGGGATGATGGAGCTACATATAATGGCTCCCCCAGTCTGGATTTCTACAGTCTGTCATCTGTTCCTTTCTAAAGAGATGATAAGAACAGAGTTTAAATGACCCATTTTCTCTTCCACATTTACTTTGCTGTCGACAGATTTATGTTCATGAACTGCCTTAGGTTGGAATTTCCATAATTGCTGTCATTGTGGTGGGTGTTTATGCCAGCCACCTGATGTTGTCTTAGAAAGACAGACAAAATAAAAGCAGAAAGTGCTGGAAATGCACGACAGACCGGCAGCATCTGTAGAATATAGAATTAACGTCACCTGGTCAAATGTCCTTCGGAATTTCATTGTGTATGCTGCACATCCACTTAATGCTGGGCCTTGAAGTTTGCAATGCAGAAAACGTATGCCCAGATTCCAGAGTACCCCATTGGCAGTAGACTGTTTAAATCATGCATCGTCCTCAGATTCTGCTGCAGGCTCCCTTTTGGCAGAGTTGTGAATTTAACACCTGCCTGATACATGTTCAGGCTGCAGAGTGATTGACACAACTCCTAAACCTTGTGGTGGTTGAAAATGATTCAAGACTGCTGACAGGCATGGGCATTGCTATTCCAATCAAGGTAGTTCCTCAGAGATCAATTCCTGACAGTAACTTCTCTCAAATTCAGTGGAGCAAACATTGTCTTCATTGACAATGGCAGCTTTGAATTGCAGGGGAATTTCATCAATTGAGAGCACAGGCAAATCCTAAATCTCTGTTCATTTTCTGTCACAGAAAATATTGAAATATTGGAGAACCCAACTGTGAAAGGGTCTCTTAGGTCACAGCAGCTGGAGATTTAAATTTAGTTAATTAAATAAATCTGGGATTAAAATGCTCATGTTGATGACAAAATTACTTGGTTGTGCAAAAATCCAACTGCCTCAGTAATATTCTTTGGAAGATAAAGTATGATATTCTTATCTAAAACTAAACCAGAGAATGCTGGAAGTGGGTTGACTGGTCAGCCAGCAGTGGGCA
The DNA here is from genome assembly GCF_036971445.1 of Narcine bancroftii. Lineage (NCBI taxonomy): Eukaryota > Metazoa > Chordata > Chondrichthyes > Torpediniformes > Narcinidae > Narcine > Narcine bancroftii. The sequence continues at coordinate 194,224,957 of NC_091475.1, forward strand.
GATTCAAAGCACACTGCATTAGCAATGTGGCAGGTCTGAGCCCTTCCTCCAGGTATGAATGAAAAAAAAAAGGCATCTGGATTTAAGGCTTGGAAAAGGAAAGGGGTAGAATGTGAGGGGGAGGACTAGAGACTAACAGACAAAAGGTGTTAATTGGATGTGGTAAGAGAAAAAGTGAAAATTGATTTTGGTTCTGTGAAAGAAGACAGAAAGGCGGCTAGAGGAAAGGGGACAGGGGGGAGGAAGATAGGGAGTTGGGGGTTTAATGGAAACTGATGTATAGATAGAAGAAAGAGCAACCAACAGGACCGAGCCTCTGATAGCTCAACTAGTTGAGTGGAGTCACACCAACAATCCAACAATCTTGTGCTAAACGTTAGCAAACTGATGAGATGATTGTGGACTTCAGAGGAAATTGGGAGAACGCAGTAATCCTTAATGAGGAGTCAGAGGTGGGGAGGGCCAAGAACTTAAAATGCCTGAGAGTCAACAACTCTGAAGATCTGTCCTGGAGTCTCCACGTCGATGCAATCATGAAGGCAGCTCACCAGCGGCTAGACTTTGTGAAGAGTTTGAGGAGATTCGGTATGTCACCAAAGACGCTCAAAGATTTCTACAAATGTACCGTGGAGAGCACTCTGGCTGGTTGCATCACACTCTGGTACAGAGGTGCAAACAGTCAGGACAAGAAAAAAACCTCCAGAAGGTTGTTAACTCGACCTGCAACATCACGGGCACCAGACTTCACTCCATCGAGCACATCCACAGGAGGTGGTGCCTTAAGAAAGCAGGCTCTATTTTCACAAACCCCCCAACACACAGGGCCATGCCTGCTTCACTCTGTTACCATTGTTAAAAAGGTACAGGAGGGTGAAGACCAGCACTCACCAGCACATGGACAACTTCTTCCCCTCTGGCATCAGATTCCTGAATAATCATTGAACCGCCTCACTTTGACTTTCTCTTCCACTATTTCCATTTATTGTGTAAGGTGCTTTATAAAATGTTGGCACTGTGATGGTGTGTGATTCTGATCAAAGAAAACTGCTCTCAAGCAGTGGGGAATGGAAGTTGACATCAAGAGACCTGGAAAAGTGAGAACATAAGGCAGGTGGAGAGACCAGAGTGACGTCCATGATAGGATTCAGACCAAAGTTGTTAATTTATGAATTACTTTTGGAAACTAGCAGCTGGAGCCAGAAAGTAAGTAAAAATCAAATTGGAATGGAAACCTTTGGCCACTTCTGCGGAAAGAAGTAAAGAAAAGTAGTGGGCTTACTTGAAATACAATATTATGTACCAAGGGCTGCAAAAGGCCCAGGTGAAAGGCAGGTTACACTGAGAACAGTGATCAGAGTGAGAGCAAGGTGGAAAATTAAAGTGCCCTTGTGGATGGAACAGAGATGTCCTGCAAAAACCGTTAATTAAACTAGATTTAATTTACTTAATGAAGACGGGACCTTATTGGAAGGAAGATATCCAACCTAATCAATCAGAAGTAGAAGTAAGTTGAAAGAATGAAGTTTATTTTAGAACGTAGACCCTTCACCCTGCAATATTGTGTAAACCAATGTAAACCCACTCCACACCTACCAAAATTTCCCAACATCACACCCATAACTCAATTTTTTTGACATCCACATGCCAAAGAGTTTTTTGGATCCTGTTATTGTACTAGCATCCACCACCAACCCCGGCAATGCATTCCAGGCACCTGCCACTCTCTATGTATTTTAAAATAAGCATACCTCTAACATCTCCCCTAAACACTCCTCCACTCACCTTCAACAGGTGTCTTCTTGTCACCATGGGAAAAAGGTGCTCTCTGTCATCTCAGTCTCTCATGTATTTTTATGCACATAGAACTTACAGCCCTTTGCCCCACAAAGTAGAACTGAATATGTATCTATCTTAGAAATTACTAGGCTTTCCCATAGCCCTCTATTTTTCTAATCTCCATGTACCTATTGAAGCTCTATCAATAACTCAAAAGAGTGGAGTTGCAGAACGACAGGCTTTTATTCACAATAAACCTGAAGTGTATCCCATGCTGTGACCCAGGCTTTGGGGGGGGGAGGGGTTACACCCTTGAAGCCTTTATAATGGGTCAAGAGGGTGGAGCCACAGGTACAGTCACAGCAAGGGAGTGGAGTCAGCTAAATGAATAAGCAAAAGTTCACCACACCTATCCAAAAGTCTCTTAAAGGAACCTAACATATCCATCTCCACTGCCGTTGCCGGTAGCCCATTCTACGCGCCCACCACTGTCTGTGTTTTAAAAACAAGCACTCCTGACGTCCCCTCTGTACCTACTCCCCAGCATCTTAAACCCGTGTCCGCTTGTGGCAACCATTTCAGCCTTGGGAAAAAGCCTCTATCTACATGATCAATGACTCTCTTAATCTTAAACACCTCCATCAAATCACCTCTCATCATCCGGCGGTCCAAGGAGAAAAGGCCGTGTTCACTCAACCTGTTTTCACAAGGTACTCTCTAAACCAGGCAACATCCTTGTAAATCTCCTCTGCACCCTTTCTATGGCTTCCACATCCTTCCTCTAGTGAGGTGACCATAATCGTGCTCAGTACTTCAAAATTCCAGTACATAAATACGTAGAACACTACAGCATGCTACAGGCCCTTCGGCCCTTGATGTGGTGCTGACGCATATATTCCTTCCAAAAAAAGTACAAACCCCTTCCTGCCTCATAGCCCTCTATTTTTCTTACCTGTCTGAAGCTCTTAAATGCCTCCACATCCAGCCCTGGCATGGCATTCAAGGCACCACAATTCTCTGTGTAAAACAAAAACATCCCTGATGTCTCCCATAAACTTCCCTCCCTTCATGTCCTCTGGAGTTTGCTATTCCTGTCCTGGGAAAATGGCGCTGGCTGTCCATCCGGTCTATGCCTCTCAGAATCTTGGAGAATTCTATTAAGTTACCTCTCTACTAACTTTGCCTCATAACTTATTTTCCAATCTAAGCAACTTCCTGGTAAATCTCCTCTGCACCCTCTCCATAACGTCCACATCCTTCCTATAATGAAGTGACCAGAACTGAACACAATACTCTAAGTGTGGTTTCACCAGATACTTGAGAGTTGTAACATGACCTCTCGACTCTTGAACTAAATTCCCTTATCAATGAGGCCTAACAATCCATAGGCCTTCTTAAATATCCTATCAATCTGCACAGTGACCTTGAGAGATGCATTGATTTGGTCCCCAAGGTCCTTCTACTCATCCACACTCATCCACAACTGTCCATTCACCCTGTACTCAGACTTCAGGTTTGACCTTCGAAAATGCATCACCTCATACTAATCTGGATTGAACTCCATCAGCCACTCTTCTGCCCAATTCTACATCCTATCTATATCCTTTTGTAACCTATAACAACCTTCAGCATAATCCATAACACTCCAACTTTCGTATCATCTCAAACTTAATAACCGTCCTTCCGCCTCTTCATCTAGGTCATCTATAAAAATCACAAAGAGCAGGACTCCCAGAACAGGTCCCTGTGTAACTCCATTAGTCATTGACCTCTAAGCAGAATACTTTCCATCCACTACTATTGTCTGCTTTCTACATGGAAGCCAATTTTTCATCCACACAGCCAAGGTTCCATGGATCTCATGACTTTCTGAACGAGCCTCTCATGGGGGACCTTGTCAAATGCCTTACTAAAATGTTACAACTCATGTTACAACCCTACCCTTTTGTTATTTCCTCAGAAAACTCAATTAGGCTACATGTGCAGATGCAACAAAAATCTTTATTGGTGCAAATTTCCAGGTGCAAAAAAAAAGACACAATACATAACAACACATCAGAAGACAATAAACAAAAATGTAAGGATGTGGGAAATAAAATAATAGATACTTACAACTGGAAATAAATAGTGGTGAAGAAAGTCAGTAGCGCAGACAAATCTTTGGGGGTTTTGAAGTAGTGTTATGTAAGGGTAGTGGGGAGAGATTCAAGAGCCTGATAGCTATTAGAACATTTCAGCACCGTACAGACCCTTTGGCTCATGAAGTTGTGCTGACATATAAAAACCTGCTCAGCATTCTAAATCTTCCTGATCTCACAACCATAACTCTGCAGTTTTCTTGCATCCATGGGTCTGTTTAAGAGTCTTTTAAATATACCTATTATGACAGGCTCCACCAGCACCCCAAGCAATACATTCCAAGCACCTACTGAGTAAAGAATGTACCCCTGTCTTCTCTGCTAAACTTTTGTTCCCTAACCATATACAGATGTCCTCTAGTATTTGCTACCATCACCCTGGAAAAGGGTGCTGGCTATACCCCCTTTCTATATCAGTCAAAAGCTATTAGAAAAGAAAACTATTCTTGAACCTAGAGATGTCAGAGGCACCAAATTGCAGGGTTCTTCACTTTCTGCCTGAAGGAAGCAGTGAGAAGAGGGCATGATCAAGGTGAGGGAGGTGTTTTATGACGTTGGCAGACTTCTTGAGAGAGCACCTCACATAGATGTCTTCAATGCCCAGGAGGTCGGTATCTGTGTTGGACCTGGCTATGCCTGCCATTTTCTGTGGTCTTCTGTGTTCTTGGGCATACTTAGACAAACATCCCAAATGTTTGAGTCCTTGGATGGCATGAAGGGAAGAGGTAAAATGAGTAGATGTTGCATCGCATTTGATGGAATGGTGGAAGTGCCACTGGAAAGGGAATGGTCAGTGATAATGAGAGAATGAACAGGGGAAAAAATGGCAAAGAAAATAATCTCAGAATGCTGGAAGAAGAGGGAAAGGAAGGATGTGTCTGGAGGGTGAGGGGGAAGGAAATGGTGGATTTGGAGGCTTCTCTGGTGGAAGGGGAACCCTATTTGTGTTCTAATCATGTTCCAATCTGGGTAGTATTTGACAGCAAAACCTAAAATACCCTAGTGCATGGTTCCTAACAAGGGACATTCAGTGGAGAACTGAATATGGATGATGAAAGAGATTCCATAGACTACGGGGGTCTGTGAAGTTTTGATGATATTGAAGCGATTCAGTTACCAGATTCGTAAAAGGAAAAAAAAAGCATATTTGTAAGTTTGTTGGTATTCCATGAAATCCCCTGCTTAAAGAGGACATCCCTTGACATAACTATAGATGGGGGTGGGGGTAGGAGTGAGGGAGATAGTTAAAATCCACTAAGGGCAACAAAGTGGTTGGGTAGTAGTTCCCGAACAACATTTAGTTCAAGCGGGAATAGGCAGCAGATGTTGGCCTTGTCACACTGTTCAAATCCCATGAATGAAAAATAAAAGTGTAGTTTAACCCCAAAGGAATGGAGCTTTTTGCAAAGTTTCTGGTTGGTCTGATTCATTATCATAAGTTAAATAATATTGCTTGTAATTAATTTGTTGGTTGTAGGGCCCTTCTGAACTTTAAATGGTTTTGGCCTATAAAGGAAGGAATGATGTATCGTAATGAAGCATATAAAGGACTCTGTCATGCTGTACACAAACTTCCTGTCACCATTTCCTTTATATATCATCCTGTGCTTCCCACATTAAGATCAACCTGTATAGGTTAACAGATGCCTTCAATACATTTGCAGGTGGGAGACTTTGTTTTGGTTCGTTGCAATGCCAAGTCAGGGAATGATTGTTATAAGCCTGGTGTGATCATAACACCACCAAACAAACGAATGACAGAAGATAAATTTTACACAGTTTTGAAATACAATAATGAAAAGGTGAGTAATTGGTTTTTTTTAAAATTGCTTTCTTCCATTATAATTTCATACCCTCCAATATTTAGTAAGATAATGAGTATTAGCTCATCTGTATTGATGTGCCTTTGGTTACTGTGGTGAACTGAGTTACCAGCAAGGAAGCACAAAACTCAAAAGCCTGTACACCAGGCTTCATTCCAGTTACAGCCTGAACACCAGTTCCAGCCTTGGTGGCTCCCCGTGTGACTGGCTCAGGAGGGGCCGATTCAGGTTTATATTCAGGTCGGCCGATTGACAGCCAGCCAGGTGGAGTCAGCCCCTTAGGTGGTCTAGATGCTTGTGACGCTGGATGCGAGTGAGGTTGGATGCGAGTGAGGCTGGATGCGAGTGAGGCTGGATGCGAGTGAGGCTAGACGCTAGCAATGCTACTGGTGTGGTGGGATGGTGTATATTACATCATTGGGGGAGAGGTCAATTCCCACAAAAGCACCTTGCTGCCAAACCTGCCTTTGTAATATTCTTAATCGAGGTGTATAAAATTATGAAAGGCATAGATAGAGTGGACAGCCTGCACCTTCTTACCAGGGCAACAATGGCCAATATGAGAGGACATCTAAATTAGGTGAGTTGCAGAATGTTCAGGGCAGATGGCAAAGGTGAGCCGCAGGTGCCTGAAATGTATTGCTGGGTGTGGTCGTGGAGACTGGTACAATAGGGCCGTTTAAGAGAATTAGATAAGCACATGGATGTAAGAAAAATTGAGGCTATGGGCTGTGAAGGAGGGAAGAGCTACATTGATTGGGATCAGTTAATATAAGTCGTTTGATGGCTCGTGGCCTACATGCATTGGAATTTAATAGTATGAAGGGGGTTCTCATTGAAACATTTTGAATGTTGAAAGGCATGGATGGAGTAAATGTAGAAAGGTTGTTTTCCATGAGGAGAGAGTCTAGGAGAAGAGGGCACAACTTCATGATTGAGGAGCATACACTTTGAACAGTGATGTAGCCAGAAGATTGTGAATCTGTGGAGTTTGTTGCCACAGGTGGTTGTTTTTTTAAATTAAAAAAAAATTCACACTATGAACCATATTAATCAAAATATACACAAACATTTCCCTCTTGAATATACACAGTCATTTTCTCCCCTTTTTCCCCCTCCCGCCCCTCCCTCCCCTCCCTCTTTCCCACCCCCCCTCCAAAACCATTAAACGTTCACATATACAATAAACCCATTAAACAATGTCATCACACAATGAAAATAAACAAGAAAATTGTGTCATCAATTTTTCACACTGGGTCAGTTCATTTCGTCTTCTTCTCATTCTATCATTTTAGGGGGGTGGAGGTCCGAGGCAAGCCCTCTCTGTTGTGTTCCATGTGAAGTTCCCAAATTTGTTCAAATAGTGTGACTTTATTTTTTGAATTATATGTTATTTTTTCCAAAGGAATACATTTATTCATTTCCATGTACCATTGCTGTACTCTCAGGCTCTGTTCCGATTTCCAAGTTGACATTATACATTTTTTTGCTACAGCTAAGGCGATCATAATAAATCTTTTTTGCGCTTCATCCAGATTGAGGCCTAATCCTTTACTTCTTATATTACTTAGAAGAAAGATCTCTGGATTTTTTGGTATGTTGGTTTTTGTGATTTTATTTAATACCTGATTTAGATCTTCCCAAAACTTTTTCACTTTCTCACATGCCCAAATTGCATGTACTGTTGTTCCCATTTCCTTCTTACAGCGAAAACATCTATCTGATACTGTTGGATCCCATTTATTTAACTTTTGGGGCGTGATATATAAGCTGTGTAACCAATTATATTATATCATGCGTAACCTCATATTTATTATATTTCTCATAACTTTTCCCATATTTCAATTTTTATCTTTACATTTAGATCTTTTTCCCACTTATGTTTGGGTTTACAGCTTATTTCATCATTTTATTTCTCTTGCAGCTGGATGTACATGTTTGTTGTAAATCTTTTAATTATCATTGTGTCTGTAACCACATATTCAAAGCTGCTTCCTTCTGGTAATCTCAGTCTGCTTCCCAATTTGTCCTTTAAGTAGGTTTTCAGTTGGTGGTATGCAAACATTGTACCATGAGTTATTCCATATTTGTACTTCATGTGTTCAAATGATAATAAATTATTTCCCAAAAAACAATTTTCTATTCTTTTAATTCCTTTTCTCTCCCATTCTCTAAAGGAAAGGTTATCTATTGTGAAAGGGATCAGTTGATTTTGCGTCATTAGTAATTTTGGTATTTGGTAATTTGTTTTTTTCCTTTCTATGTGAATCTTCTTCCAAATGTTGCAGTACTGGTGAACTTCTATATTGCACCAGTTTTTCATCCCACTTATAAAGTACATTTTCTGGTACCTTCTCCCCTATTTTATCTAGCTCTATTTTGGTCCAATCTGGTTTTTCCCTTGTTTGATAAAAATCTGATAGATATCTTAATTGTGCTGCTCTATAATAATGTTTAAAGTTTGGTAGCTGCAAACCACCTTGTTTGTAACATTCTGTTAATTTATCTAGTGCTATCCTCGGTTTCCCCCCCTTTCCATAAGAATTTCCTTATTATTCTCTTTAGTTCATTGAAGAATTTCTCTGTTAAGGGAATTGGTAACGATTGAAATAGGTATTGTATCCTTGGGAAGATATTCGTTTTAATGCAATTTACCCTTCCTATCAGTGTTAGTGGTAAATCTTTCCAATGTTCTAAGTTATCTTGTAATTTCTTCATTAATGGCTGATAATTTAATTTGTATAGATGGCCTAGATTATTATCTAGTCTAATACCTAGGTATCGGATTGCTTGTGTTTGCCATTTAAATAGTGATTCTTTTCTAAACTCTGTGTAATCCGCATTATTCATTGGCATCACTTCACTTTTATTTGCGTTGATCCTGTACCCTGATATTTCTCCATATTTCTTATGTAATTTTTTTATTGATAATTCTGGTTCTGTTAAAGTATACTAGGAGGGAGAGTGCCTGTGCAGAGTACCCCTGTGGAAGTGCCACTCAGCAACATGTATTCGGCATTGGATACTGCTGGGGGGAACATCCTAACGGGGATGAGTCGTGGGGGTCAGGTCTCTGGCACAGGGGCTGCCCCTGAGGTTCAGAAGGGAAGGAGGGATAAGAACAGGATACTTGTAGTTGGGGACTCATTAGTCAGAGGGACAGATAGAAGGTTTGTGGGACGAGATCGGGGATCCAGGTTGGTCTGTTGCCTCCCTGGTGCCAGGGTCAGGGATATCTCTGATCGAGTACATAGCATTCTGCAAGGGGAAGGAGAACAGCCAGAAGTCGTGGTCCATGTGGGGACCAATGACTTAGTTAGAAGTGGGGATGAGGTCCTGAAACAGGATTATGTGGAATTAGGTAGGAAGTTAAAAAATAGGACCTCCAAGGTAGTAATCTCTGGATTGCTCCCCGTGCCACGAGCTAGTGAGGGTAGAAATAGGAGGATCTGGAGGATGAATGCGTGGCTAAAGAGATGGTGCAGGGGACAAGGGATAAGATTTCTGGATCATTGGGATCTCTTCTGGGGAAGGTCGGACGTGTACAAAAGGGATGGACTCCACTTGAACTGGATGGGGACCAATATCCTGGCAAGCAGATTTGCTAGAGCTGTGGGGGAAGGTTTAAAGTAGTTTGGCAGGGGGGGTGGGGAACAGAGTGTGAGAGCAGCGTCAAGGGAGCATGGCCACCTAGATAAGAATAAAAATGATAACAAAGGTAGGATGGAGATTAGGGTAGAAGGTAGAAAAGAGAATGTATGTGAGGGTCATTCTCTGAAATGCATATATTTTAATGCAAGAAGCATAGTGAACAAGGTAGATGAGCTTAGAGCATGGACAGATACTTGGGGTCATGATATTGTGGCAATTAGTGAGAGCTGGCTACAGGAGGGGCAGGACTGGCAACTTAATATTCCAGGATACATTTGTTTTAGATGTGATAGATCAGGGGGTAAAAAAGGGGGAGGAGTTGCTCTGCTTGTTAAGGAGGACATTACTGCTGTGAGGTGGCAGGATGGTCTGGAGGGATCGTCCAATGAGGCTGTTTGGGTGGAATTGAGGGGTGAAGGAGGCATGAGGGTGCTAATAGGGGTGTATGACAGACCACCAAATGGGCCAAGCAAATTAGAGGAACAAATTTGTAGGGAGATAACGTATATGTGTGAGAATCATAAGGTAGTGATCATGGGAGATTTTAACTTCCCTCACATTGATTGGGATACCCATACGGTTAGAGGGCTTGATGGGCTGGAGTTCGTTAAATATGTTCAAGATTGTTTTCTAAATCAATTAGCAGAAGAACTGACTCGGGATGGTGTAATACTGGATCTCCTGTTAGGGAACGAGCTAGGTCAGGTATCAGACATTAATGTTGGAGAACAAATGGGTCTAGTGATCATAACTCTGTTAGTTTTCGGGTAGTTTTAGGGAAGAGCAAGGAGGGGCCTAAAGTTGAGGTTCTGGATTGGAGAAAAGCAAATTTCGAAGGAATAAGAAGGGATCTGGGGAGTATTGAGTGGGACAGGATATTTTCAGGTAAGGATGTAAATGAAAAATGGAGGATATTCAAAAAAGAAATTTTGAGGGTACAGAGTAGATATGTCCCAGTGAGGATCAAAGGAAAGGCTGGAAGTCATAGGGAGGCTTGGTTTTCGAGGAATATTGGAAATTTAGTTAGGAGAAAAAGGGAGGTGTACAAGAGGTATAAAGAGCAGGGAGCTGAGAGTTTGCAGATGATACAAAAATTGGTGGTGTTGTGGACAGTGAGGAAGATTACCGTAGATTAAAAGGTGATTTAGGAAGGCTGGAGGTGTGGGCTGAGAAATGGCTGATGGAATTTAATACAGATAAGTGTGAGGTGTTACATTTTGGAAAGGCAAATCTAAATAAGTCATATGCATTAAATGGTAGGCTATTGAGATGTGCAGAGCAACAAAGGGATTTAGGAGTGATGGTAAATAGTACCCTCAAGGCTGATACTCAGGTAGATGGTGTGGTGAAGAAGGCATTTGGAATGTTGGCCTTCATAAATCAGAGTATTGAATTCAAGAATAGGGAGGTTATGATGAAATTGTACAAGGCATTGGTGAGGCCAAATTTGGAGTACTGTGTACAGTTTTGGTCACCAAATTATAGGAAAGATAAACAGAATAGAGAATGCAGAGAAGGTTCGCGAGAATGTTGACAGGATTTCAAGGTTTGAGTTACAGGGAAAGATTGTGCAGACTAGGGCTTTTTTCTCTGGAGCGTAGAAGATTGAGGGGGGATTTGATAGAGGTGTTTAAGATTTTAAAAGGGACAGACAGAGTAAATGTGGATAGGCTTTTTCAATTAAGAGTGGGGGAGATTCAAACTAGAGGGCATGATTTAAGATTGAAGGGGGAAAATTATAAGGGGAAGATGAGGGGAAATTTCTTTAAGCAAAGGGTGGTAGGGATGTGGGATGAGCTTCTGGCAGACATGGTCGAGGCGGGATCATTGGTTACATTTAAGGAAAGATTGGATCGTTACATGGATAGGAGGAGACTAGAGGAGTATGGACCGGGTGCTGGTCAGTGGGACTAGGAGAGTGGGGATTTGTTATGGCATGGACTAGTAGGGCCAAACTGGCCTGTTCTGTGCTGTAATTGGTTATATGGTTATATGGTTATATGTCATCAACAAATAAACTGATTTTATATTCCTTCTCTTTTATTTTTATCTCTTTTATTTTATTTTCTGTTGTTATCAGTTCTGCCAATGGTTCTATTGCTAAAGCGAACAGTGAGGGCAATAGTGGACATCCCTCCCTCGTTGACCTGCTTAATTTAAATTGGTTTGATATATATCCATTAACTGTCATCTTTGCCATTGGTCCCTTATATAATGCTTTAATCCAATTAATATATTTCTCTGGTAGGTTGAACCTTTGTAATACTTTGAATGAATATTTCCATTCTACCCTGTCAAAGGCTTTCTCTGCATCTAAAGCAACAGCCACTGTTGGTATCTTATTTCCTTGTACTGCATGAATTAAGTTAATAAACTTACAGACATTGTCCGTTGTTTGTCTTTTCTTAATAAATCCATTTTGATCTAGTTTTACTATTTTTGGTACACAGTTGGCCAATCTGTTTGCTGATAGTTTTGCTATTATCTTATAATCTGAATTATGTAGAGATATTGGTCTATACGATGCTGGTGTTAGTGAATCATTCCCCGTCTTTGGTATTACTGTAATTATTGCTGCTTTACATGAATCTGGCAAGTTTTGTATTTCTTATATCTGGTTCATTACTTCCAGGAGAGGAGGAATTAGTAACTCTTTAAATGTTTTATAAAATTCTATTGGAAATCCATCCTCTCCTGGTGTTTTATTGTTCGGTAGCTTTTTTAATATATCCTGTATTTCCTCTATTTCAAATGGTTTTATCAATTTGTTTTTCTCCTCTTCTTGCAGTTTTGGTAGTTCAATTTTAGCTAGAAACTCATCTATTTTGTCTTCTTTCGCTTTGTTCTCAGTTCGGTATAATTGCTCGTAGAATTCCTTAAAGTTTTCATTGATCTCTTTTAGGTTATATGTAATTTGTTTGTCCTTTTTCCTTGATGCCAATATTGTTCTTTTAGCTTGTTCTGTTTTAAGCTGCCAGGCTAGTATTTTGTGCGTGTTTTCTCCTAGCTCATAATACTTCTGCTTTTTTTTCATTATGTTCTTCTCCACCTTATACGTTTGTAATGTTTCGTATTTTATTTTTTTGTCTGCCAATTCTCTTCTTTTTGTTGTATTTTCCCTTGTTGCTAGTTCTTTTTCTGTACTTACTACTTCCTTTTCCAACTGTTCTATTTCCCAATTGTAGTCCTTTTTCATCTTAGTTACGTAACTTATTATCTGCCCTCTGATGAAGGCTTTCATTGCATCCCATAATATAAATTTGTCTTTCACTGATTCCGTATTTATTTCAAAGTACATTTTAATTTGGCGCTCAATAAATTCTCTAAATTCCTGTCTTTTAAGTAGCAAGGAGTTTAATCTCCATGTATATGTTCTTGGTGGGATGTCCTCCAGTTCTATTGCTAATAACAGGGGTGAGTGATCAGATAACAATCTAGCTTTATATTCCATTTTCCTAACTCTCCCTTGGATATGGGCTGACAACAGGAACAGGTCAATGCTTGAGAATGTTTTATGTCTACTCGAACAATATGAGTATTCCTTCTCCTTTGGGTGTTGTCTCCATGTATCCAAAAGTTGCATTTCCTGCATTGCTTTAACCATAAATTTGGCTACTTTGTTCTTTTTGCTAGTCTCTTGTCCAGTTTTATCCATCTTTGAATCCAAATTAAGGTGAAAGTCCCCTCCTATCAATATATTCCCCTGCGTATCTACAATCTTCAAAAAAATATCTTGTATAAACTTTTGATCCTCTTCATTAGGTGCATATATATAGATCAAATTCCAGAGTTCTGAATATATCTGACACTTTATCATTACATATCTCCCTGCTGGATCTATTATTTCCTCCTCTATTTTGATTGGTACATTTTATTGATTAATATAGCTACACCTCTGGCTTTTGAATTATATGATGCTGCCGTTACGTGTCCTACCCAGTCTCTCCTTAATTAATTGTGTTTCACTTCAGTTAGATGTGTTTCCTGCATGAATGCTATATCTATTTTTCTTTTTTCAGTAAATTTAATAGCCTCTTCCTTTTGATTTGGTTATGTATTCTGTTAATATTTATTGTCATAGAGTTCAACATGGCCATCTCATACTCTGTTTACATCTCATTTCCACTTCCTCACCACCACCTTTCCCCTTTTCCCCATTTTCATTTCTCAGTTTTCCTTTTTTGAACTCAATGTATGAGAACACTTCTAAAACATAAAATACTTCAACCACTCCCTCATCTAAAATTCCTTTAACCCCAAGTGTGCCATAGCCGGTGGTTGAGGCTAAGCCATTGGATGTATTCAAGACAGAGATTGATAGGTTCTTGATTAACCAGGGCATCAAATGCTATGGGGAGAAGGCCGAGCAGTGAGGCTGAGTGGGAAAATGGATCAGCTTATGACTGAATGATGGGGCAGAGTCGATGGGTTGAATAACCTCTTTTTGCTTCTCTAATGTCTCGTAATGTTATGGTCTTAATGGCACAGAATCACTGGCCAAAGGGCCTGTACTGTGCTGTATTGTTCTATGATCTATTCTGCAAATTTTATACTCTCCAGTAGAGGTGGAATTCACTGAACTTGCTGATTCAATGCCTGATGCAATGGAACAGCTGGGATAATCCAGTTATTGGAGGACCTCTGATGTGAGATATTGGCTGCACATCATTGTTGACTGGGAGGAGGGTGTTTCCACCTGGCAAACCAAGATAACTTTCTCTCTCTCTAAGCAATTAGGCCTCTTATTTTTAGAACCTCTGACATCTATTTTTTGCTTCTTTCAACTACCTTCTTCCCCCCAGTTCCCTCTCTGCTGTTCCTCCGCTGTTCTCCCCGGCCACCTTCATGTCTGATAGCCACTTGACTGACTTCCACTCTCCTCCCTGGCCATGTACATGACTGATAGCCACCTGACTGACTTCCACTACCCTCCTCGGCCACCTTCAGGCCTGATAGACACCTGACTGACTTTCACTGTCCTCCCTAGCCACCTTCATGTCTGATAGTCAGCTTGCCTGTGACTTGCCAGAGCTGCGAAACTCATGTGTGAAGCTTCAAGACTGGATACTTATTCTTCTGAATCTCACCCCATTTGTCCGTCACACAATTTCTCCAACATTTTAGTTGTTGGTCTTGGATGCTTCAATGTAAGATGGTCCTTAGTGGGGTTTAAGAAAATCCAGCATTGGGTAACCAAAGCTGGACCCAGTGGGTTGGACTAGATTGAACAGAGATTATCAATTTGAGCAAACTGCAAAGCTGGAGGGACGCAGTGCAGCATCAATAGAAAGAAATGGAAATCAACATATCAGCTCGGGACCCTTTCCTGAGACCTTGTTGCTTATCAGCTGTAGTTGGAACCTGTGTGAGGTGTTAGTGCAGCAAAGAGAGAGGCATTTAGGGTGGGGAGTTACTCAAATCCAGTGTGAATTGATTTTAGGTTGGTGATTTGGCTTTTGGTGGCCTGATTTGGGTTTCTATGGTGTGGGAGATCGGCTGGAGGTTTGTCTCCATCGATGAATTTGAAGAGATTGCAGCTGCAGGATTTGGGAAAGTGGTGGGGGGTGGTGGGGGGGGGTCTCATGATCTCGCAATATTAGGGGAACAGGAGGCTGTTCAAAAGTTGGGGTAGGTTGATACCTTGTTGTGGTGGGGAAGGGCAAACCTATAGGAGAGAAGTCTTGCTTTCGAGGACCACAGAGTGGTTTCCTTGCTGTTGAACCCTACTTGTTCCAGAAGTGATTGAATATGGACCAAAGAGCTCTTGTTTCCTTGGCAATGGGCATAGAATAATATCATCTATGAATGCCTGACAAGGAAATTACAACCCATGTGGAAAGATTGCATTTGAATTTTTAAAATGACAGCTCACCTCAGAAATGATTGATAACCCCTTTCATTATTAGGAAATACTTATTTTCAAGAGTGTTGTTCTGCATAAATGATGTCAGATGACTGGAGGTCTAGGGGAAAAGTTTGGGAAGAGTTTTACATTGTAATTATTGTTCAGGACTTAATGTTTTTGGTATTGACCACACCTTTGCTTTTTTTTAAAAAATGGAATGAAGTATAAACAAAATTTGCAATGTAATCTTTTGCAGCTAAGAAGGTGGATTATAATATCATATTCCTTCATGACTGATATTTCATCTCTCTTACTTGGATTATGGTTGCCTTCAGATGTGACCGCAGGAACTTGTGTAACCTGTTCCCAAGCGGCATTAATGTTGAGGGACAACATGGTTACCATTTCCACCGAATGAATGTCACAAAAATAATCCCATCTAATTACTTGTCTTGCTAAAAGGCAATATGACAAAACCTTCTAATTAGAGCTGATGTCTGACTAATCTGCATGTGTCAGTTGTCTGATTAGTAAGAAGATTGCGATTTTGAGGGTTGCTTAACCTGAGCAGGAAACCTTATCATCAAAGCATGCTTAATTACACATATTTCCATGTAAGTACTTGGGCAGATTATTAAAAGACTTGCCCTAATGAAAAATGATGCCAATGCCTTTTCAATTTTACAAATTACAGTGTGTTTGCTGTTTTTAGAGCTGGTTTACTGGCATAATAAAGCACTGTCAAGTTCATTCAAATGACATTTTAGCCTTTTACCTGCAAGGAATATTTTTTCTTAATTCTTCATTGGAGTAAGTGGTGATCAAATGGAACAAGTTAGCTGTTGAATGAAGTTGCTGACATACCTAATTTTCCAAGTAGGCGGGCAGCATAGTGGTACAGCATTTTGTGCATGACCTTAGCTCCCCAGTATCCTGAGCTGTTTGGGATATTGTCTCTATAAAGTTTGCCCATTGCCTCTGTGACCTCCCGCTTCCAAAGATGTTTTGGTAGGTTAACCGGTCACTGTAAATGACCACTTTATGTAGGAAGATGGTAAAAAAAAGAATTGAGAGAGTGGATGGAGGTGAGGGGAAGAGAGAAAGAGTACGATTGTGGGAGAGAGGGAGAGTGGAATACTTTGTTGGAAAATAAAAGAGAAAATGGTACATGGCATTGCTTTGCTGAAGCAAGCACGGGATAAATGACCTCCTCCTGTTTTCTAATCAATTAAGAGTCTCTAGAATCACAGAAAGAGGAAGTGAGAGAAAGAATAATTCTGTAACTTGTAAGGCAATTGTATATTTGAACAAAGCATTTTAGTGTGGAGTCCACCTGTCCAAAGAAATATTACTGCCACATTTGTTCGTGCTCGCTTTTATTAGGCATTTTAGGATCATGTTTTGACCTTTCGTTGGCCCCAATGCTTGTTGAATTTTTAAGCATTAAACTGCAAATTCACACGTGAAAGTTCATTGCTATAAAAGCCATTTCCGCCGACTTATTTCATACTTGGAATGTCTGCTTTTAAAATCTGGCATAATTTAATTCAGCTCCTGGATCGGCATTGTTTGTTGTTAGTTGTCTGTGGGATTGAATGTTAATGCTGTGGTTTGCTTTGGTAGGAACATTCTTTCCGAAATGGACTGATCAAAATCAGCTCGACTCAATATTCCTTCATCAATCGTTACATAAGAGAGGCTCAGATGACAGATCACACAATGTGAGTTGCACGAATGTACACTTTCTCTCTGTATCATTTGCACCTCACATCATTCTCCCAGGATCTTGAAGTCACCCATTAACCTAATCAGCTGTCCAGAATATATTCATCAACTCATCAACTCAAGTTGGATTGCTTGGATCTAGTGAAACCAATTAGCATAAGGGAGATGTATTGCTGAATTTAGGAGGTAGATATCTTTCCTCTTTCCTCCTGGCTCCGTTGATCCACTTCACTCTACCCCAGCTTCCTTCCAAATCAGGCAGTAGATAACTATTTTAACACCCACTCTATCTGCTCCATTACTTTAACTCCTCCACCTCTCCTCATGGAGACTGATCAGTGGGCAGTTGCAAGAGCAGGAGCTGGAGCCAAGTGCAAGCAGTGAGGATCCTGACCAGAAGAATTGGACGGCTGCCTTTGTTAAGCATCCAAACTTTGCTCGACTGCTGTGTTATTCCCGAACAGGAGGTTTTTTTTTTTCTGGACTGCTGGATCAGAAAGAAAGAAAATACCTGGATTTTTCAATACCATTCCATCGCAGCCCATTGTTGACGTTCCACCAACCACACACCAGTCAGACTCCTCGGCAATGATTTCGTCCAGGATTTGCAAGACTCCAACTAACATTAGGGATATTAGCAAGCAATCAGTGAAGTCTCCCCATGTGTCCAATGAAGTGTGCAGAGATTTCACAAGATGAGAAAGCCAGTCCTCCTCCCAGTGCAGGGTCATTGTCCTTCAACAGTCCCTCATCATCCCAATGTCTATCATTCACAATGGCCCCAATCCCATACAACAAAGACAGAGCTGTTTATTTTGCAACAATCCCTTGGGGTAATACCGATGTAGGAATTTGGATTATTCAGTCTCTCAGGTCAGCTCCATCATGGCTGATCTTCTTGTAACCCCAAACGCTGCTTTCCCCTTAATTTTAATCTAGATTTACATCATGGTAACAGGCCCTTCTGGCCCACAGGCCAGTGCTGCCCAAATGCATCAATTAATCTACAAATCCCATATAATTTTGGAGGGTGGGAGGAAACCAGAGTACCTAGAGGAAACCCACACAAACATGGGGAGACCATACAAGTTAATTTATCATCCAATTGTACAAATACCAATATTACAATTGGATGATAAATAATAGACAGTAGGAAATGGCAACCAGGGCAGGGACATAATATCAAAGAGAATACAAAAGGTTTCTTCAAGTATATAAAAAATAAAAGAGAAGGGGGAGTAGATATAAGACCACTAGAAAGTGAAAATGGAGAAATAATAATAGGAGACAAGGAGATAGCAGAGAACTAAATGATTATTTTGCATTAGTCTTTACTGTAAAAGACACGAGTAGTATACCAGAGGTCGAAGCGTATCAAAGAAAGGAAATGAGTGCAGTTACAATTTCAAAGAGAAGGTGCTCATAAAACTGAAAGGTCTAAGGGTGGATAAGTCTCCTGGACCAGATGGATAGCACCATTGGGTCCTAAAAGAGTAGCAGGGGAGGTTGTAGCAGCATTGGTAATGACCTTTCAGGAATCATTAGATGCTGGCATGGTCCTGGAGGACTGGAAAATCACAAATGTAACCCGACCTTTCAAGAAGCGAGGGAGGTTGGGGGGGGGGGGGTGGTGGTTAGCCTGATGTCATTGGTTGAGAAGATGTTGAACTTCATTGTAAAAGATGGGGTACGGAGTACTTGGAGGCACATGTCACGATAGGCCAAAGCCTTAAGGTAAACATTTGCATGACTTGGAATTCTTTGAGCAAGTGACAAGTAGGCTGGATAAGGAAGGTGCAGTGGTGTATTTGGATCTTCAGAAGGCCTTTGACAAGGAGCTGCACATGAGGCTACTTAACAAGATAAGAGCCCATGGTTCAACAGGAAATCATGCGGGTAGGGCTGATTAGCAGAAAGCAAAGAGTTGGATTACAAGGATCATATTCTGATTGGCTGCCAGGTGCTAGTGGTGCTCCACAGGGATCAGTGTTGGGGCTACTTTCTTTGATGTTGCTTATTAATGATTTGGATTCTGGAATGAATGGTTTTTGTAGCCGGGTATTTTTGATTTTTTTAAATGGGGAAAAAACTGAAAATACCCAGATGCAAAGGGAGTTGGGAGTCCTCTTGCCTGAAGGTAAACTTGCAGGTTGAGATGGTGGTGAAGAATGCTAGCCTTCATTTCGAGAAGATTAGAATATGAGAGCAGGGATGTGATGCTGAGACTATACAAGGCACTGGTGAGACCTCACCAATATTGTGAGCAATTTTGAGCTCCTCATTTAAGAAAGGGTGTGCTGACTTTGAAGAGGGCTTAAAGGAAGTTCACTAGGTTGATTCTGGGAACAAAAGGGTTATCATATGAGGAGCATTTGACAGCTCCTGGTCTGTATTCGTCTGAATTTAGGAGAATGAGAGAGAGATCTCATTAAGACATTTTGAATGCTGAAAGGCACGAGCGTAGATGTAGAAAGGATTTCTCCCATGGTGGGAGTGTCGAGAACAAGAGGGCAGAATCATAGGATTGAAGGGCATCCTCTTAGAACAGAGTGTATTGGAATTTCTTCAGCCAGAGGGTGCCACAGCCAGTTGTGGAGGCCAGGCCATTGGATGTATTTAAACCAGAGATTGATAGGTTTCTGAATAGCTAGGGCATCAAAGGTGATGGGGAGAAGGCCAGGCAGTGGGGCTGAGTGGGAAAATGGATCAGCTCATGATTGATGGGCTGGATTACCTATTTCTGCTTCTATGTATTACAGTCTACAACCCAACAAAGCAGCGTTCTCTCGTCCTTGGTGCAAAACACTGCAAACATGCGTACAGACAAACGATGTACATGCACAGTACGTATGTACAAATTGTAAAATAAATAAACATTATTATTAAATAAATAGTAGAGATATTGAGGGTATGTATGAACAATTCACCAGTTGTTCAGTTGTATCTCTTTCCCGGCGGTAATAACTGGAAGGTGCTGCATGCGGAGAGGTAGTGAACCTCACTGATTTTGCGAGCCCTCTCTAGGCATCTTGTCGATATTGGGGAGGGAGACCCCAGTTATCCTCTCTGCCATGTTTATGGTCCTGTGGATTGACCTCCAATGTTTAAAAAAATAAGTGCAGAAGATATATACCAGGAAGTTGTGTAGGTTGGCGAGCTTTAGTTGGAAAATGAGATTGAATTGGCTGGGCCTAGAGCAAAAGCGACTGATGGGTATCTTGAAGGTATAGCAAAGGACCCGATTGTTAACTTCAGGAAGGGAAAACCAGGAGTGCACAATCCAGGGATCAGAGGTGGAGAAAATGAGCAAATTTAAGTTCTTGGGATCCACTATCTCGGATCCAGCATACCAATGGCATTGTGAGGAAAGCACATCAGCACTTCTACTTCCTCAGGAGTTTCCAAAGGTTTGGTATGATCCATAAACCCAGCAAATTTCTACAGATGTGTTGTGAAAAGAGTGTTGACCAGGTCTGGTATGAGCCACCAATACCCTTAGTGTAAAGCCCTGCAAAAGGTAGTAGACACAGCCCAGGACCTCACAGGTAAAACCCTCCCCACTATTGACAATACCTACAGGGATCACTGCCATTGGAGAGCAGCAGCAGTCATCAAGAATCCACACCACCCAGCACACTCTCTGTTCTCACTACTGCCATCAGGATGAAAGTAAAGGTGCCACAAGACTAACACCACCATGTTCTGGCACGGCCGTTACCCCTCCACCATCACACTCCTGAACAACAAACTTAATCAGGGATTCATTTACAGACTCTTACTTTTGCACTTCATTGATCTTTTTTTCTCTCTGTATTTTCTAGTCATTTTGTTGACAGTTCTTTATTTGTTTACTTGCGTACAATTTTTTCTTGCATTCTGCTGCGCCTGCAGGAAAAAGAATCTCAGGGCTGTATGTGATGTCAAGTATGTTCTCTGACAATAAATCTAAATTCTGAAAGCCATCGATAATGCAGAAACTCACAAACTTTTTTTTCCCCATAGTCGTGGTGTCAAAAACAAGAGGGCGTAGTTTTCAAGTGAGCAGAAGAGTTTTAAAGAAGATTTGAGAGATAATTTCATTTTACAGTGAGAGTGGTTAATATCTGAATCCATTGCCAGAGGAAGAGGTGAAGCCATATCAGATTATTGCATTTAAGAATAATTTTGGCAAGTACTTGAATAGGGAAGAGTTGGATTGCAGTGGTTCTCAACCTTTTTCTTTCAGCTCACATGCCACTTTAACTAATCCCTATGCCATCGGTGCTCTGTGATTAGTAAGGGATTGTTTAAGGTGCTATGTGAGTGGGAAGGGAAGATTGAGAATCACTGCTCTAGACCCAATTGTTGCTGAAATATTTTGCTTGAGAAAAATTGTCATTCGCCCATTTCCTTTGGAGTTACCATGCACATAACGAGTCAATTAGGTCTGATTAAAACAGTGGTTTTCAAACTTTTTCTTTCCACCCACGTCCTACCTTAAGCAATCCCTTACTAATCACAGAGCACCGATGGCATAGGGAACCCTGTACAAAAACAAAGGCGAGAAATCAGACTGCTCAAACTACAGGGGAATCACGTTGCTCTCCATTGCAGGCAAAATCTTCGCTAGGATTCTACTAAATAGAATAATACCTAGTGTCGCTGAGAATATTCTCCCAGAATCACAGTGCGGCTTTCGCGCAAACAGAGGAACCACTGACATGGTCTTTGCCCTCAGACAGCTCCAAGAAAAGTGCAGAGAACAAAACAAAGGACTCTACATCACCTTTGTTGACCTCACCAAAGCCTTCGACACCGTGAGCAGGAAAGGGCTTTGGCAAATACTAGAGCGCATCGGATGTCCCCCAAAGTTCCTCAACATGATTATCCAACTGCACGAAAACCAACAAGGTCGGGTCAGATACAGCAATGAGCTCTCTGAACCCTTCTCCATTAACAATGGCGTGAAGCAAGGCTGTGTTCTCGCACCAACCCTCTTTTCAATCTTCTTCAGCATGATGCTGAACCAAGCCATGAAAGACCCCAACAATGAAGACGCTGTTTACATCCGGTACCGCACGGATGGCAGTCTCTTCAATCTGAGGCGCCTGCAAGCTCACACCAAGACACAAGAGAAACTTGTCCGTGAACTACTCTTTGCAGATGATGCCGCTTTAGTTGCCCATTCAGAGCCAGCTCTTCAGCGCTTGACGTCCTGCTTTGCGGAAACTGCCAAAATGTTTGGCCTGGAAGTCAGCCTGAAGAAAACTGAGGTCCTCCATCAGCCAGCTCCCCACCATGACTACCAGCCCCCCCACATCTCCATCGGGCACACAAAACTCAAAACGGTCAACCAGTTTACCTATCTCGGCTGCACCATTTCATCAGATGCAAGGATCGACAATGAGATAGACAACAGACTCGCCAAGGCAAATAGCGCCTTTGGAAGACTACACAAAAGAGTCTGGAAAAACAACCAACTGAAAAACCTCACAAAGATAAGCGTATACAGAGCCGTTGTCATACCCACACTCCTGTTCGGCTCCGAATCATGGGTCCTCTACCGGCACCACCTACGGCTCCTAGAACGCTTCCACCAGCGTTGTCTCCGCTCCATCCTCAACATCCATTGGAGCGCTCACACCCCTAACGTCGAGGTACTCGAGATGGCAGAGGTCGACAGCATCGAGTCCACGCTGCTGAAGATCCAGCTGCGCTGGATGGGTCACGTCTCCAGAATGGAGGACCATCGCCTTCCCAAGATCGTATTATATGGCGAGCTCTCCACTGGCCACCGTGACAGAGGTGCACCAAAGAAAAGGTACAAGGACTGCCTAAAGAAATCTCTTGGTGCCTGCCACATTGACCACCGCCAGTGGGCTGATAACGCCTCAAACCGTGCATCTTGGCGCCTCACAGTTTGGCGGGCAGCAGCCTCCTTTGAAGAAGACCGCAGAGCCCACCTCACTGACAAAAGGCAAAGGAGGAAAAACCCAACACCCAACCCCAACCAACCAATTTTCCCTTGCAACCGCTGCAATCGTGTCTGCCTGTCCCGCATCGGACTGGTCAGCCACAAACGAGCCTGCAGCTGACGTGGACTTTTTTTTACCCCCTCCATAAATCTTCGTCCGCGAAGCCAAGCCAAAGAATGTGAGTGGAAAGAACAAAGTTGAGAACCACTGAGTTAAAAGGATAAAGATCTAGTGTGATCAATGAGATTAAAATCAATGGGAAAATTAGTATGGATTTGGTGGGCCAAACTACTTATTTCTATGCTGTGCAACGTCATGATATTACGAGACAGCTAATACTTTTGTGTGAGATTTGAGAACTAATTTGTTATCTTACCTTTCTGAAAGTACCTCTTTGGAAACATCTGTTTTAAGCGGATGCCCTTCAATCTTGAGGTGGTGCTCTCTTGTCCTAGGCTCTCCTACCATGGGAAAAAAACTTTTCTACATCTCCACTTCATCCTTCGAGATATTTATTTCTTTCATTCTGTTTCCCAGACCCAGTGTTCAATTTGTCAAGCCCATCACTAAACCAGATCAATCGCAGGAATTGCAAGAAAGTTTATCATCTTCTGGCGAAGGGTGGAGGCAAAAGCTCAGAAAAAATGTGAAACTGAAGAATTATCAACTGCTGAGAACAAGGATAAGAAGGTTCTGAATCAGAACCAAAACTGAAAGAATTGAGTTCTCAATGGATGGAGATAATCATTCAGCTCTCATTCAGAATGTGTATGTGATTTTTCATTTTGATGGGAATTGCTATCTTGGATGTTCATCAGTTATTCACTTTCCAAGATGTTCAAACCCAGGGACACAAACCGCCTGTGACTTTCTCACACAAGTGCGAGCTTCATTTGTGGGATCATCCCAGCTTTTGGCTTGGTGACTGGGACGTTCCTTAGGGAGTGTGCATCTGATCATCCCGAGAAGAAAGGGGCAAAGAGCAATATGATTGTGGCGGGGGTGGGGGGGGGGGTAGAAAACAAGTGATTAAAATGAAAGGATATACTAAGAGTGGAATTAGTATAAAAAAAGTTGCAAACCAATACCTGGTTGTAATGGAAGATTTAAACCATGTTTCTTACTTTTGCAGCACTTGCTTCTGCAAGGCTGAGAACCTGCTTGTTTTTTTTAGAATCAGCAGACATAAGCTAAATTCCACCGAGGGGCCAGAGATGCAGTTGTCTTTTGTTGGTCGCAGACTGTCAGGAGACCTTGAAGATAATTAAATCATTTGTTCAAAAAGATAAGATCTGAAGTAAACAACTTTTAGGTAATATAAGCCATGGTCCCACTGCTAAAGTTTGAGACTCTCCAAGAGGTGGCAACATCTCTCAGCAAGAAGAAGGACTCAAGATTCCAACCAACGTCCCGGTCCGGGGAGGTGGAGAAGCTGCTACCATCGCCCAGACAACCTACTACAAGTGTGCAGTCGTCGCCTCGCTTTGGCAGTTGGGACCAGTCCAGGCATTGATAAGTATAATTGGGAAGGGCTTGCATATTGTAGTGTGAATTCAGCTTTAGGTTTAGTAATAAAGACTTGTATAAACTGAACTGCTCTGTGTGTGTGTCTATTTTCTTTCGGTAGCTCAAACACTGTGAGCAATCTAGAACGAACAAAATGAGAGGTATAAGTTTACCCAAGACACTGGTAGAGGTTGAAATTCCACATGGAAAACACAAATGTGGCGTAGAAACTCAGCAGGCCACACATCATCCACAGGAAATCAGGACGAAGGGCCCAGGCCTGAAACGACGGTTCCCCTTTACTTCCTATGGATGATGCATGACCTGCTGAGTTTTTCGAGCACCTTTGTGTATTGGACTCAACCCCAACATCGAGAGACTTTCTTGTGAACTTGAAATTCTATTTGCTACTACAGACTATAATGTTGCTGTTATTAACGTTGTTACACACTCTTCGACTATTTGGATGCTTGTCAGCAAAACATCCTGACATTTTGTTCAAATTCTTTCTTTTTAAAATATTTAAGTTGATAGTGAGAAATATTACATGTATATATTTAGATATTAATTATATAGCTTTTACATAATGCAATACAGAATGAGACATATCAATTATACATTGTCTTATGTAATTCTTGAAAAAAAGTTTAAAAATCCTTATGAGAATTTCACCTAATATTCTAATATTGAGATATACATTATGATTATCTAAATTCTAAATAGACCAATCTCTTCTAGTTGTAGAAAAGAACAAAAAAGAAAAAATGGAAAAACAATCCCACACTAATCTAACCCTTCCCCCTAAACACAGTCACCAGCAAATAAATAGTAAAGAATTGAGTATTAGCTCTCGGACATTGGATAGAAAACCCCTCCAGAGCACCCCTGATAATAGTCCATGAAAGGGCCCCATATCTTGTCAAATTCAACCTTGATTTCTTTAACATGTGCAAATTCTTAATGTTGTCTTCATGGCACCTGGAATAAGATGGGAAAGTCTAACTTTTCAGTTTTATTATTCAGATTCAAGTTTATTGTCATGAGCCGATATCTCATATTTCGTACAATTGATAAGACGCAGTACAAAAATAGTGAATTACAAAGAAAGATCAGTTGACGCAGAGCAAAGGCCACGTAATTTTACTATTGTGGGGTTCATTCAGGAGACTGGTAACTGTCCTTGAATCTGCTGGTGTGTGTTCCCATGTTTCTGAATCTTCTCCCCGCAGGGAAAGAAAGTGAAGAAAATGTGGCTGGGGTGGGACGAGTCTTTTTAACATGTTGGCTGCTTTTCCAAGGCATTGGAAGTTGAAGTTGATGGGAGGTGGGGGGGGGGGGGGGAGCGGAGGACCAAGTGCATGGCAGACTGAGTCACATTCACAACCCTCTCCAGTTCCTTGCATTCTTGAGCAGAGCATTATCACACAGTGATGCATCCCGATAGGAAGCTCTCAGTGGTGCATCAGTGGAAGTTGTAGGTTTATGTGTTGATCCATCGTCTATAAACAGAAATCTGGTTAATATTTGCTCAACTGGAATGATTTTCCTCAATGCGACCTTCAATATATTTAGAGCTGGACAAGTCTGACTTTTGTCATCCATATCAACAATTATGATTCAGGAGTGATAAACCTGGGGTGTTTTTTGTAGTAAAACACAAAGATCTGCATAAGCTGTGATTGTCATAAAAGCACAAAAATGCTGGAGGAACTCAGCAGCGTCTGTATGAGGTAAAGATATATTAACGATGTTTCAGGCCTGGCCCTTCCTCAAGGTATGGGCAAAAAACAAACAAGGGGCTTATAATAAAAGAATGGTGAAAGGGGAGAATGGGAGGGAGAGGAGTAACAGGCAAAAAGTGTCAATTAGATAAGAGGACAGTATGGTTGGAAACGCTGGGGAGCCTAGAGCGTGGATTGTCATGTGAAATTATGACCTTATGGCCATTAGTGAAACTTGGCTACAGGAGGGGAAAGACTGGCAGCTCAATGTTCCGGGCTTCCATTTCTTCAGCTGCATAGAATGGGGGTGGGGGGTGAGAATGAAAGGGGGAGGAGTGGCATTGCTCATCAGGCAAAATACAGCTGTGCTCAGGCAGAACAGATGAGAGGGCTCATCTACTGAGGTTGTATGTGTGGAGCTCAGTAATAGAAAATGTATGACCACACTCATGGGGTTGTATTACAGACGGCCCAATAGTCAATGAATTGGAGGAGCAAATCTGTGGAGAGATGTCAGACAGGAAACATAAGGTTGTGATAATAGGTGATTTTAACCTTCCACATATTGACTGGGACTCCCATACTCTAAAAGGCCTGGACAGCTTGGAGTTTGTCAAATGTGTTCAGGAAAGTTTTCTAAATTAATATACGATGGTACCAACTAGAGAGAGGGCAATACTGGATCTCCAATTAGGGAACAAGACAGGACAGATGACAGAAGTGTCTTTAGGGGAACATTTGGGGTCCAGTGATTATAATGCCATTAGTTTCAAGTTAATAATGGAGAAAGATAGGTCTGGGCCTCAGGTTGAAATTCTAAATTGGAGGAAGGCCAAACATGAGGAAATGAGGATCTAGAATGTGTGGATTGGGATAAGTTGTTTTCAGACAAGGATGTACAAGGTAAATGGAGGACCTTCAAAGGTGAAATTTTGAGAGTACAGATATTGTATGTTCCTGAAAGGATTAAAGGCAAAGTTTTACAGGCATAGGGAACCTTGGTTTTCAAGGGATATTGGAAATCTGGTTCACATGAAGAGAGAGGTGTCAGGTATAGGCAACATGAAGCAAATGAGATACTTGAGGAGTATAAAAAAATGCAAGAAAAATCTCGAGGAAGAAATCATGAAGGCTAAAAGAAGACATGAGGTTGCTTTGCCAAACAATGTGAAGAAAAATCCTAAGTGTTTCTACAAATATATTAAGAGCAAGAGGATAGTAAGGGATAATTGATCCCCTTGAAGATCAGAGTGGTCAGCCATGTATGGGGCCAAAGGAGATGGGAGAGATCTTAAATGCATTTTTTGCATCAGTATTTACTCAGGAAACTGGCACAGAGTCGAGGGAAGTAAGGAAAACAAGCAATGAGATCATTGAACGTTTACAGATTAAAGAGGAAGAGGTGCTTGCTGTCTTAAAGAAAATTAGAGTGGATAAATCCATAGGATCTCAGACTTTGAGGGAGGCTACTGTAAAAGTTGCAGGGGCTCCAGCTGAAATATATTAAATGTCCTTAGTCACAGGTATGGTGCCAGAGGATTGGAGGTAGCTCATGTTGTTCCATTGTTTATAAAAGGCTTCAAAAGTAACCCTGGATATTATAGGCAGGTGATCCTGACATCTGTAGTAGATAAATTATTGGAAGGTGTTCCAAGAAATCAGATAAACAAATATTTGGATAGCCAGGCAATAATTAGGGATATTATACATGCCTTTTTGCATGGTAGGTCATGTTTAACCAAATTTATAAAGTTCTTTGAGGAGGTTAAGAGGAATGTTGATTAGGAAAAGGCTGTGGCTGTTGTCTACATGGCCTTTAATAAGGCCTTTGACAAGGCCCCACATGGGAGGTTACTCGGGAAGGTTCAGATGCTTGGTGAAGTAGTGAACTGTATTTGACAATGGCTGGATGGGAGAACCAGTAGTGGTGGATGATTGCTTCTTAGACTGGAGGCCTGTGTCTAGTGGTGTGCATGAGGGATTGGTGCTGGGACCATTGTTCTTTGATATCTATATCAATGAACTGAATGATAATATGGTAAATTAGATCAGTAAGTTTGCAGATGACACTAAGATTGGAGACATTGTGGACATCAAAGAAGCTTTTCAAAGCTTGGCAGTGGGATCAGGACTAGTTGAAATAATGGGCTGAAAACTGGCAGATGGAGCTTAATGTAAACAAGTGTGAGGTGTTGCATTTTGGAAGGACAAACAAAGAAAGGATATACACAGTGAATGGTAGGGCACTGAGGAGTGCAGTAGAACAGAGGGATCTGGGGATGCAGAGACACAATTTACCTGAAGGTGGCATCACAGGTGGATAGGGTTGTAAAGAGAGCTTTTGGCATATTGGCCTTCATAAATCAATGTGTTGAATATAGGAGTTGGGATGATATGGTAAAGTTGTATAAGACACGGATGAGATCAAATTTGGAGCATTGTGTGAGGTTTTGGTCACCAAACTACAGGAAAGATTTCAATAAGATAGAAAGAGTGTAGAGATTCACTAGGATGATGCCCGGTCTTCAGGAACTGAGTTACAGGGAAAGGTTAAAGGTTAGGACTTTATTCTCTAGACCGTAGATTTGATAAAGGCATTTCAAATTATGAGCGCGATTAATCAGGAGTAAATGTATATGGGCTTTTTCTACTGAGGGTAGGTGAGATACAACCAGAGGACATGGGTTTAGGGGGAACATAAGGGGAAACTTTTTCATAGATGTGTGGAATGAGCTGCCAGATGAAGTGGTAAATGTCGGCTCAATTTTAAAATTTAAGAATAATTTGGACAAATACATGGATGGGAGAGGTGTGGTGGACTTTGGACTGGGACTGGGCAGAAAAATGGTTTTGCACAGACCAGAAGGGTCGAAGGTCCTATATCTGTGCTCTAATGGTCTATGGTTCTGGAGTGAGGAAAAGTGAGAATTGATTGGGGAATTGGGGGGGGGGGGCGGTGGGGGGTGTGAGGTTTGTCTCTATGAAAGGAGACAGACAGACAGAGCTAGAGGAAAGGAGACCTGGAGAAAGATGGGGGAGGGCATGGTGGTTAACAGAAACTGGAGAAGTCAATGTTAATGCCACCTGGTTGGAGGATGCCCAGGCAGAAGATGAGGTGTTTTTCATGTGCAGGAGAGTTGCGTTTCATTCTGATTGTTGCTGCATGGGCATTTACAGACAGGTTACCAGCACAAGTCACTTTTCTCATTAAAAAAAAGATATCTTCTGCTAACTGTGTCCTCTTGTTCGTATCAGCCTTATTCTAAGCCAGTTGGAATCCTGACCTCCCATGGCCTCATGCACCATCCCACCAAGACCATCCGTAAATTGGAGGAACAATACTTGATTTTCCGTCTGGACATTTTCCAGCCAGATGGAATTAACATCAACTTCTCCGGTTTCTGCTCACCTACTCTTCATTCTCCCTTCCATCCCTTTTCCCCTTGTTTTCTTTCCCTCTACTTTCCACTCCTTTCCCTCCCTACTCACAGAGTAATTCTTCCTCCCCCACTTGCTGCTGTACCCTCCCTCCCTTCTTCACCTATTACCTCCTGCCTTTGCGACTGTGCTCCTCCCGCTTAACTTTTTGTTTGAATGTCTGCTTACATTTTTCCATACCTTGATGAAGATTCAAGCCCGAAACATTGATTATGTTTTTTTTAAATCTTTGCTATAGAAAGCATACTGTTTGACCTGCTGAGTTTCTCCAGCATTGTCCTTTTACTCTCATACTGTCTGTGTGGAGTTTGCACATTCTCCTGGTGAGCACATGGGTGTTCTCTGGGTGAAAGGGTTTCTTCCCACTTTCTAAAAATGTGTGGCTGGAAGGTTCACTGGGGAAGTCGGTTAGTAAAATCTGGTGGGAAGTGGGATTTTGTGGGGGAACTAAAATGGAGTCAATGTAAATAGCTATTTCCAACATTTTTATTTCTGACTTCCTCCATCCATAGTTTCATTAGCCTCTGAGTTCACAAGGACCTCAACACTCAAATGCACTACAGACATCAAAGCAATCTCTTCATTCACTGTCTGCACCTTCAACATAAGAAGCATCTCCTGATAAACCTCTTGCATCTACTCTAGCCAAGTGAATCTGGAGAGGGAGAGAAATTATTAGCGGAAGTGAATTACAAGAGTTCAGTTGTATTTTATTTTAAAATACATTTTCATTCAGAGAAGAACAAATGTTATCTTTTCTAATTGAATTGTTTATGGTCATGTGCACACTGAAAAGCTTTGTTTGCATGCTATCCAAGCAAGTCAACCCATACTTGAGTAAAGCAGGAAGTGCAATGTGTTACGGTAAGTCAAGTTATTGTAGTAGTGTTAGAGATATGTTAGTGTAGAATGTTTTCAATATATGTCAGGAGACAATTTGCCAGGAGCAGCTCTCAAGATGTCACTATGCTCTGGTGCTATCTTGAAAATGCTGATAAAACTCAACAGACTGGACAACATCTGAGGAAAGAGAGAAGCGGAGTTAATATTTCAGGTTAATGCTATTTTATCTATACTCAGATGAAAATATCTGTCATTTCCTCCGCCTTCTCTAACAAGATATGATGCATAGGTTCAACACAGGCACAGGAACCTTGTAGAAGAATTATGAATTAGGAAACAGAGCCCAAATTCAGAACAAAACAAAAAAAATCAAATCTTTTTCAATGGTCGGTACGACAATAACACAATCTACAAATTTGCTTATGGTACCATGGTAGTGGGTTGTATAAAAGATTTAAATGAGTCAGCGTACAGGGAGAGAGATTGAAAGGTTGGCTGATTGGTGCACCAACAACAACCATGCTCTTAATGTCACCAAAAACAAGCAACTGATTATTGACTTAAGGAAGGGAAAAACTAGAGATATATACAATCCAGTGATCATTGGGGGATTAGAGGTGGAAAGGGTGAGCAAATTTAAGTTATTGGGAGTCACTATCTTGGAGGATTTTTCCTGAACCCAACATACTAATGGCATCGTGAAGAAAACACATCAGCGCCTCTACTTCCTCACATGTTTGTGGAGGTTTGGTATGACATCAGAAGCCCTGGCAAATTTTTTCAGATGAGTGGTTGAAATTTTGCTGACCAGCTGCATCACGGTCTGGTATGTGGACACCAATACCCCTGAGTGTTCGAACCTCCAAAAGCCCGGGACACCACAGGCAAAACCGTCCCCACCATCAAAAACATCTACAGGGAGGGCTGCTGTTGGAGAGCAGCTACAATCATCTATGATCCACACCACTCAACATGCGCATTGTTCTCACTGCGGCCATCAGGAAAGAGGCACAGGTGCCACAAGAGTCGCACCACTGGATTCAAGAACAGCTGCTACCCCTTCACCATAAGACTTCAACGACAAACTCATTTAAGGACTCTTGCACTTTATTGATTATTTTAATTGTCTCTGTATTGCACAGTCAGTTTGTTTACATTCTTTATCGTTTACAGTTCTTTATTTGGTTAGATGTGTACATTGTGTACATTTTTTTTGCACAACCAATAAATGCTAATTCTGCCTGGCCCACAGGGAAAGGAATCTCAGGGTTGTGTGGGATATCATGAATGTACTCTGACAATAAATATGAAATATGAATGTGAGATCTGTTCCTTTTTAAGTGCAATAGGGCTAACATTTAAACTCTTTGCTGGGAAATGTGCGACTTTACATCACAATATATAAACAAACTGTTACATTGCAATATGTGTAAGTAAAAATAATTTGCTGATTTTAAATACCAAATAAATCTGATTAATCCATTAATTTTCCTTTAAAATTGAAAATAATGCAATTGTGCAGGAGACAGATAAGAACATTCCTTAATATTTTTAATATTCCATACAATTTTCCAAATTTCAATGTTCTCTTATTCCCTTTTTGACTGATATTTGAATATTCAATTATTTCTCAATATCTCTTTTCTTATCTTGCCTTAAGAGTAAACAATAGTGATAACCCAAAGAGTTTGTGCCTTGTAATGAAGGAGAAAATATGCTTTACCATATACTTTTTTATGTTTAGCTCAGTGGGTTCTAAACCTTTTTATTTCCACTCACCTACCAAACCCTTGCTAATCACCTATGGCATAGGGATTACTTAAAATGGTCGGTGAGTGGAAAGAAAAAGTTTGAAAACCACTGAGTGTATAATCGCTTGCCATCTTGTCTTTTCAAAGCCAAATCCAACTCTGTAGTCCAGTGGTTCTCAATCATTTTCTTTCCACTCACCGACCACTTTAAGTATTCCCTATGCCACCGCGATGGTTGAGAATCACTGTTTTAGACCCAATTGTTACTGAAATATTTTGCTTGAGAAAAATTGTCATTGTCCATTTCCATTGGAATTATGAAACCATGCACATATCAAGCCAATTAGGTCTGATTAAAACAGTGGTTTTCAAACGTTTTCTTTCCACCCCCATCCCACCTTAAGCAATCACAGAGCACCGATGGCATTGAGAATACTTAAAGTGGTATGTGAGTGGAAAGAACAAGGTTGAGAACCACTGTAAGATGCCAGTTCAGAATGAGCGGTGGTCCCCCTTATCCGCAGTTTTGCTTTCTGCAGTTTGTTCCGCGATCCAAAAATACCGTACAGATTGTATTCAGATTGACTGTTGTGGTATCACAGTGTATGAGTTCAAGTAACTTTTAAAAATATTGTTATGATTGTTCTATTTTATTATTAGTTATTGTTGTAAATCTCTTGCTTAATTTATAAATTAAACTTTATCATAGGTGTATATGTATAGGGAACAAATAGTGTACATATGGGGTTTGGAACTATCTGTGTTTTCAGGCATCTGCTGAAGGTCTTGGAACATATCTCCCCGTGGTTTAGGGGGGAATTACTGTATTTGTCTTACTAAGCAAGTGCTGACTTATGCAGCTGTTCTAAGTAACTGCTTGTTTATCCTGGGCATTTTCAAAGTGGCTTTAACACTTGGATTGCAGTTTTCCTTCACCAGTTCCGACAATTCTTTGATTCACTTTATTTGTATGTGAAAGAAGGATACGGTCGGGCAGTTGGTTCTTGTCCTCTGAGACCTAGCTTTGAATTTAGGTCTGACAGATGAGATCAAAATCCTTTCATCCACTCATTGCAATGATCCTTCTTGATATTGCTTTGGATGTATTCAACCTAGTTCCCCATTGGCAATAGAGTTAAGTGG
Organism: Narcine bancroftii; assembly: GCF_036971445.1. NCBI lineage: Eukaryota > Metazoa > Chordata > Chondrichthyes > Torpediniformes > Narcinidae > Narcine > Narcine bancroftii. Next base: position 194,258,271 of record NC_091475.1, read on the forward strand.
TGATCAAGCTTGGAAGATATTGATGAGACAGTGAGTGCCTGAAATAGATTGCTCCTTTCCCTTTGCCAACATCAACACACTATATCATGGGAAAAGATCAAGAGAAATAAACTTAATAATGCATAAAAATATGGCCATTGCAACTAATTACAAACTCGACATGTGAAAAATTAATTTTTTAGCATTATTCTAGAACACAGAATGTTACAGCACAGTGCAGGCCTTCACCCCACAATATTCTGCTGGCCTATATGTACCTTCCAAAATAGAAGCGAAACCCTCCCTGCCTCATAACCCTCAATTTTACTTTCATCCATGTTGATGCACCATCAATCACTCAGGGGACTTATTGTGGATAAACCAAAAAGTTTAATTCACTTGAGAACATAGCATATGCCTTCTGTTTGGTTGTCCTGCACTGAGTTTCGGGGGCTGTGGAACAGTCATCTTTATACAGGAGCCTGTGTGAAGGGGCCACAGGTACAACAGATGTGCTTGAGCGGATAATTATACATTACAGTGGTTTACCACACATGTGCCTGTCTAAGAGTCTCTTAAATGCCCCTATTGTTCCAGCATCCACCACCAACACTGGCAATGCATTTTAGGCACTCAAAACTCTGTGTATATAAAAAAAAACCTTACCCCTGATGTCTTCCCTAAACATTCAACCCTTCACTTTGTATAAATACTCTCTAGTGCTTGCTACTCCCACCCTGGGAAAATGGTGTTGGCTGTCTAACTTATCTAAGCCTCTCATAATCTTGTACAGTTCTATTAAGTCACTTTCTTCGATCCAAAGAAAAAATCCCCAGCTCAGCTAACCCTTGCCTCATGAGAATTATTTTCCAATCCAGGCAAAATTGTGGTTAATCTCCTCTGCACCTTCTCCAGAGCTTCCACACCTTTCCTTTTATGAAGTGACCAGAACTAAACACAATATTCTAAGTGTGGTCTCACCAAAAATTTATACAGCTGCAACATTACCTCATGACTTTTGAACTCGATCCCCTGACGAATGAAGCCTAGCATGCCTATGTCTTTTTAACTACCCTATCGACCTGGGTGGCAACCTTGTGAGATGTATGGATTTGCACCCAAATGTCCCTCTGTTCATTCACACTGTTAAGTATCCTACCATTAACCATGTACTCTGTCTTCAAGTCTTACCTTCCAAAATGTATCACCCCACACTTATCCGGATTAAACTCCATCTGCCATTTTTCTGCCAAACTCTGCACCCTGTCTATATCCTGTTGTAATCTATGACAACCTTCAACACTACCCACAACACCTCCAACCTTCATATTATCTGCAAACTTACTGACCCAGTACTTTGCTTCTTTGTCAAGGTCATTTATAAAAATCACAAAGAGCAGGGGTTCCAGAACAGATCTCTACTGAACTCCACTAGTCACTGACCTCCAAGCAGAATACTTTCCATCCACTACTACTCTCTACTTTCTACAGGCAAGTAAATTCTGAATCCACACAGCTTAAGTTCCATGGATCACATCTCATGACTTTCTGAACAAGTCTCCTATGGGGGGAGGGCCTTGTCAAATGATTTACTAAAATCCATATACACCACATCTACCACCCTATCTTCATCATTTGTTGTAATTTCCAAAATCTCCTCTGCATCCTCTCCATAGCTTCCACATCCTTCCTGTAATGAGGTGACCAGAATTGAACACAACATTCTAAGTGTGGACTCATCAGAATTCTAAGTGTGGTCTCACCAGAGCTTTCTAATTTCTTTATTGTTTAATCTCCCCGAAATATGTGTTGGGGATTATGAGAGTCGGATTTTTGGAAGCCACAATCCTATCGAATGGCAGGGCAACCTCAATGGGTGGAATGGCCCTTTCCCACGTACGTCGGCAGCTGATCTACAGATCGTGACTTTGACTTCTAATGTGAACCATTACCTTTGCTCATTCACTTAAATGAGCAGAGCACTGGACTCGCCAACCAGATCAATTATTCCAGTCCACTTAACAGAGAAAGGTTATTAGATACGCAAGTTTGCCTTGTTTCAAAGGAAGAGTTTGATTTTGGTGGGGTGGGGAGTGGGGTTCTCTTTCAATTTTTTTTTTCTTTTTCAATATTTTTGATATCATGACTTTGATCTGAAAGGATGCATACAATTTATATTATGTATAATCAAGGTTTTATTTGAAATGTTCAATTTTTTTACTTTTCTCATACTCTAGAAAAATGTGTATTTTTTTTAATTAAATTAATATATTTTAAAAAGAAAGAACTGAGAAAAGAAAAAAGGCATCCTTAAAGATTTTTGTCATAGTTCCAGCTTCTCCCAACTTACTTTGCTCTGAGTTGCACAATCTTGTCTTGTCTGCTTCCCTTATGATTGGAACTGTACCAATGAATCTTTTCCACGCCGTCTTTCAAACCTTCACATCCTTCTTAACGTGTGGTGACCAGAAATCTGCCATCGGGAAAGAGGTATAGGCACCTCAAGACTTGTACCACCAAGATCAGTAACAGCTGCTACCCCTCCACCATCAGACTCCTCAACGACAAACTCCGTCGGAGACTCATTTAAGGACTCTTACTTGTGCACTTTATTGATTTAAAAAAAAAATTTCTCTGTACTGCACAGCTGGTTTGTTTACATTCGTCACCTGTTTACAGTTCTTTATTTTTTACATGTATATGTTGAGTACAAGTTTTTTTTGCAGGTTATTCTGCTTGACCTGTAGAAAAAGAATCTCACGGTTGTGTGATGTCACGTATGAACTTTGACAATAACTCCGAAATGGATCCAGAGCTCCAAACGTGGTCCAACCTGTGCCTTATACGACATAATTTAACCTCAAATTCCTTTTATTCTCTATACCTCTATTTATGAAGGTTCCATATCTGTTTTTAATCCATTTTTTTTTCTCAGAATGAATTGTTGTACTGCCTCACACCTCCCAGGACCAGATTTTAATCCTGACCTCTGTTCCATTTTTGTGAAATGTTCTCATTCTCTCTGTAACAAAATCAAAGTTCATATTTATTGTAGAGTACATACATGACATCAAATACAACCCTGAGATTAAGTTTTGTATTCACTCAGCAGGCCAGGCAGAATTTCTACTTCTTGGTAATTAATTGTAAACTGTATTCAAGAAGAAAGATGTGTAAGAAAATTGACTGCTAATAGAGAAAAAAACCTCAATAATAAATAATGAGCAAAGTAAGAGTCCTAATGAGTCTTTGACTGAGTTTGTTGTTGAGGAGTCTGATGGTTGAAGAGTTTTGAACCCTGGTGGCAACCATTAGAGTGGAGCATGTTCTGGGTGGTGTGGATCCTTGATGATTCATGCTGTTCTCCAATGGCAGTATTCCCTGTAGATGTTCTTGATTATGGGAAGAGTTTTGGCTGTGATATACTGTGCTGTATCCACTACCTTTTGCAGGATTTTATGCTCAGAGATATATGTGCCCTTCTACCAGGCCAGTTGGTCAACACACTTTCCACTACATAGCTGTAGAAGTTTCCTAAGGTTCCCGATATCATACTGTGGGTTAATTAAATATTGTGACGCCATTGGTTAATTAAATATATGCTTATAAAAGGGATTAGAGTTGGGTTAGCTGTTAGGTTGCATGCATTTCACAGACACATCCCTGCAAATTCCGAGGTCAGGTGCAAACAGAAGTTTCTGGGCTTTAGCAACATGTGCAAGCACACCCCAGAAAGGGAAACATTTGCAGAGAGTTGGGGCCATGTGTTTTTTGTAAAGCCTGGAAATTGTAACATTTGCAAACTGAAACCCCCCCCAAAAGACAGTGCCTGGAACATCAGGAGAGGAGGGGCAGAGAACGAGAGAGAGAATGAGTCAGCAGGAGGCGGTCGGAGAAGAGGCTGGACAGAAGAGGAGCTTGCTGAAAAGGCTTCCTTTTTCAAGACTGGGCAGAGTTCTAATATGATAGCCTGAGTGCGCTCTCTGTGGAAAACAGGAGTGGTGGCCAGTCTTCCCGGTGTGGCGAAGAGGAGAAAAACCTGCAAAGAAGACAAGTTTCTTCTGGAAGACATTCCTGTTTGGGGTGTCCAACAAGCAACAACCATCTCTCTGTAACTCTGCTCAATTTTCCAGCCTGGTAATTCTAAGTGAAGCACTGAAGTTTGCTTGAATGTAATGACTGTCTGATTCTATGCACAGGATTGAAGATTACTGGAAACTGTAGCCTTGGACAGTTGAAGATTGGCCAGTAAAAAGGACTTTCTTGAAAACACATTACACATACTTGCACTTAGATTAGGTTGGGGGGGGGGGGAGTGTTGATAAGTTAAGTGTTGATCTTGTTCTATACTCAAAGAATTGAATTGATTTTGTTTAAGGAAACATTGCTTTGGCGTATTTCTATTGCTGCTGGTATATGGAGTTCACTGAACTCATAACAATACAAGCCTCCACAAACTCTTGAGGAAGTAGAGGTGCTGATGTTCTTGCTTCACCATGACATCGGTATGTTGGTTCCAGGAAAGGTCCTCCGAGATAGTGACTCCCAGAAATTTAACTTTGGGGCATCAGAGGTGAGCAATGATCTCTGGAGATCATAGTTTTCCCTTCCCAAAGTACACAACCAGCTCCTTGGTTGTTGGTCCACCATTTGACCAGATGTTCAGCCTCCTTCCTGTCTGTTGACTCATTGCCCCCTTTTATGAAGCCTACTACTGTATTGTCAGCAAACTTGTAAATGGTGGTGTTGTTGTACCAAGCCATATAGTCATAGATGTAAAGCAAGTAGACTTGGGGAGATAAAAACGCAACCCGGAACTGATTGAGATTGTGGAGGAGATGTTTTTGCTAATCTGCACTGATTGAGGTCTGGAGAAATCCAGGATCCAAATGCACAGTTGGGTATTGATCCCAGGTCTTGGAGTAGGCTGATGAGAAACCTCATGTGTTTCTCTTGGGTCCACTGATTTTCTCCACCACTTCCCAAAAATCTATAGGTTGGTAGGATCATTGGCTATTAGGGCGTAGATAAATGGCGTAGATAAATGGCGTAGATAAATGGCATAGATAAATTAGGGCGTAGATAAATGGCGTAGATAAATGGCATAGATAAATGGCATAGATAAATGGCATAGATAAATTAGGGCATAGATAAATGGTGTAGATAAATGCCGTAGATAAATGGCGTAGATAAATGGCATAGATAAATTAAGGCGTAGATAAATAGCGTAGATAAATGGCGTAGATAAATGGCATAGATAAATTAGGGCGTAGATAAATTAGGGCGTAGATAAATTAGGGCGTAGATAAATGGAGTATCTGAAGGGGTTGTGGTGGAAATCAATGAAAGTATAGGGAAAATACAATGGTTTAGGGTAGGATTTGTGTTTAAAAGAAAAATGAAAGACCCTGATGATTGGGGCAGACTCAATGAGTCAAAAAGTCCTCTTTCCATGCAGTTAAAAGTCAACAATTTTTTACATATTGAGAGAATCAAAAGTTATAGAAGGAGTTGTAGAGTTGAAATGTTAGTCACAATCTCATGGACTAGTGGAACAGATATAAAGGGCCAAACAACTTACTCCTGCTTCTCCTCCTCACGTTCATACACTAAGTCTTTCCAGTACCATTGTAGGAGTTTAGAAACAGTTACTTTTTGATTATTGTAGGAGTTTAGAAACAGTTATAGAAGGTAGAAAAAGCAAGGAAATAGCAAAAATGTTCTTTGTGTAAAATGGTGCATGAAAAAGTAGACAAGATAACAGAGGAATTTAAGGAGATATAGAAATATGCACGTACACACAAAGGGCTTGTTTAATAGGGGGTGGGGAAAGGAGGTGTGAGTACGGGATAGGAGAAAGTCGGAGTCAGTCAAGAGTCAGGCGAATAGGGAAAAGTGCCAAACCAATCCAAGAAGGATAAATGTAAGAAAAATGTAAGGGGAGGTGAATTGAAAAATGTATAAAAACAAAGAAGCTTCCCGCCCTCGGTGTACTTTCCCGAGGTAGGGGGAGAGTACCCAACCTTGCAATGTTGTAAATGTAAATAAATGTTCTTTGTTCTCAACTTTTGTCTCAAGCATATTTTGTGAACATGAAGGCACTTCTCACACCATCAAACCTTCTGTGTTTAGTTTGATCTTGCATCTGAACATGGGCAAAGGCAAAATGCATTCCCATGGTCAAGGAACAATCCTGAATTCTCAATCAAAATCTCTTTTGAACACAAATTGAGGGAAAGGTGGAAACAGACTTGGGGAAAAGGATTCAAGAACAATATTGGTCAAAGTTGTGCACTGATAATATGACATCAATTATTAATGTCAGATTTAGATTGGTACAATACAATTTTATGCACCAATTATACCTTACACTGCAAACATTACATGGTTTAAAATCTGAAATTCGTGTGGTGTAGGGGTTGGAACATTGATACATTCAACCTGGCTATGCATGAAAGTAAGATCCTTTTGGTATGACTTGGCAGAAACTTTGACAAAAATTATAGAAGTGGATATTCTTTTGAACCAGAACTGTATTTATTGACCAATCTTATGGTTAGTGGCACAAAACTATCAACATATCAAATACAGTTTGTGAGGATTGCATTAGTGGTAGCCAGGAGATGTACAGCTATTACGTGGAAATCCAACTCCCCATACTTACTACTGGTGCCCCCCACCCCCGAAAAAGATAACATAATCTTAGAAAGAAATATGACATGTTTGTTAAAATAGGGCAACCTTATTTGAATCATACTGGCTTAAGGATATAATTAACTACCCCAAAAAGGTTTAAATAATATAGTTAGGTTAATAGCATTGAATTCCTGCTGATCGAGATATGGAGGCAGCTCAAACACCCCTTCTGTTTTGGACAATTGTTTTTAATTTTAGCATTTGGTGGTGGGGGGGCGGGGGATGGAGATTTGGCCAATCATATGAGACTCTAATTTTAAAATACTATTTATATGATGTTTGTAGAGTCTTGGAAAATAAAAAAAATATATATTAAAAAAAATCACTTTTGAACAACTTGTATTTAATGCAGTTTGTGACTTGAAGCGCAGAGAGAGAATCATTCAGCAGATGGAAAGTGCAGACTGAAGCTCTCACCTAATTAACATTACACCTTGGGCATCTGGCTTAACAATTTCCACTAGTTGATCCCAGTGCATCATCAGACATGTATATTCCATGTTCTTGCCGATAGATAATTTTTCCACATCTTCAAATCCTCACAATTTAATTTGTGTATAATTATGGGAAGGGGAATTTTGGTATCTTGGATATACATACTTCCTTTAAGTTTGCAGCATATGTATTTCTGTTGATAGAAACATAGAAACATAGAAGATAGGAGCAGGAGTAGGTCATTCGACCCTTCGAGCCTGCTCCGCTATTCAACGAGATCATGGCTGATCTTAAAGTTCAGTACCCCGTCCCCACCTTCTCTCTGTAACCTTTAATACCCTTATACTAAAGAAATAGATCAAATTCCCTCTTAAATAGATTTAATGAACCTGCCTCTACTGCCCTCTGTGGCAATGAATTCCACAGATTCACCACCCTCTGGGTAAAGAAATTCCTCCTCATCTCGGTCCTAAGTGGTTTGCCTATTATCCTCAAACCATGGCCCTGGGTTCTGGATTTTCCCATCCTTGGAAACATCCCATCTGCATCCATTCTGTCCAGTCCTGCCAGAATTTTATAGGTCTCTATGAGATCCCCTCTCAATCTTCTAAACTCCAGCGAGTACAATCCCAATTTGCGCAATCTTTCCTCATAAGTCATTCCTGCCATTCCAGGTATCAGCCTGGTGAATCTCCTCTGCACTCCCTCCATTGCAAGAACATCCTTCCATAGATAAGGTGACCAAAACTGCACACAATACTCCAGGTGGGGTCTCACCAAGGCCCTGTACAGCTGCAGTAAGCTATCCTTGTTCCTATACTCAAACCCTCTTGATATGAAGGCCAACATACCATTTGCCTTTTTAACTGTCTGCTGTACCTGCATGCTCGCCTTCAGAGACTGGTGTACAAGTACCCCTAGGTCTCTCTGCACTTCCCCATCTCTTAATCTATTGCCATTCAAATAGTAATCTGCCCTCCAGTTTGTATTACCAAAGTGGATAACCTCACATTTATCCACATTGTAGTGCATTTGCCATGTACCTGCCCAGTCCCTCAATTTATGCAAATCACACTGGAGCTTCCTGACCCCCTCTTCCGTGCACACAACCCCTCCTAGCTTAGTGTCATCTGCAGATTTTGAGATATTACATCCAATCCCCTCATCCAGATCATTAATGTAAATTGTGAACAGCTGGGGTCCCAGTACAGATCCCTGTGGCACCCCACTGGTCACCGCCTGCCACTCAGAAAACGAGCCATTTATCCCAACTCTCTGTCTTCTACCTGCCAGCCAGTTCTCAATTGACATCAATACTTTTCCCCCAATCCCATGAGCCTTGATTTTGTAAACCAGTCGTTTATGCAGGTCCTTATCGAAGGCCTTTTGGAAGTCCAGGTACACCACATCCACTGGCTCTCCCCCATCTATTTTACCTGTCACCATCTCAAAGAATTCCAATAGATTTGTCAAGCACGATTTACCTTTTATAAATCCATGTTGACTCCGTCCGATCCCTTCTCTGCTAGTCATATGCTCCGCTATTACATCCTTAATAATGGATTCCATCATTTTGCCCACTACAGATGTAAGGCTCACTGGCCTATAATTCCCCGCTTTTTCTCTACCCCCCTTTTTAAATAGTGGGGTAACATTAGCTACCCTCCAGTCCATGGGTACTGATCCTGAGTCTATCGAGTTCTGGAAAATAATTCTTAAAGCATCTGCTATCTGAATGGCCACTTCCTTAAGTACCCTAGGATGTAGATTATCAGGCCCTTGGGATTTATCTGTCTTCAATCCCATCAATTTCCCCAAGACCATGTCCTTAGAGATACTGATTTCTTTAAGTTCCTCCCTTGCATTAGTCTCTATGTTTCCCAACATCTTTGGGAGGTTATTTGTATCCTCTCTTGTAAAAACAGAACTAAAGTAAGAATTTAATTGATCTGCCATTTCCTTATTCCCCATTATATATTCCCCTGATTCCGACTGCAAGGGACCTACTCTGGATTTCACCAATCTTTTCCTCTTGTCATATTTATAAAAGCTTTGCAGTCGGTTTTTATATTTGCCGCAAGCTTACTTTCGTAATTTATTTTTGCTCTCTTGATTAATCCCTTTGTCCTCCTTTGGTGCATCTTGAACTGCTCCCAGCCTTCGGTTGTGGTACTTTTTTTGGCCAATTGATATGCTCTCTCTTTGGACCTAATGCTGTCTCTAATTTCCCTTGTTATCCACGGTTGAGTCACCTTTTTTGGTTTATTTTTATGCCAAACCGGTATAAACGATTTTTGCAATTTCTCCATTAGATCTGTGAATGCTTTCCATTGTCTATCCACAGTCAACTCCCCCATAAACACCACCCAATCAATCTTACTCAACTCCCGTCTCATACCATCATAATTCCCTTTATTTAAATTCAGGACCTTAGTCTCGGTTTTAATTTCATCACTCTCCATGTCGAGTGAGAATTCGAACATATTGTGATCGCTCCTACCCAAAGGGCCTCGTACAACAAGATTGTTGATTAGCCCCTTATCATTGCATAATACCCAATTTAAAATGGCCTGCTCCCGAGTTGGTTCCTCGACATATTGGTCTAGATAACCGTCCCGTAAACATTCAAGGAATTCCTCCTCCTCAGTATTTTTACTAATTTGGCTAGTCCAATCTATATGCAAATTAAAGTCTCCCATGATGACAACTGTTCCCTTATTGCATGCTTTTCTAATTTCTCTTTTAATGCCTTCCCTCACCTCTACACTACTATTTGGAGGCCTATATACCACCCCCACTAACGTTTTCCGCCCCTTGCTATTCCTCAGTTCTACTCATATAGATTCCGCATCTTCCAAGTTGATATCCTTTCTGTCAATCGTGTCGGTCCCTTCTCTCACCATCAATACTACCCCACCCCCTTTGCTTTCTTGCCGATCCCTCCTAAATATCGTATACCCCGGGATGTTAAGTTCCCAGGCTTGCCCACCCTGCAGCCATGTTTTTGTAATCCCAATCAAATCATATTTGTTTATCTCAATTTCCACAGCTAATTCATCTACCTTGTTCCGAATGCTTCTTGCATTAAGATATAAAGCCTTCAGATTTGCTTTTTTCACCCTCCTTGCTCTTTCTGATTTTTTACTTTCACTGCCTAACCTAACTTTTCCTGTTTTATCTTTTCTGTCCTTTGCTCTATCATACAGGTTCCCACCCCCCCCCCCCCGCCAAATTAGTTTAAACCGCACCCGACGGCTGTACCAAGCCTAGCTGCCAATATATTGACCCCTTTTGGGTTTAGGTGTAACCCATCCTTCTTGTAGAGGTCATGCCTTCCCCAAAAGAGATCCCAATGATCCAAGAAGCCAAAACCCTGTCCTTTACACCAGCCTCTCAGCCACACATTCATTTTTCTTAACCTTCCATTTTTGTCCTCAGTGCACTTGGCACAGGTAGCAAACCAGAGATCACCACCCTGGCTGTCCTATTTCTTAGTTTCTGTCCTAGCTCTCTGTAATCCTTTTTCAGTACTTCCTCCTTCTTTTTATTTATGCCATTGGTACCCACATGTACCAAGACATCAGGCTGTTCGCCTTCCCCTTTTAGAATACCCTGGACCCGATTTGAGATATCCCGCACCCTTGCACCAGGGAGGCAGCACACCATGCGGGCATACCTATCTCGCTCTCTCATTTAAAACTAACTAGTTTTCTCCTTTACCACTATTGATGACAGGCCTTCACCCTGAAACATTTCCGCAGATGTCAGCTGACTTCCTTCATATTTATTTTAATCTGAGTGGCTCAGTGAACCAATGTGCTGCCTGTACTGAATCAACCCTTATGCTTTACTCAGCCACATCCAAAATGCTGTGAGCAAGCTTTCCAGGTGAAGGCAGTGCTAGGCACTCTACATATTGACAGCAGTGCTCAGGGTAGGTAATCATCAAATTTGGGAATACAGATCTGCTGCATTAATTAGACATCATTCATGTGCAGAATTACTCATGACTAATGCAATTAAAAATAATTGCAAATGAATCATTTTTAATTGCAGTTCAACAAAACATCTCTTTTATCCTTTTTCACTCTCCCATCTCTCGCTCTCTTTCCATTTAATTCTCTTGCTCTCTTTCCCCTCTCCCCTTTTCTCTACAAATAAAAAATAAAGCAGGGAAATGGAAAAAGACGAGAACAAATGGCCCTCGAAAGATTGAAGAAGCCTCTTGCGTAACTCTACTGCTCTACTGTTGGAACTTGTTTTCCAAACAGGAAACAATTTGCAGTATTCCTCTGTCAAACTAAGGGTTATGCATCTCCCCAGGCCCTTTCAGGTGGACCCTCCGCTTTGAGGGCGGCAGCAGAGCGGATCTTAACTTGCGGACTCACCTTTCAGGTGGCAGCCCTAAAAGGCTGCTGCAGCATTGCCTGGTCCACCTGAAAAGGCCTTTTCATATCTAGAGGTGCCTCGTAGCACATTCGGATCTGATGGATGTAGGGCGACTGGTGCCACAGCGCCACCCATCGTAAATATGAGGCATAGCAATGGCGGTCTTCCCTACCCATAATCCCCCTGCTTTGTGTTCCCCACAACAGTTCCAGCTGCATGGGGGATTATGGGTAGGGAAGACCGCCACTGCTATGCCACATTTTGAGCCGCAGAGAGAAACCCCGATGCAGGAGCGGCCAGCCGGGCTGTGACAGCGCACACGGGCCGTCCCTGTCACAACATTGCCTGCCAGCGTCCCCTGCCCCAATGGCCCCCACCGACCTCCATTCTCCAGTGGGGTGCGGGCTGTCAGCCTGCGGGGTGAGTGGCGGCTGTCAGGCAGCAGGGTGTTGGGTCGCTGGGTGAGAGTGTCCTCAGCCCACCCCCAGACAGCTGTTTACAGCGCCTGCACATTCAGGTGCCTCAGCGGAGCCCGGCACTCCGCAGATTATCCCTCCCCAAGGAGGGTTGGCATCAGCGCCTCGGATGCGCTTCTGCTGCATTCTGGTGAGTATGACTTTAACTGCAAGGGGGGAGATTGTGCGGCTTTACATTGGGGTGTTCAGGCCACCTGAAAGGGCCTAGATGTCTGCTAGTGTGAAAGATCCAGAGAGATGTATGAGTACAGAGCACCTTTAATGCTGCTTGATCTACTCTTTTTCGTCTTAAAAAAGATTACACATATGACAATTCCCATTGGTAAACTATTTAATCACACTAATGGAGCTGCAGAGAGAAAAACAGTGCCTAATTCACACAAACTTAAATTGCTGTAGGAAGTGAAAGCAATCCAGAATAATATTTGAACTGCCAACTGATCATATTGTGCAAAATTTATCCATAGCTGATCCCAGATCTTACAAGATGGGAGAATTTCCTAATTAGACTCTGCTCATTTAAATGTCAAGAGAAGCCATACAGTCAACTCCTTGCTTTGTTTAAATAAAGGCAGAGTAAGAAAAAGGGCAGGACTTGACCAATCGGTCCCTCTTTTATTCAAAAGATCATGGCTGATTCAATCAAGGCAAACTACTTCACAGTCCTTACATTCTTTAATTCACTTGTAGCTTCCCGAAAGGGCAGCATAGTTAACGTAACTGTTAGCGCAACGCCGAGTTTGTAACCGGTCAGGAGGTTGGACATTCTCCCCGTGACTGCGTGGTTTCCCTCGGTTGCTCCAGTTTCCTCCCACCCTTCAAATATGTATGGGGGTTGCAGGTCAATTGCGTGGCACAGCCTTGTGGGGAGGAAGGGCCTGTTACCGCACTGTTGGTTTAAATTTAAAGCTAAAAAAATTGAACTCTTTCGGCATCTGCAATTTAATATCTTGTGTTTCATCTGCAAGGAAGGAAGAAAAAGCAATTATTTGCAAAGAGGGAGACTAAAATGATGTGTTGCAGAGAGATCAGAGAATTCTAGTGCATGAAACGTTCTGTGTGCATGCAGATGCAACAATAAATTAGGAAAGCGAAAAGCTCCCCTTTAATATTCTTACTTATTTATAGTGATCACAGGTTCTGTTAAGTCCTTTCTTACCTCCTTGTAATCCTTGATTTTCTGTTTTTAATGGGATGTTTTTAGGTGTTTTTCTAGAATGAAGATCAATCTAAAATAATTCTGCACAATTGTGACTGCCAGTTGTGTTTACCTCTCTAATTAATTTCAGTTGATCGGCATGTATTGAGAATTAGTATTTCAGTTCTACACACCAACATGTCTGTCCATGACCTCATGCCCCGCCAGACTGAGACCACCTGCAAATTGGAGGAACAACACCTCATCCTCCATCTGGGCACCCTCCAAATAGATGACATTAACCTCGACTTCTCCAAGTTTCCGTAAAATACCCCCTCCCCCCTGTCTCTGTCTCTCTTTTCCCTTTCCTCCCTTCCTTCTTTCACAGAACCAAATCAATCCTCACCTTTCCTCTTACCATATCCAATTAACACTTGCTTGTTGGTCTGTATCATATCCAATTAACACTTGTTTGTTGGTCTGTACTCCTCTCTCTCCCATTCTTTCCCCTTTGCTCCGTCTTTAATACAAGCGTCTGTATTTTTTCACTTATAGCTTGAAGAAGGGCTCAGGCCCGAAACTGTCAATAATATATCTTTATCTCCTATAGAAGCTACAAGACTGGCATTTCTGTTTTTTTTAAGTATACACATGCAACAGAAGGAGATTGATTCCTGGGATCATGGGTTAATAGCACAAACTGATATTACATTGGCTGTGTCTGTATCAGCCATTCTCAACCTATTTTTGCCCCTGACCCCCTTGGGACTCTGCTCAAAGTCTATGCCCCCCCCCCGTGAAGCAGTCATTTCGTTGGTTTCTTCAGTACTTTTCTCCAACCAACGACACAAAAAAAATTTCATGATTTCTGTCCGTGGCCACCCTTAAATATGTTGTGACCCCCAGGGGGGTTTGTATGCCCCTGTTGTCGATGGCTGGTATAGACCATCGAGTTTAGAAGAATGAGAGATGACCTTATTGAAAAATATGAAGCCTTTATAAGATTTGATAAGATTGATGCAGAAATTATGATTCTCTTGGTTGAGGCATCTGGAACTGGAACATTGTAGTTCCAAGTAAGGAACTCAAGGCAGGGAAGAGAGAAATGTCTTCCTGCAGTGGGTAGTGAGTCGCTATCCACGAAACTCAGTTGCTGTGTGTATTTAAGATGAAGAATGATATATTTTAGATATTAAAGGAGTCAAAGGATGTAGGGTTAGTCCATAAATTTGTCTCTGAGATAAAAGATCAGCCAGTGTGTTGAATGGAAGCCAAGAAGCCAGTGGCTCACATTTTATAATTATTATGGTCTTCATCTAAGGTCCAAAGTAACACAACATTACCATCACCTATGCTCATTTGACGGGTCAGAGCTCCACAGTGGAGACCGCACATCAGAGCACCACCCAATTTCTGCAGTAGCAGGCAAAATAACCGCGATAAAATTCTTGGGCACAAGCAGAGAGGAAAGCAACCATCACGGTACACCATTTCAATTATTACTCCCTTATTGCCTGGCTTTCAAAGTTAATCTCCAAAATGCAGATCACCACCATTTTACTGAGTGATTACTTTCCCGCATCGGACTTGTCAGCCACAAACGAGCCTGCAGCTGACGTGAACATTTGCCCCCTCCATCCGCGAAGCCAAGCCAAAGAAGAAGTGCACTAACATTAACAATCCAGTTCTCCCATAGGGGACAATCGCATGCAGATAATATTCATTTCGGGAGTTGGGCCTAGTTTCTGGCCGTGCTTCCTTTCTTTCCAGGACTTGATTTTCCAATCACACTCACATTTCTCATCATTGCCTTCCCAGATTTAGCAGGTGTAGACATATTGCTTACAAACATGAAAAATCTGATTTTTCCTTTCTGCATATTTCTATCTGCCATTACAAAATGTTCAAATCATCGCTCTTTGAAGAGAGATTTAAGAACTTGATTATAAGTCAAATGCCTGATTACTAGATTGCAGTTCCATTGTGATGACTTCTCACCACAGAGCAATCAGTCAAATCAAACTCTAATGAGGCGCCAAGAGTAATGAGTTGCCTAGTCTTATACCAGCTGCTACAACTCATGGGACATGAAGATCCTGTGCTTCAGACCCCACCAGAATACTTAATCACCCCTGTTGCCAATTTACTTAACCGGTTTACAATGTGATGTGTAGTGCAGAGACAGACCTTCAGCATTGTGACAATCTGAGAAGTTCTGTGTGATTCAAATGTCGAGTTGTTTTGTAAATGTTGGGAGAAAGAAAATTCACCGGAGATTTTAGAAGGTGCCTTGAAGGCAAATGCCTGATTACTGGATTCCAGAGTTCACTCTGTCTTGCTGAATTCTGTTGTAAACTCATCAATGCCAGGGCTCACCAGAATTCTGATTGGTCCTTACAGCTGGGTGAAACTGCATTGTGCTTCCACAAAGTTAACTGAGCCTTTCTTTTGCTCCTGTTTGCCAATCCAACACTGAAGAGGTAAAATCTGGACATATTCAGAACCAGAACAAGTCTCGAGATTCGTTGTTTTGCGGCAGTGCAAACATTCGTATTATAGCCATCTTACATGACTATAAATGAAAAAAAATTAATAAAAATAAAAATGACAGAGCACAAAAAGAAAGGCAGCGCCTTTGATCATTCAGGAATCTGACGGCAGTGGGGAAGAAGCTGCCCTTGTGCTGTTGAGTGATCAGACTTCTGTACCTTTTCCCCGATGGTAGCAGAGTGAAGAGGGCATGGTCTGTGTGCTGGGGATCTTTGGGGATAGAGGCTGCTTTTTTAAGACATCACCTCATGTAGATGTCCTCGGTGGAATGGCCTTCTCCTCCAATTTCTTATGTTCTTGTTTAAGTGCTTGTCAAAATGTCTCATAAACATAATGACACTATCTGAATCCAACATCTCCCCTGGCGGTGAGTTCCAGTTATCTCGGCCACTTTTTATGTGAAAGCCCTTCTTTTCAAATCTTTGCGGTTTCACCATCCCATCCAAAACGTATTCATATTAACCTGCCTATAAAAAAAAAATCACTATTCTTATTGACTCCATTAGAATTATGCTCTATCCCGTTTTCTGAAGCTATTTGTTCAGGTAAGTTACAGGATATTAACTACAGCAGAGCCATGAAACAGAAAAAAAATAAATTGTAGAGAACCAGAAGTGGACAGTACATTGCTATTATTCAGGGAGAGGGGAAAGGGGGAAGAAGTTCTAAAGGAAATAACCAGAGAGAGAATTGTCAAAGAAATAAACAAAGTTCCTATTCAAGGTGAGAGAATTTTAAAAATGTTTAAAATTTAAACATTAAGTACAGAAACAGGCCTTTCTGGCCCATGAGCCTGTGCCCAACAAATACATCAATTAGCCTATGAACCCTGTACATATTTGAAGGGTGGGAGAATCGGGACACATGGAGGAAACCCACACGGACTCATGGAGAATGTACACATTCCTTAGGGGCAGCGCCGGATTCGATCCCGGGTTGCATTGTGGTAACTGCTACACTAACCATGCCACCCAATTTGATTGATAACAGGGGGGGAAAAAATGTACCCATCTGTCACCTACCCACGGATTCTTACAACAGTGGAATATTAAAAGTCTAAAGACTAATTTGTTTGAAGTACTGTAATTATTAACGACTTTGTTTTTACCCTCCTACTTTGTTCAGTTCCCTAGTTCATTTTGAAAATAACCAGTTAATATTAATCCAATAAATCCTTTGCGATTTCTTGCCTTTCATTATCTGTAAATGCATTTTACTGTGGAAAGAGAAAGTGCTAGAAACACTCAGCAAGTCAGGCAGCACCTGTGGGAAAAGAAATTTAGCCTTTCAGGACCTGGCCTGCTTCCTGTTGAACAACCTCTGCCCAACCTGCTGTGTGTTTCTAGCATTATCTACTTTTATTTAAGAATTCCACAACTATTTTTGTTTTACTTTAGAACTGCGTGTCACTGAACATTTTATCCTGTAAATGTACCCTCAAACTCTTCAATAAATTGAACTCTTTAATTCAGGACAATATATTTGTTGTTTGATGCTCTCTCCTGTTTTCTTGTTCCATTAGAATAGTTGTGATAATCTTCAAGTGAGTAATGGAATGGTGGTAGGAAGAAAATAGTAATAATGAATTTTTAAAAGTTAGAACTTCTGACTTGAATGGGTTTGCATATAGATTTAGAGCCTAAAATGGAGTTAATGGAGCACTTTATTTTGTCGTATTAATACTCCCATGAGAATCCTTTTAAAAAGCATTGTGGTAGACAACGAAGGTACACAAGGGACAAGAATTCCTGTCGAAGGGCTCAGGCCTGAAATGTTTTCTTTTAGACATACAGCATGGTAACAGGCCCTTGACCCCATGCCGCCTTGAAAGGTGGGAGGAAAAAATGGGCCGAAGCTCCGGGAGGTAACCCACGAAGATACAGGTTACCCCCAGGTAAACGTTCAGACTCTTTACAGACTGTGCTGGATTTGAACCCCGGTCGCTGGTGCTGTAACATCGTTGTGCTAACCACTACTCTAACGGTGCCACCCAAGTTGATTGCCTTTTGCTTTCTATGGATGCTGCACGACCTGCTATGGTTCTCTGGCATTTATGTGTATTGCAGTGGGTAATGATGCATCATTTATTACACTTGAGCTGTATTTTACAGAACATGCAAGTCCAATACTCCTTGCGTCTGCCTTTCACAGAGTGCTGAAGCAGTAGAGTATTCGTGCTTCATTTTTTGCATCGCGTTTGTTGAACACACCCAGGTCCAATACCACCAGAAGATAGCTAACCTGCATCTGGAGGAGGGGGCTTAGTTACACAGCTTACAAAGCCATTGTCTGACTGTGCTTGAAAACCAAGTTCAATCCTGACCTTGGGTGCTCTCTGGGTGGAGTTTGCGCATCCCCCGCACCCCCTTAGTGACGACAGTGAATGGGGCAGAAATCAAAGTTCAGTAAATAAATAGATAAGACAATTAACAAAGTGAATGGTTATTTTGATAAATGTTCAATTATATAATTTGGTTAATAATACTATGAGTCTTAATTGGGAATTGCACAAGCACAGAGTGAGAAAACAGGTCAAATGATACAGCCAGTTACCACATTAATGAACTGTGCATTCAGCTTTTACGGCCCATGGCAGGTTTGGATGGAGCAGGATGGGTTTTCCCATACTGCACTGCTCTCTATTCCAAAGTACTGCACAGGAGTATTTCTAGGAACAATCAATGAGTGAGTTTGATCGAAGAAGGGTAGTATTGCTTCGTTATTTTCTAACATTGGTATTTCCATACCCTGCATCTGCCTTTCCCTCTTCCAGTCACCTTGCTCCTGTGGTTTGCAGAATTCATCTCAAGGACTAACTTTGCTTATAATGTATTAATAATACCTTCTTCGCCACCATAACTTCCTTTTACTTTCCTGACTCGTACTTTTTCCCAATGTCTTCATTAATCACATACTGTGGACCCTATCTTGATTATTGAAACTTAAGACCCAAATTAGATTTTCGGCCCATTTTTGCCACAAGTCCTTTCCTCTTAATTACTACCTTTCTCCTTAACAAAGACCATCTCAAAGAAGCCTGTAGTAGACCTATCAATCCTTGAGATCCTGTCTTTGAATGTGCTGCAGCCTTGGAATTCCATGCCTATTTCCATCATGTCTCCACTCAGTGACTTTCTTCACCCAGATTTTAAGGCGGAGAGGCACCATTATCAAAAATCACAGCCACGGTGACAGTAATAGCTGTCGTGTAATATTCTTCGTTGTTTTTCATGATGCCTTTGAACCATTTGATGTTTGGCTGCTGAAGGATTCTTACATTATGTGCTAAGAGGTGGTGCCTCAAGAAAGCAGCCTCTATCGTCAAGGACTCTCCGAGGCCTGCCGCCTTCTCACTGCTACCATTAGGAAGGGGGTGCAGGAGCCTGAAGATGAACACTCAATGTGACAAAAACAGTTTCTTCCCCTCTGCCATCAGATTTCTGAATGGAAAATGAACCTAATTTTTTTTCTCGTTTGCACTTTAATTAGTGTATTTTTCAGAAATGTAATTAATTGTAATTTTTGCATCTGTAATGCACACTAATGCTGCAGCAAAACAACAAATTTCTTGACACACGTTCATGACAATAAGCCTGATTCTGATATTCACACCTTTGATGAACTTGACCTCCTGGGGAATCAGCATTTTTTCAGCCTCTGCACTTTGGTCATTTTATGTATAAATAAGTAGTAGCTCTGAAGGTTGTCATACCCAAAGGGCGGTAGTGGAGACAAGCCCCCACTCCTACACAAATGCTCTTCATGGCGTGTGTCTCAAACAGCCTCTGACAACCAAGTCCAACTGCTGGCCTTCACGAGTGGCTTAGTTCTTCTGCCCAGTGGACCTGTTCTCACTGATAGGAGAAGGGGGGGGGGGTCACTGGTGCCTTGAATCCATTTGTTCCGGGCAGATGGGCTTTGCTAACCATGGGTGGCAACTCATCTAAGAGAGGGAAAGTTTTGATTTCAAATCTCTGCTGCCTATGGCTATATCATTCCTGGGAAAAGCTTTGGGAAAAAAACACCAAGGAAAAATCCGGAGTCGGAGTCCCGTAGGTAGCTGATACCTCCGGCGATGCTGCTGGCAGCAAACTGTATTGACTTTAGTCGTTCCTTTGGACCTGTTGTTAGCATGGAGGGGGAGGGTTTCGCTGCATCGTTCATATCAATTCTGACCTGACTTACACCCTGGAGAAGCCACTCCAGCTTCACTTTATGACGTTGGACAAACCCGGGAAACAGCAGTTACCAGTTATAACCCTACACAAGCAGCACCTGTGGCAGAGCCTGCCGTTCCAGGATCAACCTCAATAGCCACGTTCAACGCTGCTCAACAAACCAGTGACTACCAGAGGCACAGTACCCATGGTCAACCACGACCAACAGAGGCCACAATATATAATAGCCTCACAAAATCAGGGGACAATCACTGTTAGAGAATACCATGCTCTCATTTAAAGTAGTTATTAATAGCTTGGCTGATACAACATATTGTCGGAGGGTTGGTTTTGGAAAGAAGGAATGAGCAGTAATTTCATTAATTGACTCTTGATTCACTGCATTCTGAGGAAGAGCATGACATCTAACAGATGCTATGAAGCTGTAAAGGAGTGTGAAATTGTTTATTTCATATCTATATTTCACCAACTAATTTTGTTAACACTGAAAACTTGAGCTCACTTAAGTCTTTGCTACCCACTCACTACTTTGTGACAGTTACTTTTGATTCAACACCCCAGGCATTTGGCAAGATTCTACTGCTTCCCTGTCTGGCAATATTTCAATGGTAACATGGAACCATAGAACATGACAGCACAGGCCCTTCAGCCCACCTTGTCGGAGCCAAACTATTATCCTGCCTAGTCCCAATGATTTGCACCCCAACCATCACCCTCCATACCCCTCCCATTCATGTACCCTATCCAAATGTTTCTTAACTGTCAAAATTTAGCCCAAGTAAGTTGGCAGCTTGTTCCACTCTCTGAGTGAAGATGTTTCTCCTAATGTTCCATTTTAACATTTTACCCTTCACCCATAACCCATGTCCTTTAGTTCTTGTCTCACCAACCTCAGTGGAAAAAAAGCCTGCTTCCATTTACTCTATCTATACTCCTCATAATTCTGTATACCTCTACCAAATCTACCATCATTTTTCTACTCTTCAGGGAATAAAGTCCCAGTTATCTTTCCCAATAACTCGGTTCTCTCAGGTCCCCGCAACATCCTTGTAAATCTCTGCACTCTTTCAATGTTATTGATATCTCCAATCTTGCCCTCCAAGGCCCTCCCCTGCCACCAAACATCATAACTTCTTTCAGTTCTTGAACCATCTGGGATCTCTATGTTCCATTGCTGGTGCAATGGGTTTTCCACGGAAATCGTGGAGAGGAGACACAGCCCTCCTCTGCAGAGTTATACTGCCCAATCCAACTACCGATGGCTTTGTACAACCTTTAAGTGGCATGTTAAAGGAGCTGGCGGTGGTTTATTTTAAAATCCTGTGACTGCTGCTTCTGGGGCCAAGATGGAAATGCCTGTGTACTCTACAGCAGTGACAGTGAGTAGTTGTAGATTCTGGGGGAGGAGCGGGCTGGCGCAGGGCACCAGTAATGGGGAGAACACCCTCCATTTGAGGAGAACCAGAGGAGGTGACCCATGGGATAGTGAATTTAGCGCCAGACCAGTGAGGGCTCTGCGGCTGAAGTACACACATGCTGTTGGTGAATCGAGGTGAGGAACTCACGCAGTCTGCGGGCTGCTGGCGACTGCGATCAGGGGACTCACACCAGACTGCATACTGCTGGAGACTGGCTCAAGATTGGCTGAAGGGGTACCGGGTTTTGGAACTGGGATGCGAGAGGGTGCCGAGGGTGTTGAAGGCTTCCTAATCATATCGGAGGTTTGGACCTGGAACTCGGGTTGAAGATGGTGTGAGGGTGGAGTCTGTGGAAGTGGAGGAAGTGACTCCATGGACACTCAGAGACTCAGGGAGGGGTGGAAGCGGGGAACTCTCTTTTGCTTCTCTTTCCCTGACTGTAAGGGGTGCTGGACAATTTCTGCTGATGGCAAATCTTTTTCTGCCTTACGGAAGGCATTATCGTGTAATATTATTCCTCTTTTATTTTGTGACAATAAAGGAATCTTGAATCTTGAATTTTCCTCTTTAACTCTGTGCGCCTCTTTCGATTCAAGTTACTCTTTTAACCCAACTTCTCTTACCAAGCTTTTGGCTATCAACTCTAAGAGTGTTTAGTGTCAAATTTCTCGAGGACTATCCCTCAGACTCCTGGGGGCGTTTTTTTTTTTAACTTTTGGAGGAATCCACACAAAATCGCTTTTTTGTAATTGGAAGATGTAGAAGGCTGACAAAGTTGATGGGGTGGGCAGTTGGTGACAGAAGGGTATGTTTTTTCCTTTGTTCAGTCAAAAATAAAATTGTCCAAGGTCCATAACACAGGTATGAAAAATGCAGTAGGCATCCGAGGAAAAGAGTAAGGGGGGGAAGGTGTGGTCACAAAGGCAGGAGGTGATAGATGGAGAAGGGAGGGAGGAGCCAGCAGCAATCAAGGGGAGGAGCTCTGGAAAGGGGAAGGGAGTAGGAAAGGAGGGAGGAGGATTGGAAAGGGGAAGGGAGTAGGAAGGGAGGGAGGAGGACTGGAAAGGGGAAGGGTGTAGGAAGGGAGGGAGGAGGACTGGGAAGGGGGAGTAGGAAGGGAGGGAGGAGGACTGGAAAGGGGAAGGGAGTAGGAAGGGAGGGAGGAGGACTGGAAAGGGGAAGGGAGTAGGAAGGGAGGGAGGAGGACTGGAAAGGGGAAGAGAGGGGGAGGGGGAAGAGGAGAGCAGGTTAGCAGAAATAGGAAAAGTCGATATTAATGCTATCTGGTTGGAGAGAGCCCAGTCGGAAAATCTGGTGTTGTTCCTCCAATTTGCAGGTGGCTTTGGTGGGATAGTGCAGGAGGCCATAGACAGACATGTGAGCACACATTATTGCAGGACCATTGCAGGGAGCTGGGTTTAAAATACAGAGAGTTCATGGTTTGATTGAATAGCAGAACAAAATTGAAGAGCTGAATAATTTACAACTATGTGACTATGAATGAAATAATATATCAATTAATTATTATTAAACAAAACCCACAGCACATTTCAAAGATTTTTGATATGAAAAATGCAGAACTTGAATGTACATAATCCACCACTTCACAGTATGATGTAAAAGTTATTACTTTGAAGAATCCAGATGTTTTTCTTTGTAATTAGCATTTGATCAGCTCCTGGGGAGAAGGAACATGTAGATCGATATGTTATTGTGTTGTACACTGGTTTTCCACTATATTGTGCATTTAAAATGTTCAATGTGTTCTATTTCCTTGTGTTGTGTGGGCAGGGAAAAATTTGGTGTGTTCAAGGTCTGGACACAGGAAGGATCTTTATTAAAACACGTTTTAAGGGGTTTGCAATAGGGATAACACACACACTAATACTCTAAATCACAGTATAATCAGTCACATCAAACTTAACACTACTGATACTTGCAACTGCGTACAGTTTTATAACAACCAATGACTACAATTTGTTACCCACCATTCCTTGTTAAAAGTGGGTATGGCTCCAACGCTACCTAACAGCCCCGATCCCTGTGTAGTGCACACCATATCAACTCCTCCAGCATTGTCCACAGTTCACAAACTGGAGTGGAGCAGGGTTTGCCTCAGGACTGAAGAGCAAAGAGTGGACTTTATAGTACAGTAAGCTGGAGAATCCGGCCCAGGTAATCACTAGGTGATTAAAGGGGCCAATGCTCAGATGTGCACTAATAAGTGGTCAGAGTCCAACCTTGATTGGCAGGTGATGTGACTTCTGGCTAGGTGCTAGATGGAGAGGTCACATAACCCTCCACAATCCACACTCATTTATTCAGAACTGATGAGTTTTGGTTTTCTGATCTAGTTCTCCTTCTGATGAAAGGTTATCAACTTGAAATATAGTTTTTGCATGGAATATGGTGTGGAGAACTATATGAGCATGTGCTTTAATGGAAGGAATAAAGAAGTAGATTATTTTCTAGAAGGGGTGATGAGTGCAGAAATCAGAGGTGAAGAGAGAATTGAGAGTCTTCAGACAAAATTCCCTGAAGGCTAACTTGTATGTAGAGTTGGTAATAACAAAGGTAAGTGCAATGTAATCACTCATTATGAGAGGGATAGAATATAAAAGCAGGGAAAAATATTGAGGCTGTATAAGCCATTGGTCAGACCGCTCTTGTTGTGAGCAGTTTTGGGCTTCTTATCAAAGGGAGGATGTGATGGGATTGGAGGTTCATGAGAATTATCCCCAGAATAAAAGGGTTATCATGTAAGGAACATTTGATGGCTCTGAGAGTTTACTCATTGGAGTTCAGAAGTATGAGAGGCAATCTCATTGAAACCTACTGAAAGGCCTGGATAGAGTGGATACATAGAGAGGTTGTTTCCTCTGGTGGGCAACTCTTGGACCAGAGGCCGCAGCCTCAGAATACAAAAAAAAATCCTTTTAGAACTGAGATGAGGAAGGATTTCTTTACTCAGATTCAGACTTATTGTTAGAGTGCATACATGACATCACATACAACCCTGAGATTCTTTTTCCTGCGGGTGAGGCAGAATTGCTACTTATTGGATTGTTAAAAAAAAACTGTACTCAAAGTATATATGTAAACAAATAAATAAATGTAAACAAATGATCATGCAATATACAGTAGAGAGAAAAAAAATAAATGAAGTGGAACATTCCTTAAATGGGGCCCTATTTGAATTGTTCATCAGGAGTCTGATGGTGGAGGGATAGCAGCTGGTCCTGAACATGGTGGATGATTTAATTAATTAGACATCCAGCACTGCAACATGCCAATTCAGCCCTACGAGTCCGTGCTACCAAAATTGCACCCCATTAGCCTACACCCCAGTACGCTTTTAAAGGGTGAGAGGGAACTGCAGCCCTTGGAGAAAACCTACACAGATATGGGGAGAACGTACAAACTCCTTACAGACAGCGCAGGATTCAAACCCAGATCCAGGTGCCAATCACTGGTGCTGTAAAGGCGTTGCGCTAACCACTACACCAACAATGTCGCCCTTGTGTTGTGGCACCTATACCTCTTTTCTGATGGTAGCAGTGAGAACAGACATATGCTGGGTGATGTGTATCCTTGTTGATTATTGCTGCTCTCCGACGGCAGTGTTCCCTGTAGATGTTCTTGGTGGTGGGGAGAGTTTTGCCTGTGATGTCCTAGGCTTTTGCAGGGCTTTACGCTCAGGGTTATTGATGTCCCCATACCAGACACACTGCAGGCACATTTCTCAATACACATCTCTAGAAATTTGCCAGGGTTTCCAATATCAGACCAAACCTCCGCAAAGTCCTTAGGAAATAGAGGTGCTGTCGTGATGCGAGAGCAACAAATCTATGGAATTCATTGCCATGGATGGTTGTAGGGACCAATTTAATATGGAAGTAGACAGGTTCTGAATGGGAAGTGAATCAAGGGTTATGGGGAGTAGCCAAGAGGATGGGGTTGAAAAGGATAGTAAATCAACCACAATGGAATGGTGAGGCAGACTCAATAGGCCAAAGGGCTTAATTCCATTCCAAATTTTATATAACCATATAACCATTTACAGCACAGAAACAAGTCAGTTCCAACATTCTAGTCTATGCTGAACAATTTCTCCCACCTTGTCCCACTGACCCGCATTTGGCTCATTACCATCCATACCTCTCCCGTCCATATACCTAACCAACTTTTCCTTAAATATTAACATCGATCTTGCTTCTATAACCTCTGATGGAAGTTTATTCCACACCCTCACCCCCTCATGTTTCTCATAAACTTTTCGCCTTTTACTCCCAATCCATGCCCTCTTGTTTGAATCCCCCCCATTCTCAATGGAAAAAGCCTATCCACATTGACTCTATCTGTCCCCCCCTATAATTTTGAATACCTCCTTCAAATCACCCCTCAATTGTCTACACTCCAGGGAATAAAGTCCCTGTAACTCAAACCCTAAAACCCTGGCAACATTCTCATAAACTTCCTCTGTACTCTCTCTATACTGTTTATATCCTTCCTGTAACACAGTAGTCCAAATTTGGCCTCACCAGTGCCTCATACAACTTCAACATAACATCCCCAACTCTTGTATTCAATACCTTGATTTATGAAAGCCAACATACCAAATGCTTTCTTCACCACCCTATCTACATGTGATTCAACTTTCAGGGAATTATGGACCATGACTCCTAAATCCCTTTGTTCCACTGCACTTCTCAATTGTCTACCATTTAACATGTATGACCAGTTTTGATTAGTCCTACCAAAATGTAGTACCTCGCATTTACCAGTTTTAAACTCCATCTGCCATCTTCCAGCCCACTCTTCTAAACTGTCCTATAATCACCATGTAAGCTTTGATAATCTTCCTCACTGTCCACAACACCACCAACCTTTGTATCATCTGCAAATTTACTAATCCAATTTGCCACCCTATCATCTAGATCATTAACGTATATGAGAAACAGCAGTGGACCCAGTACCGATCCCTGAGGCACTCCACTCATCACTGGCCTCCTTCCAATTTGACAAACAATTTTCCATCACTACTCTCTGGCATCTCCCATCCAACCATTGCTGAATCCATTTCACTACTTCATCATTAGCATATAATTCTTCCACCTTCCTTACTAACCTCTTATGGGAACCTTATCAAAAGCCTTATTAAAGTCCAAATAGACAACATCCGTCTTCCCCTCATCAACCTTTTTAGTAACTTCCTCGAAAACCTCTGTGTGATTTGTTAAACATGATCTGCCCCATACAAAACCATGCTGACTACACCTAATCAATCCCTGTCTTTCCAAGTAGTTGAATATACCATCTCTAAGAACACTTTCCATTAATTTACCCACCACCGACATCAGACTTACAGGCCTATAATTACCAGGTTTACTTTTGGATCCTTTTTTGAACAGCAGAACATGATGCACCCTCCAGTCATCCAGCACCTCCCCTGTGGCCAGTGACATTTTAAATATTTTCATGAACACCCGCACTATTTGTTCACTAACCTCCCTCAGGGTCCTAGGGAATATTTTGTCAGGACCTGGAGATTCATCCACCTTGATCTTTTTCAATATAACCAACACTACCTCCTCATTAATCCTTATATTATCCATGACCTCCCTACCATATTCTTCACTTCATCTAGCTCAATATTCTTTTCCTTAATGAATACTGAAGAAAAAAAATCATTTAAAATTTCTCCCATCTCCTCTGGCTTCTCACGGAGCCTAGCCCCCCCCCTCCCCCCACCTGATCTTCAAGGGGCCCAATTTTATCCCTCACTATTCTTTTACTTTTAATGCACCTATAGAAACCCTTTGGATTTATTTTTACTTATGGTCTTTTTTTTCTTTCCACTGATATTTTCAGACCTGCTGAGTTTTTATGGAATTATCTGTTTTAACTTCATTTGTTGCTTGGTTTTGTATATTTTCTTATCAACATTTTAAATTTGATGCCTTAACAGGTGGTGCATAGCATGGAGTTACCAAATTCTGTCCAATTTCCATCCGCCCTCCCCCCCCCCCTCAACCTGTGATCCCTTTGACTATTGAGCGCTGTTTCTATGCCATTTTTATTGTTTCATTTGCTTGTTGGATGTTGAACAAGATGCATTCTGAATAGCTCATCAGTTGATTGTGCAGCTTAGCAACGTTTATTTTGCATAATTCACACTTTTGAAAATAGTGCTTTCTGTGACAAAGGAAAAGTTGGCATCATGAAGTTATACAGCATGGAACAGGGCCCTCTCACACAACTTGTCCATGCTGACTGAACTGGCATACTGGGCTGGAGCTGTTTGCCTGCATTTGGATCCACATCCCTCCAACCACTTCCTGACCATATATCTATGCAAAGGTCTTTTCAATATTGTCATTTTACCCACTTTCACACCTTCCACATACACCTGAGTGTAAGAAGATGTCTCTTAAATCTCACCTCTCTCACATTTAACCTATATTCTCTAGTTCTAGAATTACCAATCTGGAAAAAAAGACTGTGGACATGCCCACCATGATTATATAAGCTTCCCTAAGGCCAGTCCTCTTAGGAATAAAAATCCAAACCCTCCCTATAATTAAATGGGCAACATGGTTGGCGTAGTTGTTAGTGCAACACCATTACAGCGCTAGCAATCGGGACCAGGGTTAAAATCCCGTGCTGTCTGCAAGGAGCTTGTACGCTCTCCCTGTGTCTGCATGAGTTTTGCCTGGGGATCTCACTGTTCGAAATGTATGAGGGGTTGTAGGTCATTTGGGTTTAATTGGGCGACACGGACTTTGGGGCTGAAATGCCCTGTTACTATGCACTACATTTAGTTTAAAATTTAAATTCAAATTTTTTGATTTAAATTTAAATTCAGCCCTTCAATCCCAACATCTTGGTGAATCTCCTCTGCGTATTATGTCTTTGGTTGGTATACACAATTCCAAGTGTGATTTCACCAACGCCTCGTACAACTGTATCCTGATGTTCCAGCTTTTGTATTCGAAACATTGCCTCATGAAGACAAGCCTTCTCCTCTTCCCTATCCACCTGAGTCACCACATTCAGAGGAGCATGAGCCTGTACCTCCGGGTCTCTCTCTTCTAAAACAATATCCCCGTGGCCCTGACATTTAACAAATTCGCCATGTAAAAAGAGGAATTTCAGCTCCTGAGTATTTTCATGCATTTGAGATTGGTGAAGTGACCTATATTTAGACAGAAGTCCACTTCTGCAACTCATTGCTGGTTGAAGACACCAGCACGATTATTACTCATCTATTTTCATGGTTGAAAATCATTAAATTGCAACATTTATTTTCAACTACAGGTATTTTATAGGAGTAGAAAGCAAGAGTAGCTTAATGTCTGGAATATTTCTTTTAAAGAAATGTGACACGAATAGATAAGGAACAGTCCCATATATGCTGAAGGCAAATTGTGTTTGAATTGAATTATGGGTTTAATAACTGAGTCAATTCCACATTGTTATTTCAAGTGTTGAGTAAATTAAAAAAGAAAATTTTTTATAGAATTCTGGCATTAGAATGCAAATTTATGGCATAAAAAGATTTTTCAGCAACAGGATTCACATACCAAAGCAACGAAACAATATGTAATGCCGCGCAAGGGACAGCAGGTGTTTTGGTTTACAAGACTTAGCACCAAAATTACAAAACAACAATTTTGGGGCAGGTAGCTCGGTTACCAACCATATTTATCATCTTGTGCATTTACTGGAAACATTAAACATTAAACCACCTACTTGTACCACCTTCTACCTGCAAATGACTTTTCCTGGGCATTCAGTTGTGGAAAGGTCCCCATCTC
Organism: Narcine bancroftii; assembly: GCF_036971445.1. NCBI lineage: Eukaryota > Metazoa > Chordata > Chondrichthyes > Torpediniformes > Narcinidae > Narcine > Narcine bancroftii. The sequence continues at coordinate 194,287,347 of NC_091475.1, forward strand.
TGTACTTTGCCCGGTCTATCTCGAGCTACAATGAGACGAAGCCTCTTGCCCATTGTGCCATGATAAAGAGTAGATGTCAGGTGTAAGTTTTCAATATCAATAAATGCCTTGAAAACATCTTTCAAAGATGCTATAAAATTTAGATTTGCATGTTTCTATATTCAAAGTTGAATTGTTTTAATTTTTTTGCCTTGTTTACCATTACTGAAGGTTTGGCTTCCTGAGCACTTTGGGTGTATTTTATGGATTTTGGGCTGCTGATCACGAAAATTGCCTTAAAATTTTCCTACCGTGTACCATTTTTTTAGATAGAACCTATTTTTGTGATTGCCGGTCATATTTTAAGTCTCCTTCAATCAAGCAAAACCAGGAAGCGCATCATGTCATTGAAAATTCATTTTCTGCTTTCGTACTTGGACTTGATCCCTATTGATCTTGGAGCAGTCAGTGACGAACTTGGTAAAAGTTTTCACCTGGACATTGCGACCATGGAAAGACGATATCAGGGCAACTGGAATCTATCAATGCTGGCCAGCTATTATTGGACATCGATATGAGAGGCATCAAATGCTGAGTACCAGCAAAAATCAGCGGCAAAACATTTTTAGGTCCGTTGAACTAACACAATATGTCAGCATCATTATGCAATTAAACCTGCTAAATTCAGTAAACGTCAATTAAATGGTTCTCCAACTCCTACATGATGCAGCGGATCTGAAATGATCTTCGTGTTCAGCTTAAAGTTGTCTACCATAATCCCCAATTTCTTTTCAGGAAGCAAACCATTAAAAAAAAATGTCCAATGTTATCACTCTACTCATAGCTGTTATAGATGCATTTGTGAATATTTGCATCATTTTCAGTTACACTGGAATGATATACTTTTACAAAATACAATAAATGTTGCTCAAACACTACCAGTCATTAGTTATTGAATAATTAAAATATTACTTGCTTTCTGCCAACACTTTATCCCCCTGAGGTAATGGCTAAATCAAGAGCTGATTCCCTGCTGTATCTGTGATCAATAATCATCTGCCTCTTCCCTACTCTGCTCCCCAGTTTGGTCAAGGGAGTGGTTTCTCTAGAGCGTGTCGAAAGAACCGAAGACTTGTTGATCCAAACCAAGGCTTTTATTAACTAAAAGACTGGAGCACATCACATGTAGGTCGACCAGTCCAGAATGACCTGGTCTGGCTAGGAGCAATCCTTTAAGATCTGCCAGTAGGTGTGGCTACGCTCTCAGCCAATCACAATCATCCTACACCACCATCTGTACATATACACATTGGTGATAGAATCTGTACTATCATTGTTTCCAAAGGAGAGCTTTACTCCCAGCTCATTGGAAGTCTAGACCAGCATGCAAGGCCTCTCCTGGCATATCTGGGTGCCACCGCTAACAGACCAGAGTGTCTTTTGCACACAGTAAGAGAATCAGTCAATAGAGGATCTAGGTTTGTGAAGGGGAGAGAATTAATAGGAACCTGAGGTGTAATTTTTTTTAAACTCAGAGGGTGGTGGGTGCATGGAACAGGGCTCCAGAAAAGGTGGTCAAGGTAGAGGTCAAGGTTAATGCAATGTTTAATAAAAATGTGGACGGAGACTTAGATAGGATGGGTTTAGTGAGATATGGGCCAAACGCAGGTAGTGGGTCTAGTGTGGGTGAAACATTTTAGTTGGCGTGAGCAAGTTGGGCCAAACTCTATGGTTCTATAACATCTTTGATTGTCAGTGAGGTCTCAACCCTCAGTATGTGTTTTCCTCCTGCTCACTCTGAACCTTCCATCAATGGCATATCTGCCCATGAAGTCCCCTTAACATTTGCAACAGTAACAGTCGTGGTGTGAGCTTTCAAGTCTCTCTTGAGCAACTGCAACAGTGAGGTCATCTCAGAGCATGGAGCATTATCATTAAAATTACTGGTGCACAACCTGTAGACCTCGTCGAAAGAACCAAAGACTTGTTGATCCAAACCAAGGCTTTTATTAGCAAAAGACAGGAGCTCTTCACAGGTGGCCGACCAGTTCCGGCCTGGCTAGGGACACAACCCTTTAAGGCCCAGACAGTAGGCGTGGCTAAGCTCTCAGCCAATCGCTGTAAGCACAGTCTAGATACTGTAACTATATACACTATATACATTGGTGATAGATCTGTACTATCACACAACTGCACGGTGAAGTGAGGGAGGATCAGAACTACATGATATTAGCACAAATACCAAAGCAAAATAATGAAGTAAAAACACAAGGCTGCAGAAACTCAGCTGGTCAAACAGTGCACTAGCAAAGATACATGTTTTGGGCTTGAAGGGCCTCAAGCCTGAAATGTTGGTTGTGTATCTTTATCTTTGCTATATAAAGTACACTGTTTGACCTACTGAGTTTCTCCAGCCTTGTGTTTTTACTTCAACCACATTGCCTGCAGACTTTCATGGTTCAACAAAATAATGAAGATATTGGAAGTCTGAAATACAGTTCTGAAATGGTGTTCTCTCCCAGAGGTTTCCTAATGTGCCAACAATTTTAAGCATTAGCTACTTGGAATACAACCAAAGATGAGCAACAGGAACGTATCCAGTGAAGTCATCAGTCAAAAAGAACATGGCTGATCTGATCTTTGACTTCAATCAATTTTTCTGGCCAATCCCAGTAAGCCTGCACTCCCTAATGGTCTAAAAATCTATCGATATCACGCTGAATATATTTTCTTATGTTACATACACCTGTGCATTCATTTAAAAATAATTCTTCACCTCTTTTTTGAAAGAATTGACAAACTTCTTGAGGATGTTTATACTGTTTCATTCCATCACCAAGGATAACAACGGATGAGAACAGCAAGTCAAAGAAACTTCATTTATATATCAAATACATTGATTACTGGAATTCTCAGGCTCAAACAGAACTGTAAATCTGCTAAGTACATCCACAGTATAGCACTGAGATCTGCACACTTAAAGCCACCTTTGACTGCACAGGCCTTGTATGTCTGTCAGCAACACTAAGTAAATCTTTTTCATTTACCATGCCTGGCACCAGGAAGACCTGGGTTTGCACATCTTCAAAATGTAACATAAGACTGAATTGCAGAATACTGATCAAAATTTTGGAAAAGCACTAAGTAAAGTGTTAAGTTTGCCTCATCATTCCAAATACCCATTTAGAAGCCTCAAATTTTTGTCAACTACTCGTGTAATAAAGTTCGGAAATCAACAATGATCTTTGAATATTGCCCAAGCAGCAATATTCTCCTACTATCACCCTGAGAAATATCAGAACTGCTTCAGGTTCACAAGCAATAAGGATAGGATTCACCTTGTCCTTATCTATCAACCTACCAGCCTCTGTATCTAATATATCCTCTGCATTTCTGCCACCTACTATGTGATTCCACCACCAGACACATATTCCCCTCTCCACCTTCTGCCAGGACTGCTCCCTCCATGACTTCATCATCCACTCCTCCTTCACCACCATTCGGGGCCCCAAGCAGTCCTTCCAAGTGAAGCTATACTAAATCTGCAGGGCCATCTACTGCACCCGGTATTCATGTCGAGGTCTCCTCTACATTGGAGAAACTGGGCGCAGCCGGGAAATTGCTTCGTTGAACACCTCTGCTCTGTTTGCCACAATAGCATGGATCTTCCAGTGGCCACCCATTTCAATTTCCCATTCCATTTCCTTGCTGACATGTCTGTCGATGATCTCATGTACTGCCAGTCTGAGACCACCCGCAAATTGGAGGAACAACACCTCAACTTCCTTCTGTGCCCCCTCCAACTAGATGGTATTAACATTGACTTCTCCAGTTTCCATTAACCCCCCTCATCTTTGTCCCCCTCTCTCCTTTAGTTCATTTCTCTCTCTCTCTCTCTCTGTACACCCTCCCAACGCTTTTGCCTGTATCTCCTTTCATAGAGTCAAAATCAATTCTCACTTTTCCTCTTATCGTATCCAACAAACACCTTTTGTCTGTGGGTATGGACTCCTCCCGCCCCCACCCCCCCAATCTTCCCCCTTTCTCTCCCCAGTCTTTAGTGAGTTTCCTATCTTTAGCTTATACCTTGTAGAAGGCCTCAGGCCCAAAACATCCATAATATATCTTTACCTCCTATGGATGCTGCAAGACCAGCTGAGTCCCTCCTGCATTTCTGTGTGTTTTTACTACAACCACAGTATCTATAGACTTCCATGTTTCATCCCAGATTCACAGATTACCAGTCTCAATTTGCTGTTGATATGAATAACATAAAGCACGAAAATGGGTGGTATTTGAGGTGGTGGTGCAGGAGTTGAGGTAAGGACAACCCTGACGAGAAACAAAAAAGAGTTCAGCAAGAAGGCACAAATAAGGGTACGTTTTTCTTATTTCTTTCATGGTTCGCATAGCAGTTAGCGCAATGCTGTTTCAGTTCCAGCAATTCGAATCCCTGTGTCTGCGTGGGTTTTCCCCGGGGGCTCCGATTTCCTCCCACCCTTCAAAACATACTGCAGATGTAGGTCCATCAGGAGTAATTGGGCAGCATGGGCTGAAAGGGCCTGTTACATGCTGTATGTCTAAATTTATATATGTAAAGAAGTGAGCTGTAATGATAGCGGATTCCATAGTTAGGGGAACAGATAAGAGGTTCTGTTGCCTCCCAGATACCAGTGTTCAGGATATCTTAGATTGAATCCACAGCATTATCAAGAGGGAAAGAGAACAGGGATGTCGTGGTCCATGTAGGGACCAATGACGTGGGTAGGAAAAGTGATGAGGTCCTGCAAAGAGAGTTCAGGGAGCTAGGCACTAGGTTGAAGGACAAGACCTCCAGGGTTGTGATCTGAGGACTGCTACCCATGCCACAGGGTAGTGAGATTTGAAATAGGAGGATAGTGCAGCTTAATACATGGCTAAAGAGACTGTAAAGGAGGGAGGGCTTCAGGTTTCTGTATTATTGGGGTCTCTTCCAGGGAATGTGGGATCTCCACCAAGGGGAAAGTTTGCTAGTGCTGCTCCAGGACGTTTAACTAGTTCAGTAGGGGAATGGGACTAAGAATAGAGCAGATGGTGGAAATGTTGATGCAATGTGTAGTGAGGTTGTGAGGAAGGGTAGTCAATGGAGGGAACATAAATGTAGTTAGTTGGAGGGTTTGAATTGTGTTTATTTCAATGCAGGAAAAATTAGGAATAAGGGAGATGAAATTAGAGCATTGATCAGTACACAAAATTATGATGTTGTGGCTGTTACAGAAACTTGGCTGTCACAAGGACATGATTGGCTGATGCAAGTAGAAGGGTTTTGATGTTTTAAAAAGGGATAGGTTGAGGGGGGTAAAAGAGGGGGTAGGGAGTACCATTGCTGTTCAAGGATAGAATCACAGTGGCCTGTTGTGAAGGGATTATCTACTGAGTCAGTGTGGGTGGAAGTCAGAAATAGGAAGGGAGTAATCACCGTATTGGGAAAGGTCTATTGGCCCCCAAAATGGTCCCTGGGACACTGAGGAGCAGATAAGTAGACAGATTTTGAAATGGTGCACAGTTGTTTTTATGGGAGATGTCAACTTCCCAAATATTGACTGGCAACTCCTCACTGCAAGAGGGAAAGGCGGGATACAATTTTCCAGGTATGCCAATAAGGATTCCTGACACAGTAGGTCGACAAGAGGACTAGAGCAGAGGCTATAATGGGTAATGAACTGGGTCAGATGACAAGGTCCCCCATGGGAGACTCATTCAAAAAATCATGAAGCTTGGGGTCCATGGAACCTTGGCTGTGTAGATTCAGAATTGATGCTTGCAGAAAACAGAGTAATGGTAGATAGACCATATGCTGCATGGGGTGGGGTCAGTGATTAGTGGAGATCAACAGGGATCTGTTTTATGACCCCTGTTCTTAGTGATTTTTATAACTGTCCTGCATGAAGCAGTAGAGGGATGGGTCAGAAAGTTTTCAGATGACACGAAAGTTGAAGTTGCGGATAGTGTTGAAGGTTGTCATAGGTTACATCAAGATACAGACAGGATGCAGAAAAATGGCAGATGGAATTCAATTTGGGTAAGTGTGAAGTGATGTATTTTGGAAGGCCAAACTTGAAGGCAGAGAACATGGTTAACAGCAGTATTTTTAATAGTATGGAAGAACAGAGGGACCTTGGGTCCAAATCGATAGATCTCTCAAGGTTGCTGCACAAGTTGATAGGGTAGTTAAGAAGGCTTATAGTATGCTGGCCTTCATTACTTGGGGGATTGAGTTCAAGAGTCATGAGATAATGTTTCATCTCTATAAAACTCTGGTTAGATCGCATTTGGAATATTGTGTCGTCTCATTACAGGAAGGATTTGAAAACTATGGAAAAGGCACAGAGGAGGTTTACCAGGATGTTGCTTGGATTGGAGAACGAGTCTTATGAGGTAAAGGTAATAGCTTTTCTCTTTGGGGCAAAAAAGGATGAGAGGTGACTTAAAGGTGATGGGAGAAAAGTTTAGGGAGATGTCTGAGGTAAGTTTTTTTTTTAAACACAGAAAGTGTCTGGAATGCTGGAGGTGGTGGTGGAGGCTGCTATGATAGGGATATTTAAAAGACTCTTCATTAGGCACATAGATAGAAAAAAAATTGAGAATAGATGGTTATGGGTGTAAGGTAGGGAAGGTTTAGATTGTTGAGTAGGTTTATATAGGTCGACATAGCATCATGGGTCGAAGGGCCTGTTCTGTGTTTTAATGTTCTATGTTCTATCTCTGTTCTTTCCCTCCTCGGTGTTTTCCCTCACCTCCATTGTATGGGCTGACCATGAGGGGTCGTTCCACATTGCACTGCACAGTGATCTGTGACAGTTGCAAGTTGTTCACAGGGGTCCTAACTGCAGAGATCCCATTTTCAAGCATGTGCTAAATACCCTGGTATTATTTTTCACTTCTGTCTGTCTAGTTTCAAGACTGAAGTGGCTGTTCAGTGTGCCAGAGGAGGACGAACTCCAATTTCCAGGCAACTTGAGTGCACATCTGTTAATGATTTTAATAACTAGCAATGCTGAATTCAATCTAATTTTCTTAAAAAAAATAATTGAAGCATTCTCAATACCTCTCTTATAAATACTGATTAGCTAATACCCAATGCCTCAAGAATAAGTTCATTAGTTCCGCTTCAATGAGAAATGAAACTTAATAACAAATGTCAGAAAACAATGGAATTACACAGTAGCTTAACAAGCATCTGCAAAAGGAAAGGTTGGTTTGTTTGGAGACTTATACCACAATGCAAGGGAATCCGATTAGATAAGGGTGCATTTTGTAAAGGTATAAAATTGAAAGGTTTCAGCGGGAAAAATGTAGATACAAAGTTCTGTCATTAATGGAAACCTGTGATGGGAATACAAGAATGAAGATCCTTCCCCCATAGCCGATAATAGACTTGCTGAGGATTATAAAGCATTTTTCTTGTTTGTGTTTTGCCTAAATTTAGTTGAATGGAGGGGAAAAACAATCATCTGTGTGTCAGGAAAAGAACCATACTGTTGGGAATGGTGAAAACGTTTGGCGGAGACACACATAAGCGAAGGAATAGCAAAATGATAAACAGAACGAGAGAGAAAAGAACTCTATATCCAATGGGTTTGTGCCCCCCCCAAACCCTCAGACACCAGAAAATGTTTCCAAACCAAATGACGACTCAGTTCATCTATTCCAAGAATACTGCATGCCCTAAAGTCCTCCAGCCTCAACGTCTGCAAAGGGAGTGAAGGATGCAGTGGGTGCCTGAAATGCATTGCCTAGGCCTGATGGTGGAGGCTGGTACACTAGGGACATTATAAAGACTCTTGGATAGGCAATGGATCCAAGAAAAATAGAGGGTCTTGGGCCTGTACTGTGCTGCAATGTTCTATTATTCTTTCAAAACCAAAAATATCACTTTGCAATTCTATGTCCTCAGTATAGAAATAAATACCAATGTAATGAATAAAAGCAAAAATGCATGTTCAACCTAACATGAGAGATTCATATTTACAATATATACAGATAACCTTGTCTAGAGCGAGGGGGTAGATTAGTAGGGATTAAAAAATCATTTTTTCCCTTTTTATAATTAAGACAAATAAGTAAAAGGGGATTTAACTTCAGATTTGGGATCATATCACAGAACAACATGACCACATCAGAGACATATATAATATCTTATAAAAGGAAATATTATGTGTATTATTTGTATAATTTTTGTATTCAATATTATTTTTGGATATTGTATGTTATTATTTAATTGTTTATTATAATTATAGAATTTGATGCCCTGAACGAAATAAGATATGTAATAATCATGGTTATACTTCTAATTTACAATTGTTATGTATATGATATGATTTAATTTGTTATCATTAGTATACTTTGTGTAGCATGATCAATAACCATAAGCAGACTTGAAGCGAGTGATCAAAGGCTTTAATAACCTGAAACTTCAGGCACGTCTTTACATGCTGCTGTCCTGGATCCAAGACTCGAAAGGAGGGAGGAGACTAGAACTCTCAGCTTTTATTCGGAATCTTACAGGGAGGAGTTACAGGGTCAGAGGTGGGCCAGCCCGTACAGTGTAGTGAGGTCACCTCCTGCACTACTGTATTCCACCACACCTTGTATAAAGGTGTTTTTTTAAATTAAACTCAATAAAAATATTTTAAAAAGAAAGAGAGATCCAAAAAAAAACTATGAAGGTGTCTGATTTCCAGGAGAGTCAATAGGAGGAGGAGAGAGTTGAAAAGCTTATGGGAGAAATAATCGAAGTAGAATTCTTCCTACTTAGGATGCTCTGTGGTTTAAGATGGTATGAGAATGGAAAAAAGGTTGAGAACCACAGTCCTAATAGTTCATCGAAAACAGCACAGAAACAGGCCCTTCCAGCTCAACTAACCCACACCACCCAATTACAACCGGGTGGCTAATCAACCTATTCATCCAGTGGCATCCTATGATAAAGCTGCTCTATAGTAAGCAAAGGATTACTTGAAGTGCTACGTGAGTGGGAAAAAAATGGGTGAGAACCATTTTAATCATCCTTTCTGTTTTGGGAGTGTAGCAGCAAAGTGGTGAAACATGCACGGTCATGGAGAGAACATAGACACTCCTTTCAGACAGAGGCGGATTTAAATCCCAGTCACCAGTGTTGGCATCGCACTGACTAGCCTTTATACTACTGTGCCTTTAAACTGGCATCAGAACAGACTGCTTTACATGGCTCATGCAGAGGCATCAGTAGAGTTGGTGTCACCCAGTGCGATAACTCATGGGTCACCCCACCACCCCCCCCCCCCACCCCGGACCTCCTCCTTAGTGATGATTTTTGTACTCATGTAACTCGTAAATTGTAATTCCCGTAGATCTCTTGTGACAGAATATAGATATGTTTTCGGGAGATAAATTGGGGCAGGTTTTTTTTTAGAGTGGTCACATACAAACATTTTAAAACAGATATTATTTAAATTACTGGAGCTCTCCTCATGCTAGACATGTTGGGGCCAACAGAGCCCTTGGAAAAGCTTTGGAGAGTGTCCAAGAGACTTCACTAATCGATTGTTGTTTACAAAAAGGCAAAAGATGAAAGAACTTGTTGGAGCCGCATTCTGTCTGGAGTGGAACTTGTTGTTCAAGGAGTCATGTGATTTTGCAAGCAGAGAGAAAAAAACAGGTTTTCTCTGTGTGTGTGAGAGAGAGACAGAGATCAGTCCTACGATGATACAGTCAGCAGCAGCAACTGGGACTGGAATAGGACAAGCTGGCAAGCTTGTGATAAACCCCATTTGGAAGATGGGTTGTGAGTGTTTAGTTCAGCCTGGTCAAAGCCCTTGTGGTTCATGCAAGAGGAGAGGACTGGCTGTCTAATGTTTCAACTCTGTGGTGAACTGAAAGAAAGAGGTTATCATCTGGAGAACCTTGAGGGGGGGGGGGGGTTTCTTCAGCTGATTAAGAAAGGAATCAGTTCTGGGTGTCAGTGTACAATGAATCTCTCTCTGAAAACCGATAAGAACCTTCCTGAGCGGTTTACCTTTACCTTTACACTTCACCCTTACACTTAACCACAGTGGATCCTGTGTTTTACCCCAAGGTGCAGGAGAAGATTGACAGGTCACACCGCATCTGTAGGTTCTGCGTTATGTGCTGAGTTTTTCCAGAACTATTGTGTACTGCAATAGTGGAAGGAATCCCTTGCTCCTCAAACAAGGCACTGAAAGATCGGGTGTGAATAACAGAAACACCTGTGTCCTTTAACATCACTTCTTCCACCTTAATTTGCCCAGTATCCTATTACCTGTTGGATCCTCCTCCACCTTTTAAAGCTTGCTATCATCCCTCCCTCTCTCTTCAAACAAAAGGGTTCCGACCCAAATCGTTGACTGCCCATTCCCTCCGTGGACACTGCCTGACTCTCGGAGTCCTTGAGGACTCAAGCCCGAAACTTTGGTTGTATATATTTTACCTCTCTGGATGCTAGGATTAATCCAGCATTTGTGTGTCTCCTCTGAGTCCCCCCTGCCTACCTCTCATTGCATCTGCTGGAAGAATTCAACGGGTCGAGCAGCAGCGGTGGGAGAATGGTCGAACGTTTCAGGCCAGCACCCTTCATCAGGACTGGGAGCACAGAGGGGAGATGGGCGGGATGTTTGTTGCTCCGGGTCCCACCATGTGGGGTCCCTCAGCGGGGGTTTCTACCTTCTTCTTATTTGCTCAGGGATATTGGGCACAGGGGTGGGCAAAGTCAAAACCTGGATTGATCCAGACTTCACCCCATGGAGGACATCGACAAAAGGAGGTGTCTTTAAAAAAGCAGCCTCAATCCTCAAAGACCCAGGCCACACCCTCTTCATTCTGCTACCATCTGGGGAAAAGGTGCAGGAGCCTGAAGACTCAGCAGCACAAGGACAGCTTCTTCTGTCATCAGATTCCTGAATAATCAATGAACCAAAGACACTGCCTGACTTTTTTTCATGCGTTATAGCTGCAAAACACCGAATTTCATGATTTGTTCATGTGGATACATTCTGATCCTGAACCAGGTTGGGGGAAAGGATGTTGAGCCCCCCCAAAGAGTGGAATGGGACCGTGGAGAGGTTGGGTACAGGACAGAAGTGAGTGGCAGGTGATGACGGGATCTAGCCTGGGATAAGAGTCGTGCCCCATGTCCCAACCCTTCTCTGATCCCAGACCGTCCGTCATGTCGAACAGACCCTCGACATGACGCTGAGATCAGCGGTTTACAAATGGGAAGGCGGATTATTCCTTCCCTCTGCCATGTCCCACCTCGACCCGACACCACCCCGCAGAGCAACTGGTCAAAGCTCCACGCTGCCCGGGTCTCGGTGACCCGCACCTTTGCAGGTGCGCTGGGATGGGGTACCCTTGGCCAAACACCGACAGAGAGGAGTCGGGCAGAGCGAGGAGTCGCCCGCAACCCCTTGGGATCGGAGTGTGAATCGAACTCAGGGAGCCGTCGGCGCGGAGAGGAGCTGGATTACTGGAACATACCTACCCTGGGCAAGGTAAGGGAAAGGGGAGATGGGAGCGGAGGGGTTCAACGTGAAGGTCCGAAGCAGGAGAAAACAAAGTTCCCAACTTTGAACAGTCCCATCCCGCACGTTCATTGCAAGAACTGCACGGGCAATTTCATAAATCAGTGCCCACCCACTCACCCACCATCGCCCATTCCTTCTCCTGGTGAGTTCTTCCAGCAGAGAGCGTTTGGTCCCGAACTCTTTACACCAACTCAGTTCATTGACCCAGGACCCCACAGTCTTCCAAAGTCTATTGTGGGGAGGGGGAGTGCAGGTCGGGATTAACCATCAAGCAAAATAAAGAGTCCAAGGGAAAGGGGGGCATAATAAATGAGAAATCATATTTAATATGGTGGTGGGGTCTGGCCTGGAAAGAAAGCTGAATTTTTAATCTTATCAGTGAGAAACCCATTGCTTGGGGCATCAATTTGACCTTTAATCCGGTCCTGGACGGGGAGGGAGGGAGGGAGACGAGCGACAGCCCAGTCCCGCCTGGCCGCGGCGTTCAACCTCTGCACGGAACATCGGCGCCCGGCAAGTCCGAGTCGATCGCCCGAGGGGCAAAAGAGGCCAGAAAGGTACAGACCGGCATCAAATGGGAGATGAAGTCGGATCAAGCTCCCCTCGCCCCGGCCGGCTGTGTTGGTCAGCCCTCTCCCCTTTAGCGGGCTTTCAGAGATTGATCCTCCCTTCTGATCCCATAACCCGATCGCAGCGGATTGAGCGGCTTTACCCTAATCCCCCATCCACGTGTGGCCGCGCAAACTTAATGCCCCCCCCCCCCCCCCCAACCCCAGATCGGGCCGATGTAACGCCTGGCCCCGCTGGGGCAAAGAAGTTACAGACCTTCACGATGACAGAGGCTCCAAACCTCGCAGATCCAGCAACAACTCGCCCCCTGGCACCTTCAATCCGGCCGAATGGGTCCAGCCACCCATCACTGCTACTGGGGAGTGGGAGGGAAGTTGCCTCGAATCGTCGTGTTTGCCGCATCCCAGCCAAGTTGCTGGGGAAATTTCTCCGGGTTCGTGGCTCTTTTCGCGACCGTCTGGCCGGGTTTCAGAGCCATTCCCCTTTCAAAGAGCCTGAGGGTGAAGGACAAGGGGGCTTTGGCTCGAGGAAGAACAGAGGGACGTGGACCGACCTCTTCAACGCCAAACTAGACCGGGAGAGGGAATCTCAGAAGGAAGAAAACTGTACATGTCGGTGCTGAAGCTGGGAAAGAGTTACCTCTGGATGCCTCTCTCAGCACCTGAATTCGTCTGATCTCAGAAGCTAAGCAGGCTCAGAACTGGTCAGTATTTGGAAGGGGGGGGGGGAGACCCTAGGGACAATGTAGGGGCGCTGGACAAAGGTGACTCTGTCTGCCTTAAGTCAAGTTTTTAAAAAAATCATGAATGTTACATTCTAAATGTTACTGACAATAATGGAACCTTGACCTTTACAGTGCAGTCAGGGTCTCTGTCACCCACCAAAAAAAAAATCCTCCAAATTTGCTCTACATCATCATACTGTCCCTCCCAAACAAGCATTTGTTGCCAGTGTGGTCATTCATAAAATAAAATCTTTCACCTTTATTGAAGATTGTTTTCAATTTTTCTCTGTTATTTTTGCAACTTGTAAAATTTGAATTAATTTACAGGAACATTGGTTTCAAATTTCAGTCTAAAGGCATCATTGAAAATTGCTTTCTATATCAACAGGCATCAGTTCTTACTAGATAACTAGATTACTAGTATGCTTGCTAGATAACTGATCATTCGCCCTATATCTTCCATAAACACCAGCTTGATCAAAACAGTTGATTGGATCCTTTCCCTTATTCATCTACCAGTGTTTATTTCCCATCCCTAGGGTGCTGAGCTGCCAAATTACAAGGCCTGCTCTCTAGATCCAGTGGTGATGCAAGTTTGGTAATGAATTTCCAAGTCTTGGAGATGAACCTGCAGGAGGAGGTGTTTCTCTCCGCTTCCTGCCATTGTCTTATTTGTCAGTCGAGGTCATGGGTATGGAAGGGAGTAAAATGAAAAAGATTGAAAGACTGCAGAGCAGATTTAAAAGAATGTTGCTGCGGGACTTGAGGAAATGAGTTAAAGGGAAAGGTTAAACAGGTTAGGACTTTATTCTCTGGAGCGTTGAGAATGAAGGGGGATTTGATAGAGGTATACAATATTATGAGGGGTACAGATGGAGCATGCAGGCATTTTCCACAGACATTAGGGGACACAAGAACTAAAGGACATGGGTTAAGGGTGAAAGGCGAGGTGTTCAGGGAGAACATCTTCATGCAGCGAGTGGTGAGAGAGTGGAATGAGCTGCCAGTTGAAGCGGTGAATGCCGACTTGACTGACATTTAAGAAAAATTTGGATAGATACATGGATAGGAGGATTTTGGACTGGGTGCAGGTCAATGGAACTGTGCAGAATAGTAATTCAGCACAGCTAGATGAGCTAAAGGATTTGTTTCTGTGCTGCAGTGTTCTAATTTAAATTTAAAATGGCTGCTTTGGATTTGTCCTTTTCTGTCAGGCAAGATATACCTCAGTGATATTTGACATTCAGGATAATGCAACTGCATACAAAAAGGTAGGAGGGACATTCAGTTCTGGGCAAACATTTTTTAGTGCGGCCTTGATGTCAGCCTTTGTTGTGCTCTGCTCTCTTTGTCTTGATACCAAGTGGAATGAATTGGCTGAAGATTGAATTCTGTGATGATCAAAGTCTGAGGAGGAATCCCAGAGGATCTTGACTTTCTGTAAGTATGTGATTGGATTTTAACACTCCTTGCTTTCTCTTCCTCTCAATACCTATTTAATTGTTGCCACTATTTATACCTTGATGTGGTAGCACTGCAGAGTTTTGGTTGGATTCATTGAGTGGGGAAGAAGATGACCAAGTTTCATGATGTTAAAAGTATGAATAATTTTAAGACATTTAAGAGCACATACAGGAGGACATTAGTGATGAACGGGCAGTGTCTTTTTTGAGAAATGTCCAATGACTGATCTAACAGAAAAATATTATGAAAGGTTTTGATATAATAGATGCAATGAGACCTTTCTACTTGTGGAGAGGAACTTAACTGGAAGGCTTCATTACAATTCATTCACCATAAACACTTCTTTACCCAGAATGATGAGAAGGCAGAACTCATAAATGCAGGGAACGGTTGAAGCAAACAATATAGAGGGGATATAAGGAAAAAGAGAATGGAGGATTTAGATGCAGAAAGGTTTAATTGCTTGTGTGGTCTGGCTGGTATAAATTGCCTGCTTCACTGTTGTAAGTTGGTCCATCAGTCAATCGGTCAATCAGACTTACCAAAGGAAGTACCAGAGAGATTTCACAATTATTTGCCCACATGGGAGCTGCAAACCCTTCAACTGGTACTTGTCTTGAGTCGCTTCAATTAACTGGGAGTCATCAGTGAAATGGCACAAAGTCTGCATTCAGATTATGATTGGATTGCTAATTTCTGTGTGATAGTTGTTCAGGATTTTCTAGCTTTCTCGATTTATCTTTGTCCAAAGACTTGCTGCAGCATGAAAAACTATGTCCCAGAGAGTAGTTCCTTCTGCAGTTCCCATGGGATGCACTGGCAGGGAGTTGTTCACCACATGCACCGTGGACAGACTCCCCAGGGTGCTGGCCTCCAGATGGGAGAGGTGGACATGGGGAGCGCCCTCGTCCTATAGCTGGAGCAGCCAGGCAGCCAGATACTTCCGCCCACTGGCGGTACTAGTCTTGCCAGCACAGTCAGCTTCTTGGCGGGGTACTCGTGCTCGGTGACCTTGCACCGACTCCACATCTGCCCGATTTCACCCTCACCCTGATTGGGACTCTCCTGGTTAGGGTGTCCTCTTGGCGGATCTGTGGCTGCGTGGTCACCGGCCCGGCTTGGACAGTCTCCGGGACCTGGGAGAGGCATGCTCATACTTGGATTCGGCCTCCACAGAGTCATCATTGTCCATCCGAATGTCCCCATCCCTGGTCCGTGTGTCAGCCTCTTCGCCATGCATCACCAAGGCCCTGACCTTGACTGGGTCGACCTGCCACCCAGACTGGTGGGCTGCCTGCAGCTGCTGTGTCCTGATCAGCTCGCAGGAGGCTTTGTTACAGTTAATCTCCATGCAATCTGCTCAGGCGATGGTGTACTCCAGCGCATCCCACGTGAATCTGCACTCTGACCAGGGACTCAATCCTCTCAGCATCCTGGGCCCTGTATTGCTGGGCCTCCATTTTTGCCTTAGGGCCTGTCTGCCACTCCCCCAGGTCCCAGGGAACCTCCTCCAAAAGGGAGGCCACATGGGGGCCCAGTTTCTGCCCACAGGGGCCTACCCAGGGCGACCTGTTGACTGGCCTGGCACGTTCCGCCAGCCATGTCGCTAACTGGCCAAATCTCTCGGCATCGTCGGGCCACCCAGGAACGGTGAACCCAGACTTCAGAGTCCGGCTCCTCTGGTGAGCGCACAGACACCGCCCAGCCCACATGCCCGCCGCAGCACCCAGGGTAGCAGTTACAAGCAGTCGCTTGTAAACAGGCAGCACAGCTCTCCACTCCCACATAGTGAACTGATCTGTATCTGATTGTGGCCTCCTGAACCTGCTCACAGTGACCATTGTGTTGAGATTCGTTTGCAGTTCAGAAGGAAATGAGTCCAGACACAGGGAATGGATCACTAAAAGGATTTATTAACGCAGAAACAAACAGGCTGGCTACCCCAGCAACACAGTGGCAGATCAGAAGCAATTAACAGCATAAAGCAATTAGCAATTTACAAGCAGTTAGAACCTAAACACAGCAGCCGAATGCAAACAGAAGCAGTTCCAGGAGAGAGAGAGAGAACTGGGGAGGAAAACGCAACTGGCTTCCAACCCCAGAAAAGGGGATTCCAGCTATGGAGGGTACCCTACACGTGGGCTACCCACAGGGGTATATACGCCCCATACCCCTGATAATTGGGAGCGCGGCTACACTGCCGGTGTCAGCTGTGTCTACAGCGATACCCTGGTTAGCTTAAGGGGTTGTTAGTCCCATACCTGCAACCACATGGCAAAGAGAAAGTAACACTGAGGTGCTGAAGTTTTAGAACCTGCTGTGAGGTACGGGGCTGGCCAATGGCAGTGCGTGCTCTGGTTGGTGGGCTCACACCTGATTGGCAGGCTGGGTGGTGCCTCAGTGTCGCTTCAGACATAGCGGGAAATGTTTACTGTCTGTGTATCACTGTCAACGTCAGCACTTATCCCTGGTGTTTATCAATTTCTGGATGATGGTGGCACAGCATGGCTGCAGCGGCCTCTCCATACCGTGATGCTTCCAAAACGGTCTAATCCAAGTGCCAAACTCAATCTTTAATCGATGAAGATCGGATGGTAGAGCAGTGGAGACAGGAAGCTGGGAAGAACCCCAAAGTAAGGTGAAGGTGTGGAAGAAGCGGCGTGGCCTGGTCTGCTGTGGTCAGGCCTCTGATAGGGACGAGGCTTCTGACTGTCGGGTGCTGCCGGTGGCCCAAGAGGAGATGCTGCGGTGGGTCTGCAGAGCTGCGTCTGCGAAGTTGCCTCGGGGTGACCGGAGCGGGCGGCATATGCCTGGCTGGCTGTTCTGCGGAGGAGGTGTCCGGGAGCCTGGAGTGGCCATGCCGTGTGCCTGGAGGTTCGGGAGGCTGTGCTATCTAGGAGCGCAGGGCCCTGGGGCAGATGGTGGAGTCAGTGAGGAGGCCGTGGGGGGCCTTTCTACCATATGGTGCTGAAGCTGACGGGCCTGTATGGGCTTGCGAACTGTGTGGCGGTTCTTCTTTTTAAGGCACTGAACTTTTTAAAATTGAAGTCTCTGAAATATGATTGTCTCTACTGTGCCAATTGTCTAGTTTTTCATCTTTTACTATATCATCAGCACTGTTTTCTTTACTCATTGTGTAGTTTTGTGTAGGTGTGTTTTACTCTTGGATAGTTTTTTATCTTTATTGTGTTGTCTGATGTGTAATTGCGGTTATGTGGGTAGCATTATGGTTTCTGGAGGATGTAATTTTGTTTTAACTATGTACTGTGAACTGGTTTTAAATGAAAATAAAGGCTACTACCACTAGTACTAGAGGTGAATGTCAGCCATACTACAACATCAGAGCTGAGCTGAGGGTTGATCAATGGGATTCTACTCAGACAGAGCAAAATTATCATTCCTCAATTACTGCAACAAGAGATGCTGAAAAAGGTTCACGAGGGGAACCTGGGAATGGAGAAATGCAAGAGGAGGGCCAGAACTGTTGTTTATTGGCCAGGGATAAATGTTGATACTGACAGGATGGTTTCAAGCTGTGAGACCTGTTTGAAACATCACGCAAAGCAGGCAAAGGAACTCATGATGATAATTAATGTACCAACAGAACTATGGCAGAAAAATGGGATTGATCTGTTCCACATGGATAGAAAGAATTACTTGCTGGTTATTGATTAAGCATCACAAGGAAAGGGGATGTAGTGATAGAGTGCTACCACCACGAGGAGTCAGAGACGCAGTGTGTGGCATCGTTTGGAATATTGCATCTTGCGAATGCTGTTGCATCTTGGGCAGATTCAAGATGGATGCCTCCACACAAGGATCTGCCTCTGTGTGTGTGTGTGTGTGTGTGTGTGTGTGTGTGTGTGCTGTTCTTAGTAATATTTGTTTAGTTAATAGATCTAGTTGTTTTAAAAGAACCCAAATTGCTTTATTTGTAATAAAAGAAACACCACAGTAAGTATTTTGACACAATTCCTGGAATGCTTTGCCAGAGATGGTAGTGGAGGGAACTATAAAGGGGACATGCAAAAGACTATTAGATAAGCACATGGATGGAAGAATAATAAAGAGGTGAGTGTGAGGTAAGGAAAGATTGGATTGTTGCGGAGTAGGTTTACATAGGTTGGAAAGATATTGTGGGCCAAAGAGCCTGTTCTGCGATGTAATGTTCGGTGTATTCCTTCTTTCTCAAAGCACTATTGTCGATGATGATCTAATAGAAGATTGAGAGGGAATGTTATTGAGCTCTATAAAATCATGAAGGCCATACATGAGGTGAATGATGATGGGTCTGTTTCCTGGGGTAGGAGAATCGAAGTTGAGCGGGCATAACTATAAGGGGCAGGGGGTGGAATTTATAAAGGGAACGAGGAGTCGGTTCTTCTCTCAGAGGGTGGCAGGCATATGGAACAAACGTCTAGACAACGTGATGGAGGCAGGTATGTAACTTTGCATTAAGAAATCCTTAGTTGACTTTCCAGATAGTGGTGGTTGGAGGAGCATGGACCAAAATGGGGCGAGTGAGGAGGACCCACTGTTTGGCATGGGCAAGCTTGGCTTGTGGGCATGTAACACTCTGGGATTCTATCTTTAGTAAATCCAACAGCACACCAGTCTTGGGTTTTAAGTTACGATTATTTTTGTCCAAGTGACTGCTAAACCACTGCAATTTCCAAGTACCAGTCAAATATACCAGCAAATATTATTAAAACAAAGCCCTCCATTTCTGTATCAGAGGGTGCCACTAAGATGGTAATTTATTGCAAAGTCAATTTGCTAGAGTAAGTGCAAAACAACTCAAAAAAGGTATGTGTTTCTGATTACAGATAAAAAGGATTTTTGCAACTCTATAGGGCCTTTTATTGTGAAAATTAGTGATTTGTAAAGACAGGTTTCCTCTGCCTTTAAATCATTCTACTTACCTCCATTAAATGTCCAAAAGAGGATTCGCTGGTCCAACTTGCTCCATGTTCGCTCTGCCTAGGGGGTTAGGTTGGAGGTCAAGCAAAGTCGCTCCACCTCCTCCATAAAAGGATAGTTGAAGGGGAGGACTGATGACGTTGCGATGAGACCGTGACCCAAGAGCATGAATTTTAAAGAACTCATGCGGTCTATAAAGGTAATTGCATTGCACAGAGGATCAGCCTGAGTCCTAAGACAGCTTGCACAGTTCTCCACTAGCCCTTGTACCTGCTCTTCAGTTGCAATTTTGAGTGTAGGCCGCTTTCCCTTCCCAGCGCGTACGTTTCACATCATGGTGGCGGGCGGCGCTACTGCACCACTTGCCCTGTCTCCTTCAACTTCGGAACTGGCTCACAAATCATCCCTGCATAAAAACACCACGCGATCCACATTTTCGGTCGTCAGCATAAAAAGGTAAATTTTTAACTTGAGCAGGTGATTACATGGGTTTTAAGCATGAAACTCCCTTCACTCTCCTGTTAATTCATAAGCCTGATTGATTGTCTCCCATCAAGTACCTTAAACATTCATCCCCTCACCACACTAAACACAATGACAACAGCACATTACCATCAACAAAGTACACTCCAATTCCCCTATGCTTTTCCAACATTGCCTGCAACCTCTCCCACCCAAAAAGGGATAAGGCCAGTGGATTCACTTTGTTTTTTGAATTCAGACATACAGTACGGTAACACACCCTTTCGGCCCACACCCAAGTACCACAATTAACCGACAACTCCCATGCGTTTTGAAGTTGCGTATTATCCTGACTTGGAAATATATCACCCGTCGTTATCTGATGCTGGGTTGAAACTCTTTCCCAATGACACTGGGAGTATCTTTACTGGAGAGACCTGTAGCTGTTCAAGAAGAGAGCTCTGCCCTACCTTCTAAAAGGCATTTAGGGAAAGGCAATAAATGCTGGCCTGGCCCATTATATCCAAATTCTGAATATAAATAAAATAAAAGATATTAGAGCAGGAATAAGCTGTACAAACACTGGTTAATCTGTTCATTGGCCTCAGCTCCACATCCCTGCTTGATCCATGTCACCATTCATTCTTTAAATGAAACAGCACGGATACAGACCATTTCGGCCCACAAGTCTGTGCCGGAAATTTAAACCCCATTAACCTACATTCCAGTACATTTTGAATGGTGGGAGGAAATCGGAACCCCCCCCCCCCCCCACCAAAGGAAACCCACGCAGATACGGAGAAAATGTACAGACGGCGAGAATGTTTTGCCAATCATCCAAAAATCTGAACTCTGGGATATATTTACAGAGACGACATGATAACAGGCCTTTCCAGCCCACTAGCCTGCTCCACCCTAATACACCCATCTGATTAATTAACCTAATAACCCATTCAGGGTGAAAATGGCGGCGCTGCCTGGGCTACTGTAATGGCAGCTCTGGCTCCGTTTAGACCCGCAGAGAATGGGCGCCACAGGGTCTAACAGCCCTGCTCTACTGCAAATTGCTCTGTGCCACCTTTAAATGGGCTGTTAAAGTAGCTAATGGTGGTTTATTTTAAAATCCTGCGACCTCAGGATTTGGGCTCAAGATGGTGCTGCCTATGTACACCAGTGGCCACAAGGGGTTACAGACTCTGAGGAAGCAGAGATTTGGTGCAGGGCACCAGAAAACAGAGGGACCACCACCTGTTGGAGGAGATGACTCACAGGATAGTGATCACGGCGGTGGAGCAGCAAGGGATGCTGATGTTGAAGAACACCCCGGCGGTGGGCCGGCTGATGGTGACTCAAGGTTAGGAACTCATGTAGGCTGCGGGCTACTGGTGACTGTGGTCAAGGGACTCGCACCATGCTGCGGACTGCTGGAGACCGGTTTGAGACTGGCTGAAGGGGTACCAGGTACCGAAACTGAGATGCGAGAGGGTGCCAAGGGCGTTGAGGGCTTCCTGCTCGTGTCAGAGGCTTGGATCTGGAGCTCAAGATGCCGAAGGTTTGGATTGAAGGCTGTCCAGCTGTGGAGGCTGGAAGAGTGTTAGCGGAACCCCCCCAAGAAAACCCATGCAGATATGGAGAATCCATGGACATTCAGCGACCCTGGTGGTATCTCCTTTGCTTCTTTCTCTGATTCATAGGGGTGCTGGGCAATTTCTGATGATGGTGAATTTTTGTCTGCCTAAAGGAAATTTCATGTCCTATCACAATTTCTGTTTTAATACATGACAATAAAAGAATCTTGAATCTTTGGAATGTGGGAGGAAACCAGATAACCTAGAGGAAAGTCACGTGGACATGGGAAGAACCTACCGACTTCTTACAGGCAGTGCTGGATTGGAACTCAGGTTACTGGCATTGTCATAGCTTTGTTCCGACCACAACTTTAATCGTGCTCTCTGACTTAAGATTCAACACCACCCTTCTCTGGCCAGGGGAAATTTCAGAGATTTACAACCCCATTAGAGCAGAAATTCATTTTAATCTCAAAATTAAATGAGCAAGTTGGACAGAGTGGATGTGAATAAGATGTTTCCCTTGGTGGGTGAGCCCAGGACAAGAGGGCAGTCTTAGAATTAGAGGGTACCCATTTAAAACGGAGATGAGGAGAAATTTATTTAGCCAAAGGGTCGTGAATTTGTGGAATTCATTGCCACATACAGCTGTGGAGGCCCAGTGTTTGGGGGAATTTCAGGAGGAGATTGATAGGTATCTAATTAGCCAGGGTATCAAGGGATATGGGGAAAAGGCCAGAAATTGGAACTAGATGTGAGAATGGTTTAGCTCATGGTGGAGTGGTGTAGCAGACTCGATGGGCTGAATGGTTGACTTCCGTTTGTTTATCTTGTGATCAATGATGTATAGTTAGAGAGTACTCACTGATTTTAGATTCCCCACCAAAGAAATTCTCCCAACATCAACCCTGCCTAATCCCAATAGGATCTTATATGCTTCAATAAAATAATCTTTCATTTTGCTTAATTGTGTAAAATAGTACCCACCACTTGGAAGTATTTCTCTGGATTTTCCAAAGACTATCATTCAATATCTCATTTCCTTTCCAATTTCCATCTCCCAGGCAAATTCCAGGATTTTTAAAGCCATTTCTCTTTGTGTTTTTCCTGTTGATGATAAGGTCAAACATTGAAAGTTGTGTAAATGTTAGACTCAATATATCTATCTTCCACTAGAGTAAATTTATTGTCCTGTAAGAAAATGTTAATTTCAGAACAAAGTTTCATGGTAGTATTATTCAAATGTCCAATGAATCAAGACTTAGAACAATATAGTACAACTTATTCAATTTGTACATTTTTAAAACTATAAATTAAAAATTGGACTAGTAATTTCGATGCAACTTGTTTAATTTCTCAGTACTATGTGTGACATTGATTTTTTTTCGAAGTGGAACGTAATTATCATGGTTTCTAGATTGAATTGCAAAAGTGGAAATTTGACTAGACAACCCAGTTACAAATCTTGTTTATACTAATGGCATTTTTCTGCATAAGGTCTGCACCGGACAAACTCATTTCCTGTGCCACGCTAAGAAATGTCACGTGATTCTCAGGTGTGTCCATCATTGAGCAGGTTCAAAGCAACCGGCGTTTAATTGCCTGGCATTGGAATCATGATGTAGGTAAATTCCTTTTAATCTTGTTAAACTGCGCACTGGGGATATGCTCCCCTCCCCTGATCACACAACTTGACCCTGCTCTGCTCTTCAACCCAATTCCCAGTCCACTTATTCCAAAACCCTGTTCTTTGGTAATGCCCTTCGTATTCAGGCCCCTCACCTTGAACTCAGGCTAAGATGCTCCGAAGTACCCATCCTACTGGCCCCAATGCCTGGTTCTGACTCATAGCCCAGATCACTACAGGTTCTGATCTGACCCCCCAATATTTTCCTCCTCACTAACCCCTGTATTAGGACCAACTCTCGGACCTGCCATGCAGTTGTAATCTACAATAATGGCCACTGAGCAGCTCCCAACCCCTTCGGTGCTGAAGAATTTTCATTCACGAGTCCTAGCCCCTTTTTCACTGGCACCTTGTCCCAGGAATCAACAGCAAATTTACTGGTTAAGGGTCCAGTAGGAAAGCAAATGATTGGCACGCCAGTGCCAAATTACACTGGGGATTGACAGCCTCGACCCCTACTCACATCCCTAGTGTCAGCTGATGGTGGCGTGCCAACTAACCCAATGATAAAAAGGACAAGTTACATCCTAGGACAAAAATGTTGAAGGTATACTCTCCTATCCCCAGGTATTACTTGTGGAAGCAGGTTCTGTCCCTGTTAAAATTGGCCTGATGGGAACAGCAAAAATGGCTTCTTTAACTGGGACACTGAACAGCCAATTAACTGGGATGCCAGTGAATAAAAGGACTCTAAACAGTCATTGGTATGCAGTGTATTGGGTTAACAGATCCCGTGGAAGTCTAGGGAATTTCTGGAGTTTGAGGATTTTGTCCTTGTTACAAAAACCACCAAATAGAAGAATATTATTTGTAATCGCAATTCCACTTTTTAACAGACTGTAAAGGCAATTACATATATAAATAACCACTGCAACATCTTTGTAGAATGCATCATCGATCAGTCCTAATAGGAACATGAATTATCACATACCAGGGGAAAGCAGAGAATGGAATTCTTAGGAAATGAATTTATTGTCCTACTGTAGGTATAATATAAATATGCCCCAAAATTCTTACTTTCTTCAGCCAAACATTGAGCTACTCCAGTATGGAAAGAGATAATCAATACTAAAGATGGGGGATAATGATGTCTTCACAGTTACAGTAAAAGCAAGAAAAGAGTGGTGTTTAAATAGTGTAGACTGGTCTGTAGTGGAGTGATATACTTTGATTGTGGTAAAAACACAAAAATGCTGGAGGAACTCACCAGTGGTATCAGAGTAGTTTACAGATGGGGTAGTAATGGGAATTTCTAGAGCATGCTAGCTATTGGAAAAACTGTTCTTGAACCTGGAGGTGCTGGACTTGAGGGTTCTGTACCTCTTACTTGAGGGTAGCAGTGAGAAGAGATTCAGTCTCTGAGGAAGAGGAGGAGCAGAAAATGGGGGGAACCACCTCGTGTTTGAGAAGGAGAAACAGAGGAGACTTCCTTTGGGACGGTAACCTTGGCAGTGGACCAATGGGGAGGGCTTTTGTGGCTGAAGAACATGCAGGCAGCAGGCGACTTGAGGTGAGGAACCCACGCAGGCTGCGGACTGCTGGCGACTGCAGTCAAAGCATGCACCAGGCTACGGGCTGCTAAGAACTGGCTCTAGTCTGGATGAAGGGGTACCAGGTATCGGAACTGAAATGAAAGAGGGTGCTGAGGAGGCCGAAGGCTTCCTCATGTTCGGGTGTTCAGATCTGGAGCTCGGGTTGCCGATGGTTTGGACTGGAGTCTGTACGGTTGCGGAGGCTGTGAGAGTGCTAGAGGCAAATTCATGGACACTCAGGAACTCTGATGGGACTCCCTTCTGTTTCTCTTTCTTTGACTGTAAGAAGTGCCCGGCAATTTCTGCTGATAGCGAATCTGTATGCCTTATGACTGACTAAAGCAAATTTTGTGTAATATTACACCTGTTTTATTTCATAACAATAAAGTAATCTTGAAACTTTACCAAGGTGATGAGAGTCCTTTATGATGTTGGCTGCTTTCTTGAGGCAGCGCTTCACATAGATGTTTTCAATGGATGGGAGGTCTGACCTTTGCATCTGTGTGTCTTGGAAGTTTTGCCCCTCAGGAGTTTTCTGATTCCATTAACCTACTGGCAAAGAAATGGAATCAGAATAGAAATCCTTGCAAAAATGAATCTGATGCAAATCAATGAGAGCATGCTGCTTCTCCCAGCATTCTTTGGGTATGTCCTTCTGAGAGGAGGTCAGCTGCCCAGCTGACAGGCAAGGGTTTTCCAGCTAGTCAGTCACTGACAGCTGAAACACCCTTATTCCTAAGCCCACCAGTTATGTTGTGTATAAGCCTGCCCTGCTGTCCATCATGACACCCACATCATGATGTTACCCCTCCATATCTGTATATCAGTAGCCATGTTAGTCTGATGGTATTAAAAAATGAGAAAAGTACCATGTCCTAATTGTGTATGTGTAGACACAACAGTGGCAATGAGGAACAAAACTTGTGCATGCTCCATGCACTAGCTGGGTGAAGGAAGCAAAAGTATAAAGGTAAAAAGTGACTACCTAATGAGCTCCGCAAGTTCCTGCCAAATGATCAAAGTGAAAGCGTGCCAAGATGGCGGAGGGAAAGTTAGGAGAATTTAACGAAGCAGATGTAAGTTTGGGTAATTACGTAGAACGGTTTAACCACGACTGTGTACCCCATAATATTATTGAAGCCCAGGTAAACTGAAAACATGCCCTATCCCTTAGTATAATGGGCAGCAAAACATTAGATCTTCTTAAAACTTTGCTGTCCCTGGAGGGCCCAGGCACAAAGACATACGCTATGCACAACACTGGGGAACCACTTAAGCCCCAGACCACCAGTTATGGCAGAAAGGTAACGATTCTATGAAAGGAAACAAATGCCAGGGGAGGAAGTAAGTGAATACCTGGCAGCATTATGTAAACTGTCCAAGCACTGTCACTTCAAGACAGATTGGTGATGGGGTTGGCAGATCATCAAGCAAAGGAAAAATTACTGGCAAGAAATGACGAAGTAACTCTTGAGATTGCTTATAGAACTGCCTACAGCTCAGAAATGGCAGACAAAAATTTGGATGTGGGCCGACAAGATCTGCTGGTTGGGAGGTTTTCCTGTCAACAATGCTTCTTTTGCGGGAAAGGCAACCGTCACCCAGAAAACTGTTTCTTCAAACATTCCAAATGCCACTGCTGCAAGAGAAAAGGACAAATCAAAGCAAAATGTCCAATTAAGGAAACAGTAAAACGCAGCTGGGCTCAAAATGCTGATAACCATCCAGCCGAGGTTAGAACGCTAGCAAAGACAGGGAGCAGCCCTGACAATGACCATAGCAACAGTTCTGAAGAGGATAAAACAGCAGCTGTAGTCTTGCATATCCGAAAGATAAACCAAAAAAACACAGCAATTTATATTCAACTAAAAATAAACAACGAACCTCTGAAAATGGAACTCAACACAGGAGCTGCAGTGTCTAATGCCATTACACTTAAAGCAACACTTGCTACCACACCTTCTGGTGAAACCAACTGAGGTTACACTGAGATCTGTTATGGGAGGCAAAATCAAGGTGTTTGGGAAATGTACGGTGAAGGTACAATACAAGCAACAACAACCAAAGGCACCATGTCTCTATATCGTAGGTACCAAAGGACCAGCACTTTTCAGAAGAAACTGGCTATGACACCAGTTAAGTCCACCCTGCTGTCCATCATGACATCCATGTCATGAAGTCACCCCTCCATGCCCCCCTCTGCCTCCAGATGCAATAACATTAGTCTGATGGTATTAAAAAATGAGAAAAGCACCATGTCTCCGAGTCCTAATTGTGTAAGTGCAAATTGGTAGACAAAAATGTCCCTGGTGATGATCACCAATTGAATAACATCTCCATTTTATAATCGAGGTCAACTTACTGCAGCTTGATTTCCTGCCCAGAAGCAGAACTTTTATAACTAAAATTGGGGTCAGGTGGCAAGGTTGGCTGATTTCCTTTCCTGAAGGACATTTGTGATCCAGAACGGGTTTTATGGCAACCTGTTCATTTCACGTTTTCCATTACTGCGACCAATTTTATTTTACATGTCAAATTAATTAAGTTTAAATTAAAAGTCCCAATTGCATTGGTGGGATTTAATCTCATGTGTCTGGATGAATGATGTTGAACTCTTGATTATTAATCCAATAACTTAATAGTTACATTACCACAGTGGTTAAATGATAATGAGTTTATTGTCATATACATTGATTAATGCACATATGCACCAAAATGTTTATTTGATGGAGTCATGTACTTCATTAAAAAAGCTACAGTGGTATAGACATTAAAATAAATAGAGGTAATTAATACAATAGATTGTTTCCTGAACTATATCATGCTTAGATTTAGAAAAAAAATTAGAAGTCAGACATTTGATACTACCTTTAACTTCGAAAAAACCTGGCAACCATTTATTCAATATTTTCGTATGACTTAAACTAATAAAGTTGAACCACTTCCAGCTTTTTTTTCTCTCTCTCTCTAAGTGTATTGTGTTCACTCGGGAAGAAATTTTTCTACTTTGAAATTACTCTCAGAACATAATGACCAATTGTTTTTGTTTCTGGGGAGTTTAAATTTTTTTTTTCTCAGCGTTAGTTGGATTTTTTTTTGTTTTATGTATTAACTCTATTTCCTGACTCAATGTAACTGTCAATATATGGAAATGTTGAATTAATTTGAAAGTACTTTGATTGTTATTTTCAAGGACAATGTATATTACTTATTCACATTTTCAGTATATTATTTTGTGGAAAATTAATTAAAAAGATTACAAGAAAAAAGAACAGAGGGATCTGGGAATTCAGATGCATAATTCCCCGAACGTGGCATAGTTAGATGAGGTTGTAAATAAAGTTTCTGGCACATTGGCCTTCATAAATTAAAGTATTGAGTTGGGATGTTGTGATAAAGTTGTATAAGGCATTGGTGAGGCCAAATTTGGAATATTTTGTGCAGTTTTGGTCACCTAACCATGGGAACGATTATCAATAAAATTGAAAGTGTGCGGAGAAGATTTACTAGGGTGTTGCCGGGACTTGAGGATCCGCATTACAGGGAAAGATTAGGACTTTAGTCCCTGCACCATAGAAGAATAAGGGGAGATTTGACAGAGGTATACAAAATTATGATGAATATAGATAGAGTAAATGCAAGGAGGCTTTTTTCCACTGAGGTTAGGTGATAGGACATGGGTTAAGGGTGAAAGGGAGGAGGTTAGGGCGAACATTTAATATTTAAGAAAAAGTTGGGCAGGCACATGGATGGGAGGGGTATGGAGGGATATGGACTGGGTGCAGGTCAGTGGAACTAGGCAGTGTCATGATAATGAATATGTATGAGATGTACCGGAAGTCACGTGGTATGAGAGAGAGATAAGAGCACAAACAGGAGAACAAAGGAAACGGGAGAATAAAGCCACTAAGAAGTTTACCTGATAAAACTTGTGTTTAATGTTTTATTAACTTCACATTTCGGGCCACAAATGTGACAGGCAGAATGATAGTTTGGTACAGTCTAGAGGGGCTGAAGGCCTGTTTCTGTGCTGTAATATTCTATGGTTCTAAAAGGAGGCCATCTGATTCTTGGAAAGCATGTAGGGAAATCCAGTCCCTTCCATTCTCATGCTTCAGACCATAGGCCCTTCAAAGGTTTCCTCTGTTTTATTCTGAAATAATTTCCAGTCTTTGCTTCCAGCATTCTCTTAAGCAGAGTTCCATTTAATATCTATAAAAATTTTGAATTTGTTTTCTTTATATTTTCCCTAATGAATTAATCTCCTCTTTACCAGGTGCAGAGTAAACATACAAGAGGGTCTGTAAAAAATGGCTACAATTAGCACCCAACAGTCCTATCCACCCCTTCACAGACTCTTGGTCAGGAATAATGAGGATCTGGAAGGGATCGAGAATGGTAGCAGCAGGTATGGAAATAAATCCTTTGGACCTTTATCGTTCAGTTTATTCCTGCCACAGATGAAGGTGAGAAGTGGGAGAATGTTTTCTAATAATTTATCCCAACTTTACTTGGGATTTGCCATTGTGGTTTGTTTTTTTTGACTTCGCAAAGTATGCTGTAAGCAACATGCAATAACACTGGACAATGAAGATTTTGCTTCCTGAACACTTTTGGGTGCATTTTATGGATTTTGGGCTGCTAATCATGAATACCACCTTAAAATATTTCTTTCATGTACCACTTTTTAAGATATAACCTAGTTTTGTGATTTCACAGGATCACGAGAAAAAGGAACAGAAGCAGGCCATTTAGCCCATCGAGTCTTCTCCGTGAAACCTCCCTGAGCTAAACTGTTCTTGCATCAAGTTCCAAGTTCTGGCCTTGTCCCCATGATACCCTGACTAATGAGATACCTATCAATTTGCCCCTTAAATTCCCCCAATGATCCTGCCTCCACAGCTGCATGTGGCAACGAATTCCACAAATCCGCTACCCTCTGGCTAAAGAAATTTCTCCTCATTTCTGTTGTAAATTGCTACTTTTTAATTCTAAGACTGTCCCCTCTTGTCCTGGAGTCACCCAACAGGGGAAACACCATATTTACATCCACTCTGTCCGATCCATTCATTATTCAAAATGTTTCTATGAGATCCCCTCTCATTCTTCTATATTCTAATGAATAGAGTCCAAGAGCCGCTAAACGTTCCTCAAATATTATCCTTCTCATTCCTAGAATCATTCTGGTAAATCCTCCTCTGAACCCTCTCCAACCTTGCTATATCCTTTCGAAGATATGGGGCCCAAAACTGCACACAGCACTCCAAATGAGGTCTCATCAGTGCCCCATAGTCTCATCCAGACCTCTTTATTCTTATACACAATCCCCTTTGAAACGAATGCCAACATAGCATTTGCTTTCTTTACCACTGATCTAACCTGGCAGTCAACTTTCAGGTTATCCTGCACGAGGACCCCCAAGTCCCTTTGTATTTCGGAGGTTTGAATTTTCTCCCCCTCCAAATAATAATCCAACTGTTTATTTCCTCTACCAAAATGCACAACTGTACATTTCTCGACATTATATCTCAACTGCCATTTCTTTGCCCACTTTCCTAAGCTGTTCAAGTCTCTGCAAGTTTTCGATTTCTTCTACACTTTGTACTCTACCACCTATCTTGGTGTCATCTGCAAACTTTGCCATGAAACCATTTAATGCATAATCTAAATCATCAATATACATTGTGAAAAAAGCGGCCCCAACACTGACCCTTGCGGAACACCACTAGTAACAGGCAACCAACCAAAATAGGACCCCTTTATTCCCACCCTTTGCTTCCTGCCTATCAGCCAATGCTCTATGCAATCTATTATTTTTCCAGTAATTCCATGTGCTCTCATCTTATCTTAGTAGCCTCTTTCGCAGCACCTTATCGAAGGCCTTTTGAAAATCCATATACACTATATCCACAGCCTCTTCCTTGTCCACCCTTTTTGAGATTTCTTCAAAAAATTCCTTTAGGTTGGTCAGGCAGGATCTTCCCTTCATGAAACCATGCTGGCTTGGACCTATCATGCCATGCACCTCGAAGTATTCCATAACCTCGTCCTTGTGGATCGATTCCAATAGCTTTCCAACTACCGAAGTCAGGCTAATAGGCCTATAATTTCCTTTTTTCTGCCTCCCTCCTTTCTTAAACTGCGGAACTACAATTGCGACCTTCTAATCCTCGGGAACCATGCTGGAGTCTATTGATTTTTGGAAAATCATTTCCAATGCCTCTACAATCTCCAAGGCCACCTCCTTCGGAACCTGTGGGTGCACCTCATCTGGTCCCTGAAAATTATCTACTTTTAGACCATTTATCTTACTAAGCACTCTCTTGTAATCCTGACTGTATTTATTTCTATTCCCGAAGACCTTTGAATATCAGGTATATTGCTGATATCCTCCACAGTGAAGATTGATGCAAAATATCCATTTAATTCCTCTGTCATCTCTTGGTTACCCTTTATAATTTCTCCAGCTTTGCTTCATTTCCAATCAGCCCTATATCTACCCTTGTCTCTCTTTTACTTTTTTATATATTTGAAGAAACTCTTAGTATCCTTTTGTAGGTTATTTTCCAATTTCCTTTCATAATTCATCTTTTCTTTCCTAATGATGTTCTTTGTCTCCCTCTGTAAGCTTTTAAAATTTTTCCAGTCCTCTGCTTTTCCAGTAATTTTTGCTACCCTTTAGGCCCTCCCTTTTGTTTTAGCATCAACTTCTTTTGTTAGCCATATCTGCGTAATTTTACCATTCATAATTTTCCTTTTCCTTGGAATATATCTATCCTGTGCTTTCTTTATTTCTTGTAGAAATATCAACCAATTCTCTTTTGCTGTCCCCCCATCTAGCTTACTTTTCCAGTCAACTTGGGGCAGTTCCTCTCTCATACCACTATAATTCACCTTGTTCTACTGAAATATTGATACACCTGATATCAATTTTCCCCTTTTAAATTGGAAGCAGAACTCGATCATATAATGATCATTTAATATTTAAGAAAAAGTTGGACAGGCACATGGATGGGAGGGGTATGGAGGGATATGGTTGGGCACTGACACCTGAGGCATCAGATGCTGAGTAAAATGAAAGTCAGCGGCGAAACATTTTTAGGTCAGTTGGACTAACACAATATGTCAACATCATGATGCGATTAAACTTGCTAAATTCAATAAAAGTTAATTTAATGTTTCTCTAACTTTCCTATGTGATACAGCAAATCCGAAATTATCTTTGGAGTTTTCTAGCATAATCCCCAATTTTATTTTCAGCAAGCAAACCCTTTAAAAAAATCTGTTGAAATTTCTTTGGCCAAGGCAGTATGAGTTGTTACCACATTTCTAAACATAGAAACCATGGGACGACAGAAAGACATTCACAGTTGGTTTATTTTCAGCTCTTCTAGGAATGACACGTGACGTTTTCTCACGTGATTGTAAATGAAACTCTGTGCTCTTTTATTGAAATTAACTAGGCACCTGTTGAGAAACGTTCATCTTGAATTTAACCCAGGGGCTTTGTGGCTTCAGTCTCTGAATCTGCACAGATGTAGCGTAGAAACTTTACAGAAGAAGAGCTTCTCGTGTCTGGATTTGCTGCCTCCTGACATGGTGATTAGAATTGCCTTCACAATTTTCAGCCTTTACTGCAAGGACTTCATTTTCTCCTCCTTCAGCAGAATGCTGGAACCATGAAAGTTTTCATAATATTTAGACAGGGTTGCTTGATTTTACCAGACTTCCTTATATGAGGCTGAACATGCTGTTGATCAACCTAGTTAATACAGGCTTTCAAGCCCATATTCTTGGAATTGGACAGCTTCATTCCCAACAGTGAAATTGGTAGTTGCAACATTGCTGTTAACAGTTAACCAAAAGAAAACTACTCAAGATATCATGTGACTCCAACAATAAGTTTTTTGTTGGTTGCCAAAAGTAACTATCACAGGCAAAACCCTCCCCACCATCGAGAACATTCATGTGGAACGCTGCCATCGCAGAACAGCAGCATTCAGCAAGGATCCACACCACCCAGCACACCTTCTGTTCTCGCTGCTGCCATCAGGAAAGAGGTATAGATGCTACAAGACTCGTACCACCAAGTCAGGGACAGCTGCTACCCCTCCACCATCAGACTCCTCAATAAACTCAATCAGAGACTAATTTAAGGACTCTTACTTCTGCACTTCATTGACTTTATTTTCCTCACTGTATTGCACTGTCAGTTTGTTTACATTTTGTTATTTGCTGACATGTGCACATTATGTACAGATTTTTTTGCACTACCAATAAGTAGTAATTCTTCCTTGCCCAGAGGAAAAAGAATCTCAGATTTGTATGTGATATCATGTACCTGTACGGATATGATACTGCTGCTAGATCCCATTTACTTATCCCCATGTCCTACATCCCTCCTTACTCCACCCCCATCTCCACTCCCTAACTCCCTCCTCTCCCCCACCCCCAACCCTCAGACCTCATCTCTCTCCCCCCAACTCTCTGGCTACCCCGTACCCTCTCCTCCCACCTCCACCATCTGACCTCCCCCACACCCCACCTCCCCTCTGGTCTCCCCCACCACCTACCCCCCTGATCTCCACCACACCCCTCCCCTGCCAACACCCCTCCTCCTCTCCCCAACCCTTCTCATTCCCTTCACACCCCAACACCCTCCACTATACTGATTCCTCAACCTAACCCCTGCTTGGTTTTTACCAACCCCTCTGACATTCCCCTCTCTGAGACAGAGTGCTCAGTCCTCAGCAGAAGCCTCTTTTGTCCCCCTCTGCCCCACACCTCAATGAGTTCCATGCACGACTGCCACTGAGACATCAACCATTTCAACTGTACCAATCCCTCTTGTATTCCAATCTCACCTCTTCAGAAAGCTCTGCCTTCCACTCTTTCCACAACAATCCCAGCCACACCATCAAACTCACAAATAAGTGAGGTGGTCTGGCGCAGTGACCACTACTTTGCCAAGGCTCTCAGACACCTCCTCCTATTATCCCCCATCACCACACATCAAGCCATTTTCTTCAAAACCATCTCCATCCTCGTCACCTCCCCTCCACAGCCACAAACCTCATTCTCTCCCACCCCCACACTGTCTGTTTTACCTTCTACCCAAGGTCCACAAACCCAACCATCTGGGGAGACCCATTGTTTCTGCCTGCTCCTGCCCCACCAAACTAGTTTCATCCTACTTTGACTCTATCTTTTCTCCCTGGTTCAATCCCTCTCCACCTACATCCTTGACATCTCAGATGCCCTTCATCTCCTCAATGACTTCACATTCCTTGAATTGGACTGCTTCGTCTTCACACTGGATGTCCAATCCTTTTATACCTCACTTCATTTCTTCCTGGACCAAAAACTCAACCAGTCACCCTCTACCACCACCCTCTTCCATCTGGCTGAACTTGTCCTCACTCTAAATAACTTATCCTTCAACTCATCCCACTTCCTCCACATCAAAGGAGTAGCCATGGATACCAGCATGGGTCCCAGCTACACCTGCCTGTTTGTGGGATTTGTGGATCAATCCATGCTGAAAGGCTAAACAGGCAAAACCCACCAACTCTTCCTCTGGTATATAGACAACTACATCAGACTGCCTCATGCACCCATGATGAGCTTGTCAACTTCATCCACTTTGCGAGCAACTTCCACCCTGATCTCAAACTCACCTGGTCTATCTTTGATAAGACTATCTCCCTCCTGGATCGCTCTGTCTCTATCTCGAGAGACAAGCTGGCCACCAACATATACTACTAACCTTCCAACTCCCACACCTACCTGGACTACACCTCCTCACACCCTGGCAGGATTCCATCCCCTTCTCCCAATTTCTCCGACTTCTCCACATCTGTACCGAAGATAAAGTCTTCCAGTCCAGATATTCTGAAATCTCAGCCTTCTTCCACAAACATGGCTTCCCCTCCACCACCATCAACTCAGCGCTCACCATGTCTCCTCTATCTCCCACTCATCTGCCCTGCCCCCCTCTGCCTCCAGATGCAATAACATAGAATCCCCCTCATCCTCACCTACCACCACACCAGCCATCACATCCAACAAATTATCTGCTGGAGTTTCTGGCACTTACTACAGGATCCCATCACCAGACACATTTTTCCCTCTCCTCCCCTCTCAGCCTTCTGCAGGGACCATTCCCTCTGCAATTCCCTCCCCACCCATCGCACCCCCAACACCTTCCCCTGTTCTAGCAGGAGGTGCAAACTTGCATCCACACTTCCTCCCTCACCATGGTCTGGGGCCCGAAACACATCTTTAAAATGAAGCAATACTTCACTTGTACATCCAGAAGACCTATTTACTACATCCAGTGCACCCTTTGTGGCATTCTCCACATCGGAGAGACCTGTCGCAGACTGGGAGATCACATCTCTCAGCACCTCCACTCCTTTCGCAACCCCAGCAACCTCCCAATGGCCAATCACTTCAATTCCAAGTCACACTGCTGCACTCACATGCTTGTCCATGGCCTTGTGTGGTATCCCACCCTGACCACCCGCAGATTGGATGAACAACACCTTATTTTCCATCTGGGCACCCTCCAGCCAAATGGCATGAACATTAACTTTACTACTTTTCATTAAACCAGCTTGGCTTTTCTTTCCCCTCCCCTTTTACCTCCTCCTCCTTATTGCTGCTGTCCCCTCCCTCCTTTCTTCACCTATCATCTCCTGCATTTGCTCCCCCTACCATCCTCCTCCCCCCCCACATTCTTTTTTCGGATGCTTGCCAGCATTTTCCCATTGGTTGTGTATCTTTACCTTGGCTATGTAAAGGACACTGTTGACCTGCTGAACATCTCCAGCATTATACTTCAATCACAGTATCTATAGAATTTTGTGATTTATCTCATGTATGACAACAAATCAGAAAGCTGAAATATAACAGAATGTTTCATATGTTTTATTCAAGAATTATCTTTTTTTTTGCCTTTTAAGTTTTACATCAGTAAGGGATTTTAATTGTAGGAAAGAGCCGGCAAGCCCAATGACTTAATGTCACCCATTTCTTTGTGTTCTTCTCCCCCTTTCCAGAAATACCTTTGGGTAGAATCACTTAACTCCATTTTTGTCATTGCCTTCAATATCTCCAACTACAGTACTATCTTATTCCATTAGTCTATTAATGTGTGGGTGTGAAAGACCTGCTTGACTTCCTGAGCGTTTAACTTACTTTATTATCATTTGAGCTCCGTCACAGTGAACAATTTAACTGGAACAATGTCTTCCTCACTTTACAAGAGCAGGTTTTTTGGTGTACCCAGTTTATTCTTCAATAAAACTTATTATAAATAACCATAATATATTATTTAGTTATTAAGTACCTTTGTAAGTCTTTTTCCACATTGTTGCACTTTTTATATATCTTAAATTCTGAGTTGTTGTCTTGATCTGATTTCATATTTGTATAAGGAATACTTTCCTTTCTCAAGAGGCAAAGTATATCTACAGATTTCTTTTATAAACATACTAACTCCTACTGTTACTTTGACTACACCTCTTCTTATCCTCTCTTCTGCAATGATTCTATTTCTTTTACTCAGTTCCACCATTTCTGCTGCATCTGCTCCCAGGATGAGCTTTTCCATTCCAGGATATCTGAGATATCCTCCTTGGATTAATGCAGCCCTCATCCACATCTTCCCTTTTTCTCGCACATTTTCCCTGGCCTCTTCCCACCCAGATGCAAGAAGGACAGGTTTCCCCTTATCCTCACCTGCCACCCCACCAGTCTTTGCCTCTAGCATTATTATCCTCCGGAACTTCCGCCACCTACAATTTGATCCCACCACCAGACGCATCTTTCCTATCCCTGCCCCTTCACTCCCTCGCTCTCTCATCCCTTCCCATCAATTGGCTCCCCAGTACCTTCTCCTGTGACCCCAAGAAGTGTTATACTTACCCCTACACATCTTCCCTCGCCACTATTGAGGGGCCAAAACCTTCCTTGCAAGTGAATCAACACTTCAACTCCAGAGCTGTAGAGTTATGTTCTGCATCCGGTGCTCCCAGTGTGGCCTAATCCACATCAGGGAGACTGGACACAGACTGGGAGATTGCTTAATTGAGCACCTTCGCTCTGCCCTCTGCCACAGCAAGGACCTCCCAGTAGCCAACTACTTCAGTTCCACACTTCCTTGCCACACTGACCTGTCTGTCCGTAGACTCATGTGGCCAGGTTGAGGCCACATGTAAATTGGAGGAACAACATCTTATATTCTTTCTCTGCAGTCTCCAATCAGCCGGCATCAACATCAACATCTCCAATTTTTGGTCACCCCCCTCCCCATCATTTTCTTGCATTTTTTTGTCTCTCTGCCTCCCTTCAGCTCCCCAACCTCATCCCTTCCATTCTCCTACCAGCTCTCTGACCACCTACTTATCACTTCTCAACTCCTTTCCCTTCATCATCCTCTCACCTGTATTTACTAATTACCTGCAAGCTTGTGCTGCTCACCTCCCCCCCACCCCCCCCGCAACACCTTCTTATTCAGGCATCTGCGTGATTTTCAGCTCTCCTGGAGAAGGGCCTATTCTTTTCCATGGATGCTGCGCGATCTGCTGAGAGATTCTTGTTTACCTTTCCTTTCTTGATATGTACAATAAGATGTGAATCAACGAGACAGAAATGCAAGACCATTCCATACAATTCATGGTTAATCGCACCATTTTGTTCATTATGAAGTGGTAGATCTGTCAAAGTGTATGAAGTTACCTCGTTAGTACTAACAAAGGAACAGAAATGGAAAATTCACCAGACAATGGTAAATTAAAAATAATAGTTTTTATTAAACTATTAATAACATTACATTTCTTACTTATTTCTAAGCTTAACCATATCTTAAAACCCCACTATGCGCAAATGTGTGTGTGTGTGTGTGTGTGTGTGTGTGTGTGTGTGTGTGTGATTAAATTCAAGCCATTATGGTTTAAGTCAATTTTAAAGTCCAGTTTCAAACATCTCATCTTGAACTTGAGGATCCTTATTAAATCACAGTTCAGAAGAAGAAATTACGAGGCACATTTTTTTGGAATATTTTATTTATAAATTTTAAACACAATAACAGTTAATTCTAGAAATGATTTTGAAAAATTATTCATGTGGTTTATATCATCCCACCTCACCAACCCACCCTCCCACCTCCCATCCCCCGCACCCCTAAAAAATAAAGAAAAGAAAGAAAAACTAGAGAATGCCAAGAAAATAAAACATTTATAGAATAAAATCTATTGGAGGTTACCAAGAAGTGAGGTCTTCAGAGAGCCTATTAAGTAATGAAAACCAAAATTTTGTAAATATGGGTGCCATATTTTCCAAAAACACATGATATTTATCTCGCAGATTATAAGTAATCTTCTCTAATAGGATACAACTGCATGCCATCTTTCCATAGCTATATCTACTTCTGACTTCGATGATATTGCAATACATTTCCTAGAATTATGAAGCATTTTTAAACATTATATCTTCAGATCTCTTTAAACTCACAAGTTTCTTGATGAACCATCTTTCAGAGAGTTATTCTTCAAACAGGAGTTACCATTTTCTGGACACAAATGAGGCCACCTCTCTTTACTGATTTAAAATGTCTCTCTGCCTTCAGTATGTAGTTCTATGACATCAGGTGACGTGACATCACCCCAGTTTTACTTTCATTTTTGCAAGACCACCTGCCTTTCTTCAAAACCACTCCAAATCCATAACAACCTCTGACCTCATCTCTTTCCAAGAGGTTTAAGTAGTTTATGATGCCAGAAAATCTGATGACCAGAAACAAAAACCTGTTTTTGTTTAAACAGATGGCCTCCTTCAGCAGTTCTTCTTGAGTACTTGAATACCTCCATTTTTAATAAAGCAAACACTCCATTGTTCCACTTCTGTTCCATTATGGTTCTGTTTTCCAGATGCTACGACTCCAACTGAACTCTTTCTCTTATTGCAGTGATGTTTCTACAAATGTCCTGTGACCTGTGTATGGCCCTGTATCCATCCCACAATGCCTATAACTTAACTTACTAAGAAATATATATTTTATAACTAAAGATTTTAACTTTAAAGATAAACACATATCCATTACAATATCCCTTCATCCATTTCATATTTTCATGTGTCTATCCAGAAGCCTCTTATTGAATCTACCTCCTCCACTACTCCTGACAGCCCATTCCAGGCACCCACCTCTCTCTGGATAAAATATTCATCTTGCACATTTCCCTTAAACTCCTCCTCCTCCTCAACTTAAACACGTCCTTTAATGTGTCAGGATCCTACCCTGCGGAAAAGATTTTATATATTCACCCTATCAACGACCCTCCTTGACTTTATAAACCTCTATCAGGTCACACCTCAGCTTTCTATACACCAGAGAACACAGCCCAAATTTGTTCAATCTCTCCCCAGAATTCATACCCTCCAAATGAGGCAACATATTATATATAGCACACCAGCAAACAAAAGCATAAATTAAATTAGCAGAATCTACCATGAGAGAAAGAAAACAAAAAGAATATAAAAGGATAAATATTCACGGTTGCAATGGAACAAAAAAACATGCTGTTTCAAAGGTGTGGCCAGATCTTTGGAGAAGCCTTATGATTAGGGTTGCATGGGGAGGTTCAGGACCCCGACACCTGTTGGGGGACAAATTGTTCTTGAACGTAGAAGTGTTGGACATCAGGCTTCTGCACATTCTGCTTGAAGATAGTAGCAAGAAGTGCTCTTGACCACAATGATATGGATCCTCAAAACGTTGGCTGCCATCTTGGAGGGAGGCCAGTGCAAGCAATGGACTTGGCTGCCTCTTGGTCCTAATGCTTATTCCGCAATTTGCAATTTAAAATGTTGATGTAGTCTTGATAAATAAAATCTGGCTGTTTGCCCATTTTGATTGACTGAACCGTGACCTTCCTGCTTCATTGTTTGTTGTGAAGGACCCACTCGTTGTGTGAGGATTCATCTTCTGAGCTTCAGAGAGTGATCTCTGCAGAACCTAAAAGTCAGCATGAATCCCGCAGGAGTTCTTTCACGGGCAGAGGAGCCATGGGCAGGTACTGTTCTTATAGTCCTATCTCCCTATATTATTTGGTATTTCTAGTGCAGTGGAAAGGATTTTCCATGGGTATTTAGGCAAAAGCCTATCTAACATCCAATATTATCTGTGTTCAGCAATAAGTATCACAAGAGTGAGAGATCCTGAAGTGCCATGACAAGGTGGGCGTGGAAAGGAGGTTTCCTCATGAGGGAGAATCTAGAACTAGGAAGTCCGGGTTAAAAGTAAAGGGCCTCATGTTTGAGAAAGGGATGAAGTGAGTTTTGTTTCTCTCAGAGGGTCATAACTCTGAAATCTTCTCCTGAAAGAGCAGTGGAATCAAATTTGTTGAATATGTTGAAGGCAGATGGAGATAGATTCCTTATTCGTAAAAAAAACAAAAATGGAGCATGACAGCTTTTGGTGTGATGTTCTCATGTCCCCTTATGTTCACCACAATGATTATATACTCTGCACTTCTGTTTAAATTTGCAGTACCCGTTGTCCTCAAAGGATAGGCTTACTTGAGTGGAGGGTACATCTGTAATCCTCTAAGTTCTATTTTCAGGTTAACTAATTTCATCGTTGTGTTGAGGAACTGGGCTTCTCAGCATATCCACAATGAAGATCAGAGACCAGACTCATTCTTAGAGCGCTTTCGGGGACCAGAGATAAAGGATGTATCAAGCTGGGGGAGCAACACCCAGTCAGCTGCAGGCAATCCAGAGCACCAAGGCAGGAGCAAGAAGTAAGTTCCATGAGAGCTGGATAAGATGGGCTCCAGAGGTTCTCCAGAACTTGGTGTGAATTTCAAATGCAGACTCAAACCTAAATGAAGCCATTGAAAATCCATCTGTTTCCTATTACTGACCTTAACTGAACAGCAGCTTTAATCAAAATCTCTCTTTAGAGAGAGCCAATTGATGTGATTTAGATTGGTGCCAAGATATTTGCAGTTCAGTTACATGGCTTCACGTTGGCCCCATTATGGAATGCATCTAACCTGAGCTGGACAGAACCTATTTCACATCATGGTGCTCATTGATGGCATCCAAGGAAGTTCCAATGTTTCCCACTTATTTTTCATTGTCTGAACCTTTCATTTCTCTTCTTCCGTTATTTATTACAGCACCTTATCTCTTGCTGCCAGCCCTTATTTAATAAGAAATCAAAATTAAATTCAAAAATCAATGTTGTGAAATCTGGAACGGAAGGTTTTTACAGTTGGGTTAGTTGACTCGAGGCAAAGAAGTACAAATAGGAAATGTGGACTCATTTGCTACTTAATGATTACAAGCAGTAAGACCAAGGTCTAGAAATATTGTTGGTATTCATGGCTAAAGGCCTATTGCATCTGTAAGTCTTACTGGAGATTTGGAAAGCAAATTTTCATTAATATTCATTTCATAACCCTTCTAATTAATTTATAGGCACAGACATATTGTAACCTGGAAGTTATGGAGCCAAGCTATCCTATTAGCAGAGCACACACTAATTTTTACACCACAAACCATTAAAACATAGACAAACTCCTTCCCTTTTCATTTATATATGAACATCAATGGTATTATTTCCTAAAGTGCGTTGCTATTTAAAACAGTGTTGAATTCACAACACACTCGTGCATCTTCTGCGATTTTCAATGTTGTGTCCACTGCTGTCAATAACCGAATGGATCGGTGACGTCTCCAAAGTCCATGGTGTTACCTAGCTTACTCTAGGAAACCCGGGCCAGCTTTGATCTCATCCGTCAGATGACACTTGCGACTAGAAGGCCAGTCGGAATCGGATTTGATCAACAGAAATACCATACCTATGCTGTTGGCGTGCCATTTATAAAGCGGGGACTCAACAACAGCAGGAGATTTTGGTTCTCAAATCTCCAACTGGTGTGGCCCTCTGTAACTCCGAATCCCTGCCACCGAGAGATGGAGGTTGCCAACACCGATGGAATGCCAAAGATGTAATACGGACTCACTCGCATTGTCCAAGTGGGTTGTGGCCCTTTCTCACTCTGAATCCCTGCCACCGAGAAACGGGAGTGATTCTCCCAGAACTCCATTGGGGCTGCCGTGCCTCAATGCCCCCAAGCCCCATTGCACAGGCCAGACAACCGAGGCCATCATGCCTGCACACAAAGCTGGGTGTAATCTGTCAAACCCATTATCGGGCCGCCTCAACCCCTAGGGTTGACCTCTATTACTTGCAGCTACTGGGGTTTATTCGAGGGATCGATTTTGCCACCCGTCATCATTACATGCCAGGCGTTACCAGCGGGACCTCATGGAGGTACATGGCGCAGGACCCGTAAGAGTACCATGGATATCACGGTGGGGCAGCTGGGCAGCACACGCCTCGACATCGCAATAATTAGCCCTCCTAATTAATTTATAGGCACAGACATATTATAACCTGGAAGTTATGGAGCCAAGCTATCCTATTAGCAGAGCACACACTAATTTTTATTCCACAAACCAATAAAACTTAGACAAATTCCTTCCTTTTTCATTTTTAACCACATCACTGATGTGTTTCCTTAAGTGTGTTGCAACTAAGGAGACTACCAGGTAGTCATAAATATGAACCCCACCATTTTACAAAGATAAAACTTAGAAGACTTAAAGTTTGAAGAGAATCAGGGGATAAGATGAAGGGAAGTAAATGATCGGAACAAGACAGCAGGGAAGATGGATGAACTACAGAATGTACATAAAAATCAAAAAGAAACTATGTTTCTGCACAGAAAAAAAATTGTAGGTATCTGCAGGTGGATTTGAAGTCTTTTTGTTAGTTCAAATTATCTTTTCTGAAAATTTCCTATATTCTTCAATTTACATTGAGAATTTAATTCATGGCCATGATTTCAATGGTTTCAAAATTAGGCAGGTTCTTTTCCGCACTGCCTTCCTCCCATTCAACGCTACCAGATCCAGAGGTCTGTATCCTAAATTCAGAACAGGATCAAACGTTGCCAATGTAACCTGCAATTTTCATTGATTGCATTTCAATTGCGTCCTCATATTTTAAATTGCTGCAGTTCCAGGAATCTGGAAAATTTCAATCTCAACAATGGCAACGAGGAAGAAAAGTGAGTAACCTTCTGTTTTACCACATCAGCCCTCATCATTCCCAAGCCCTCTTGCATTCCCAGTAGAGTTGTCAATCAATCCTTATTAGTTCTTTAGT
Organism: Narcine bancroftii; assembly: GCF_036971445.1. Taxonomy (NCBI): domain Eukaryota; kingdom Metazoa; phylum Chordata; class Chondrichthyes; order Torpediniformes; family Narcinidae; genus Narcine; species Narcine bancroftii. The sequence continues at coordinate 194,330,055 of NC_091475.1, forward strand.
CGTGTGGCTTAATCCTTGACCCTGAAGAAAAAATGCATAAATAAATCTCCAAATTAGTGTTTTTTGGAACAGGATGAATTTTTCATCAGAAGTTCTATTTACTAGAAATGAATGAAAAACATTTAGGTCGCATTTTGGTTCTCCAATGAAAATTAGATTTGGATCAGGTGTACATTTATTGAGGTTCCGACAATATGTGCTGGGGCCAAATTCTGTGTACCTTCTGAAAGTCTGACTTTGCTCAGGCATGAATAGGCTGCCTTATGCTTATTGGAAACTGAGATCATCTCCAAGATAAATAAAGAGGGGGAAAAATAACAAGGGACTGAAAGAAAGCGACTGAAGAAACAGACTGGCACGTGCCTTCCGCTGAAAGGCTTTGAGCGCCCCCTGCTGATATGCCCATGAGGTCCTGCAGCAGAATGTGAACAAAAACTGAGAAATCGCCCTGCCTTGTTTGGTCTCATTAGGTGCTTTCAAACTGCCTTATAGGGTCAACCAGGCAAATTGCCCGGTTAGCACCCCACTCACAAGGCAGCTTGAAATGGTCGGACCTGGTCAGCATTGTCCAAAGTCAACTGGGTCCCTGCCCTACCTCAGAGGTAGTCAGGAAACCCAATTAATCTTACCCAGGACTCTTCGACCAGCGGCTTGAACAGCAAAATGGCCAACCCGGTTACTCCTTGCGCAGTGGCGTCACAGGGAAACCTTGGCTGAAGTGTCTGCGATGATCAAGGGGGAGAGGGGGGAGGGGAGCGGAGAGGGGTTGTGGGCGTGGGGGAGAGAGAGGGGTCAGCTGCTGTGGGTTGGGGGAGCGCTATTCACGGTGGGAGGGAGACTGACAGCTGGTGGGGGGACAGGGGAGACTAGTTTGCGTGTCGCGTCACTTACCGCGTCATCACGGGGGCAGGATTTTCCCTTAAATCGCAGGGTTGGTAATTAACTGGGGTGATCCCTCTTCAGTTTAAAAGGTGCTGGAGGCACCTTTTCCCCACTAATCACACCTGGGTCCCAGGAAGGCTACCCAGGTGCTGTGGCTTAAAAACACCTATTGTTAATGTCAGTAATGGGTGAGGGAGATTGCGTAGTGAAGACAGCAGGGTCACAGTCTAGAGCAGCCATTCTCAACCTTTTGGGTGGCCCAGTTGGTGTAGTGGTTAGCCTTTACAGTGACAGCGATTGGGACCATGGTTCATATCCCGTGCTGCCCATAAGGAGTTTGTATATTCTCCTCGTGTCTGCGTAGGTTTTCCCCAGGTGCTCCAGTTTCCTCCTACTGTTCGAAACGTACCAGATGTGTAAGTTAATTGGGTGTAAATTGAGCAGCAAGGACTTGTGGGCCAAAATGGCTTGTTATGGAGCTGCTTAGAATGTAAAACAATTAATTTAAATTAAAAAAAAATTCAGCTATGGCCCCTCAAAGTTTATGAGCCCCTTTCATGTGAAGTCTTCCAAGGTTTGGTTTCTTCCATACGTCTCTTAAGCCGACTACATAAAAACATATTTATGCTATGTGAGGTGAAAAGAAAGCAAGGATTTAACTTAAATGTGCTGCTCCCCCCACCCTGAGGAGCAGTAGGGCCCCCGTTGAGAATGGCTTGTCTAGAAAAATAACTGAATGAAATACAATAATTTCATCAGATTAACAGCTTGTGATGTTATGGATGTAAAAATTGCTGAAGAATAATTTCCCAAGACTTAATGGGTAAATGATAAAGTGCATAGAAATATGCAGCTTGATGGAGTTAACCATTCGCTAAAATGTCATATCCATGTGGACAAAACTTTAGCAATACCAGAAGGAAAGGAAAATTGGACGGATAGAATAGGTGCACCACTGGGGAGAAATTGTGCCCAGGATTAAAAATGGGCATATTTTCTGAATCTTGTGCCCTGTACCCAAGGGGCGCCTGAAGGATATCCAGATCACGTTGAAGTTGGGCGACATATCAGGTGTTCCTGATTGTCACCTCAAACGGTTGAAGCCCCTGATAGACATTTGAGGTCGTAGGCAGGGATTTTAAGTGATCAGGGATCACTTGCGCAACCATACTCCCTTTGACTCTACAATCTATTGTTGTTGGAATTGCGCCCATCCCGTCTTTACGTGGCTCTCAGGAGGGATAATCAGCCTCAATCTTCATGGTAGAATAAGTGATTGGTACTAACAGCTGTATCCAAATCATATAGATCAGAGTAAAACACAAAAATCTGCAGATGTCGTGATTGAAGTGAAAACGAAATGCTGGAGAAACTCTGCAGGCCATGTAGTGCACTTTGTTTGGTAAAGATAAAGATACATAACCAAAGTTTCAAAGCTTGAGCCCTTCATCAAAATGTAGGCAGGTGGATGAATAAAATGGTGGGGGAGGGAGGGGAGCAGGGGGAGAAGCAAAGACCCACTGGCAAGAGGTAATAGATGGATAAGGGAGGGAGGGTACAGTGACGAACATGGGGGAGGAGGGATGATTCTGCAAATGGAAAAAGAAAGGGATGGAGAGCTGGAGGAAAAGGAGAAAGAGGGATAGGGAAGAGATGGAGAACGGGGAGTGGTCGAGCAGAAACTGGAGAAATCTGTGTTAACGCCATCCAGATGGAGAGGGCCGAGCCGGAATTTTAGGTGTGACTCCTCCACTTTATGGGTGGCCTTGGTTTGGCAGCTCATGAGGCCAAGGACAGACATGTCGGTGCACGAGTTTCAACCTTCCTGCTGGACCACAGCCATCAACTTCAGGCTCAGAACTGGAATTCTTCCCCTTGGAGGCCACTCTGGTTGCATGGCACATTACAATTTGATCGCAAAGTAAACTCACGAGAACCTTGCTATGATTTATTGCTGCTCTTTTAAGCAGGTTACAGCAGTTTACAGCCAATCAGGATTTATTGCTCATATAGTAAATCAATCAAAGGGAAGGAAAGGACATCAAGTCCCCTAAATCTGCTGAGAGTTCATTTCGGACTGCTGGTACACTTATTCTGCATAAGTAGGAAAGTTTGGCATTAAATCTTAAGAAATAGTGTTAATTGATTGAGTTGTGCGATGAGTTGCTTTTCTTTCCTCTTTGCGGAAAATATAGTTTAACCCAGAGATGCTAAGTTCAGTTAAATCAAACAATTGGACCTAATCCAGTCCAGTCCTTATTTCAATTTTAGAATTATAGATGTTCACCTCGAAATTGGACCTACCTGTGGATTTTGTGGGCACCATTTGTGCACAATTTCATCGTTATCTAGTGAGTGGGCTGTTGGGAATTTGACGTGGGCGATCTCACAGCATTTGAAAAGTGAGCACCTGAACGTTCAAGTATAGTGGACTATACACCAAGTGCTGATGAATGGGTTTAGTGTCGATGGGTACTTGATGGTCAGTATAAATGTTGTGGGCTGAAGAGCCCATTGCCGTTGCAATGATACACCCTTGCACAACAGGTCTTTGTTGGACACATATTGAGTGATATTGTCTTGTATGGAGCAGACACTTTCTCAAAGGAATTAACTGTTAAAGGTGCAAGCTATGACCCACGTCACAGTAGTGTAAGTTGCAAAGCTTGTAGCTGTCCTTTATGGACAAATCAATCTTTTAATCATAGGGTTGTCCAATACAGAAATGGCCCACAATTTGCCATAATTTGTGCCCGCTAACCTATTTGCTTAAATTATGATTGTATCCTTCTCTGTCTTGCTTACTTTAATGTTTGATCAACTGCCACTTAAACCTAGTAATTATATCTGATTCTGCCATCTCCTGTGGCAACATGATCCAGGTTTCAACAACTCTTTGTGTAAAAATAATGTACCTCTCAGACTCACACGATTGGCCAGACTAATCTTCCTTAGGTCAATAGACAATAGACAATAGACAATAGGAGCTGGAGTAGGCCCTTTGGCCCGTCGAGCCAGCACCGCCATTTTACAGATCATGGCTGATCACTACTATCAGTACCCCTTTCCAGCCTTATCCCCATAACCCTTAACGCCGTTACCCACAAGAGTCTTATCTAACTCTCTTTTGAACATAGTCAGCGAATCCACCTCTACCACCCTCTGTGGCAGAGCATTCCACAGATTCACACTTCTCTGGGTAAAAAAATGCTTTCTCATCTCCGTCCTAAAGGGCCTACCCTGTATTCTTAAACTATGCCCTCTAGTCCTCGTCTCCCCCATCATTGGGAACAAGTAATCCGACTTCACCCTGTCCATCCGCCTGATAATTTTGTATACCTCAATCATGTCCCCCCTCATCCTTCTAAACTCCATCGGATACAAGTCCAGTTTTTCTAGCCTTTCAGCATATGTCAACCCCGCCATCCCTGGAACTAACCTTGTAAATCTGCGCTGCACACCCTCTATAGCTAGTATGTCCTTCCTCAAAATTGGAGACCAAAACTGGATGCAATACTCCAGGTGGGGTCTCACCCGGGCCCTGTACAACTGCAGAAGGGCGTCTCTGTTCCTATACTCCAATCCCCTCTTTATGAAAGCCAACATGCCATTTGCCTTCCTCACAGCTTTCTGAACCTGCATGTTAGCCTACAGTGACCGGTGAACAAGTACACCCAGATCCATTTGCACCTCCCCACTCCCTAGCTTGTCTCCATTTAAATAATACTCAGCTTTCCTATTATTGCCCCCAAAATGGATAACCTCACATTTGCTTACATTGAACGTCATCTTCCATTCAGCAGCCCACTCCCCCAACCTGTCCAAGTCCCTCTGCATTTTCCTGACATCCTCCTCACACCCCACACCGCCACCCAGTTTAGTGTCATCTGCAAATTTGCTCATGTTATTAATAATCCCCTCATCCAAATCATTTACATAAATTACATTTGACTTCAAACAGAGATCGCAGCATATTTGTTCACGCCGCATCTCAAAATCTGTGCTCATTGATCCTTTAAATCTCTTCTGGGCATAGGGATAAATTGGGGTATTCCATCATGAGGGGTTCTATAGTCACAGGTTGTGCAGTGCAGACTATTTCTCAACCACCTATCTCACTTCCCACATTGACCTGCCGCACTTCCCACACTATCTATCGCTCTTCCCCACCACCCACCACCCTTCCCCCACCGCCCACCTCCCTTCCCCCACCACCTAACTCCCTACCTCTTTCATGCTGCTGTCCTCTGTTTGCTCCACAGAAGAGTCTTCTGGAGTTGACTCATCTCCCCAGAGATTGTCCAGGAACTGTGCAAAGTCTTGTATAATTTTATTTTGAATCCAGTGATACAGCATAATAACCGGCCCCTTCTGGTTCCCAAGCCCGAGCTGCCCAAATGCGTCAACATGGTCAATCAACTGCCTAACCAGTATGTCTTTGGAACATGGGAGGAAACCCACAGAGACATTGGGAGAACATACAAGCTTCTTACAAAATGCAGCCGATTTAAATCCAGGTTGTTGGTGATGCACTGACTGCTACACTAACCATGCCGCCCAATGCTAACCACGTCACCCCTTTCTTAAGATTCAGGGTGGAATCTACCTTAACAATGTTTCTGGATTATTTGAGGTATTCAAGTTGGGAATTAGCACTACACACAGCATTGGTTTTTCACACCAACAATGCAAAAGCTCTGCCGAAGCGAATTTGCAGATGACGCCACAGTCGTCGGCCTCAGCAACAATGATGAGTCGCACTACAGAGAAGAGGAGAAAAATCTCATGAAATGGTGTGAACGTAACAACCTGAGTCTCAATGTGGACAAGACGAAGGAGATGATCATGGACTTCAGGAGGACCAGGGACGACCACCCCTCCACTACATGTTTATAGCTCGGTGGGGGAGAGAGTGGAGAACAAAAAGTGGCCTATCGTGGACGCACAACATCTCCTCACTCATCAGGAAGGAGCAACAGCAATTGCATTTCCTTAGACAGGCAAGGCTACTGGCCACCATTATGTCAACTTTCTACTGGAGCTCTCTCAAGAGTGTCCTAGCCAGCTGCCTCACAAAGTGGTACAGTGGCTGTAGAACATCAGATTGGAAATCGATCCACAGGACCGTAAGATTGGCAGAGAGGATCAATGGAATCTCCCTCCTCCCCCACCACTCCCGTTTCAACGTAACTTATCGAGATCATAGTTTAAAGAAGGCTAGCAAAATCTGCGAGGACCCCTACCACTCCGCACACAGCATCTTGCAGCTACTCATGTTGGGGAAGAGATACAGAATTATTAGAGCCAGAAACCACCAGGTAAAGGAGCAGCTTCTTCTCACAGCTAGTTAGACTGATGAAACCTGTTGAACTACTAAAACAACTCCCCGTGACTCTGCGATTTATTAATAATATTTATTTTAATATATGTATAAAGGTTCTCTGTATATGTAATGTTTGTCTGTATATGAGTTGTGCCTGTATGTGTGTTTGCACTGCTCTGTACTGTGGACGCTGCTTCATGGGACTGAACTGATTGAATTGGATGATAAATAAATAAACTTGAGTTTCTTCATCGGTTTTATTCTGGTACTGGTGCTTTTCTATATAATGATGATTAGGTTTGATGTTCGTTCCACACAGTGTTGTTTTATTCCTATATCACTGGATTCTTTTTCCATCTTGCACTCAAATAACAACTAATTTTATTATTTTTTTCATTCTTGGGAACCATTAAGGCAAGTATTTAACTCTCTGTTTCATGTATCAAGGGGCTAACCACTCAGACAGGTTGATGCTTTGGGCTGTAGCAGGGTTATTGCTTAAAGGTGATGTTAGTAGAAGGGTTTGAGGAATTAGACTGAGAATCAATGGGAGAACTTTCAAGATGTTTTTTGTGGTAATGTATTAAAACAGAAAATGCGATATTACATAAAATTTTCTTTAGTTTACTGCAAGGCATACAAAGACTCACTATCAGCAGAAATTGCCCAGCGGCCTTTACAGTCAGCGAAAGAAAAAACAAAAAAGATCCCCCCTCACCCCCCCACAACCCCGAATCTCTGTCTGTGGCTTCGCCTTCAGTGCTCCCGCTGCCTCTGCAGCCCAGACAACCTGCTGTCCAAACGATCAGCAACAAGAGCTCCAGATGCACACCTCTGACACCATCAGGAAGCTTCCAGCACCCTCTCGCATACCACTTCTAGACAATAGGAGTAGGACGTGCGGCCCTTCGAGCCAGCACCGCCATTCCCTGTGATCATGGCTGATCATCCACAATCAATACCCCGTTCCTGCCTTCTCCCCATATCCCTCGACTCCATTATCTTTAAGAGCTCTATCTAACTCTTTCTTGAAAGCATCCAGAGAATTGGTCTCCACTGTATTCTGAGGCAAGGCATTCCACAGATCCACAACTCTCTGGGTGAAAAAAAGCTTTTCCTCAACTCCATTCTAAATAGCCTACCCTTTATTCTTAAACTGTGTTCTGGACTTCCCAAAAGTTGGGAACATGTTTCCTGTCTCTAGCGTGTTCAATCCCTTAATAATCTAATATGTTTCAATCAGATCCCCTCTCATCCTTCTAAATTCCTGTGCATACAAGCCCAGCTGCTCCAATCTTTCAACAAATGACAGTCCCGCCATCCCAGGAATTCACCTCGTGAACCTACGTTGCATTCCTTCAATAGCAAGAATGTCCCTTCTCAAACTTGGAGACCAAAACTTCACACAATACTCCAGGTGTGGTCTCAACATGGCCCTGTACAACTGCTTTGCTCCTATACTTAACTCCCCCTTGTTATGAAGGCTATTAGCTATGCTATTAGCTTCCTTCCACTGCCTGCATGCTTACTTTCAGAGATTGATGGACAAGGACACCTAGATCTTGTTGTTCTTCCCCTTTTCCTAACTTGACACCATTCAGATAGTAATCTGCCTTCTTGTTCTTGCCACTAAAGTGGATAACCTCACATTTATCCACATTAAACTGCATCTGCCATACATCTGCCCACTCACCCAACCTGTCCAAGTCATTCTGCATTCTCATAACATCCTCCTCACATTTTTCACTGCCACCCAGCTTTGCATCATCTTGAAATTTGGTAACGTTACTTTTAATCCCTTCATCTAAATGATTATGTATATTTTAAATAGCTGCAATCACAACAGCGAGCCTTGCAATTCCCCTCTAGTCACTGCCTGCCATTCTGAAAGGAACCCGTAATCCCTATTCTTTGTTTCCTGTTTGCCAACGAACTCAACTAACTTTCTATCCATGTCAGTATCCTACCCCCAATACCATGTCCTCTCATTTTGCCCTCTAATCTCCTATGTGGAATCTTATCAAAGGCTTTCTGAAAGTCCAGGTACACTACATCTACTGGCTCTCCCCTGTCCATTTTCACTTAGCAAGTCCAGTTACATTCTCAAAAAATTCCAGAAGATTAGTCAAACATGGTTGTTCCTTTGTAAATTCATGCTGACTTGGACTGACTCTGTTCTGATACCTGATACCTGGTACCCCTTCGGCCAGTCTCGAGCCAATCTCCAGCAATCCACAGCCAGCCTGGTGTGAGTTTCTTCACCACAATTGCCAGTAGCCCGCAGCTATGTGGGCTCCTTGCCTCGAGTCATCAACAGCCCATCTCTTCTGCTTTCAAATGGGGAGTGTTCTCCTTGTTTTTTGGTGTCCTCCACTTCCCTGAAGTCTGCAAAACCTCGTGACCGCTGTCAGTCATAGGTGCTGCCATCTCGAGCCAGACATCACGGTCTTGGGATTTTAAAATAAACCACAATTGACTCCTTCAGCAGGCCTTTTAAAGCCTCCACGAAACCATTGGTAGACAGACTGGGTGGTTGGACCTCGTGGGGACCTTCACTCCTTGCTCTCCTTGGGTATGCACCAGTCACTTTTGTTTTGCAATATAGCATAATCTACAACTTTGGGGGGGAGTTGCATGTATTGTAATGTATGTCAAAATAAGCAGTATAGACCAATGAAGAAAAATGATTTAATTTTAAGCTTGGACATGTAGTGTTATGATTCTACAAGACAAATTTCTGGAATTTCTATCTCAAAGAGGACAAAATTCCTTTGGTGCTGTGCTGATCTTGTCTCCTTTACCTTCCGCACAGAAGAGAACAACTGGCAAATGCACTGAGATCAGATGAGGAGGAGAAAGGATAGGGTTACTCTATCTATCACATGTTCCTTTTACACAGAGCTTGAAAGCTGGGTTTTATCCGCCTTTTGAATGCAGTGTGAAAAAATTGCAAAATGGATTTGGGGTGGATTTGCCCATTTTCAATCCACCTACATAGGTATCCTCAGTGATGGAGGGTATTTAACTCACGGAGCCAGCTATTTTTGGTTCTATGTAAATACACAAGCTGGTTTCCTAAGATGGGTCATGTCTACGGGAATACCAAGGCTTTACAGTATAAAAGGGGCTTCACTGTCGCTTCATAATATCTAAACATCTGTTTGATTCATCCAAAGTTTTTACCTACCTGGAAGACCAATGTAGCCATATATCCATGTATCTATTATACCCATCATTTTTGGAAAATATGCAATTTCATATTAGCTGTGTGTGGTAAAACCAGTTGGATTTAACTTTCTGTCTAACTGCTAAATTTAATTTCCTGCACTCAAATAACAACTAATCGAGTATTGCATTCAGTTCTGGGCACACCAAAATGGAGAGTTAGGGATGGGTGGGGGGAGGAGGGGGTGGAGAAGAGGTTCAGTGCACCTTCAACAATGCAATTAGAAGAACAGGTTAGAAACAAACACTTTGCTTTTCATGAGATTGTGGCAATCTAATTGTGGTGTTTCAGGTACAAAGTAAAAATTAAAAAAGCATTGTCTCTGATCGAATAGTTCAAAATTTTAAAAAAATTGTAACCTTAAAAGTTGTGCCAGGCCACCTCCGAGAAATATCAGAAAGCATTTCTTCATGTGAAAGATAGAGGGAATAGGGAACCTCCCTCCCTCAAAATTGATGCAAGGTCCTTTGGAAATGTCAAAACCTTGTTAGAGACAAAATATAGGTAAGCCACTCCTAACTTACTTACTGAATGAAGGAGCTGATCAGCCTACTCCAGTTCCCACCTGTCATCGATAGGCATTGAATTTCAGTGTATTTTTAATGGATGGTATAATTTTCTCCTTCACACTGCTAGTCTTTATTAGCAAGTGGTGTGAAATACAGAAAACAGCCTTGAGTTCTCATATTTAATCTTACTGTAATAGCTTTTTCCATCTGGCTTTTTATCAAACTGCTGCCAAAGTATGATTGTATTTCATGAAGTTTGTGATGTATCATATGAAGGTTATTTTAGGAGAAAATATTGCTCCAGCTAACCTGCTTAGTATTCCTTGTACTGTCCTTGTGAAGGATTTTAGATTACAGGTCATTACTAGATTCTCACAGCATGGAAACAGGGCCTTCAGCCCAATTTGCCCACGCCAATCGAAATTCCCACTGGCACTAGTCCCACCTGACTGTGTTTGCCCCATATCCCTCTAAAATCATCTTATCCATTTATCTGTCTAGATTTTTTCTTAAACATTGAAGTGGTACTAGCCTCAACCCATTCCATCCACCTACCATCCTCTGTGTATTAAAAAAAAGTTATCCCTCAGGTTCCTATCACATCTCTCTTCCCCTCACTTTAAGCGTATGTCCTGGTTAATGATTCTCCTACATTAGGCAAAAGACTCCCAATTTATTCCTCTCATGAATTTCTACACCTCCATGAGATCATCCCTCATCCTCCCGTGCACTAAGGAATAAAACCCTAGACTGCTCAACCTCTCCCTACAGCTCAAGCCCCCCCCAAATCCTGGCAACATCCTCGTAAATCTTCACTGTACCCGCTGCAGCTTGACAACATCTTTCTTGTTCGCACAGTGACCAAAACTAAACACAATGTTCCAAATGTGGCCTCACCAATGACTTATAAAACTGTAACATGACCTCCCAACTTCTATACTCAATGCTCTAACTGATGAAGGCCAATGTGCCGAAAGCCATTTTGACCACCCTATCTACCTGTAGCACCACTTTCAAACTACTATGTACCTGTACTTCCAAATCCCTCTGCTCTACAACATTCCCCAGATCCCTCCTATCACTATAATGGTCAGACTTCCAAAATGTGACACCTCATATTTCCCTGCAAAAAATTTTATCAATCATTCATAAGAACATAAGAAATAGGAGCAGGAGTAGGCCATTCGGCCCATTGAGCCTGCTCTGCCATTCAATAAGATCATGGCAGATCTGGTGATAGGCTTATCTCCAGCTACTTGCCTTTTCCTTATGATGCTAAAATCTATCCAGTCTTATCTTAAATAGGTTAACTGAGGTAGTCTCCACTGCTTCAATGAGCAGCGAATTTCATAGATTCCTCTGTTCACCTGCCCAACTGATAAAGCCTTGGTGCAATTTTTAACAATAATCTTCACTATCGACAATACCAGGTACTTTCATGTCATCTGCAAACTTGCTAATCAAGTCATATATGTTTTTGTCTAAATCATTGATACAGATGTCAAACAGCAATGGGCCCAGCACTGAACCCTGTGGCATATTACTCCAGACTGAAAAACAATCTTCCACAATCACCACCTGCTTTCTAACATGAAGCTAATTTTCTATCCATTCTGCAATCTCACCTTGGATCCTTTGTGACCTACTGTGTGGAATCTTTTTTTAAAAAAAACTTTATTTATTCGTTCAAAAAACAAATAATATATGACATATGTAGCAATTAAACATAAACATGAACGTTTTTTTAATAGAAAAAAAAGAAAAGAACCCCCCCTTCAGCCAACTCTCCTAAGGAGAGCCATAAAAAAAGAAAAAAGAAAGAATATTAAAGAAAAAGTTAAATATACATATTAAAATCTAGTCAATATAAATTGAAATGTAAATATTCTGAGTATAACAGCCACTTATTAATAAAAATATTATAATTATCATGCGAAACATATGTAATTTTTTTCCATTATTAAACAATATTTCATCTCATTATGCCATCTATTAATATCAATCATATTTGTATCTTTCCACGTACTAGCAATACATTTTTTCGCTACGGATAAAGCTAAATATACAAAAGCAAGCTGGAACTTATCTAATCCCAAACCTTTCAGAGGTTGCAAACTACCCAATAAAAATACTGTTGGATCTAAAACTATTTTAATCTTATACAGGCATTTTAAAAACGATTGAATTTTCTTCCAAAAAGATTGTATATATATACATGACCAAACAGCATGAAAAAAAGATCCAACCATATCACCACATCTAAAACACAAATCTGATTCATTAAAACCATATTTTTTTAATTTTTCAGGTGTCAAATATAATTGATATAAAAAATTGTAATTAATCATTGCATAATGTGCATTTATCAATCTAGTTACACAATCATAACAGATATCTAACCAATCATCTTCAGAAAAAATAAAACCAATGTCCGCTTCCCATTTAATTTTAGATCTATCCCAACCCTTTTTATCCATACCATCCTGTAATATTTGATACATAGATGAAATATAACCCTTCTCTGGTACTTTCATAAGGGAAATCTCAAATTTAGTCATTTTAGGTAAAATAATATCTCTACCAAACATACATTTTACCAAAAATCAAATTTGATAATAAAGAAATAGAGTTCTTATCAATACAAAATCTTCCCTCAGCTGATTAAAAGGTAAAAACTTACCCTCTTTAAAACAGTCTCCCAAATTTTTCACACTTTTAAATCTCCAATGCAATAAACTTTGATTATGTATTGAAAAAGAAATAAGTTGATTATATTACAATGGAGTCAAAGCCAATAATTTACCCCTAGAGCCTGCCATTTTTCTTTATCCATAATTTCATTAAATGTTTTAGTATAGGCACATTATATTGTTGTAACAAATTTATATTCCATCTAAACAAAAATTGATGTATTTCAAATTCAGAAATACTTGCCATCTCAATTTTAGCCCAACTAGGAGGCTGTACCAAATCCATCAATGAACTAATAAATTTAAGTTGGGCTGCTTCATAATAATTTTGAAAATGTGGTAAACATAGTCCCCCTAATTCATATTTCCAAGTTAATTTATTCAGAGCTACTCTCGAAAATTTACCCCTCCGTAAAAACTCCCTAACCATTTTATTCAAATCTTGAAAAAAAGTTTTATCAAGTAAATATGGAATAGATTGAAACAAATATTATATACGCAGAAAGATATTAATCTTAATTGTATTTATCCTACCCATTAAATTAATAGGTAAATCTTTCCATTTAATCAAATCAGTTTTAATTTTTTTCATTAACGGAGCATAATTTAATTTATATAAAGATTGATAATTAACATTCAAAATTATACCCAGATATTTAATTCGATCAGTCCACTTCAAATTAATAATATTCTTATAAATTGAATAATCTCCTTCACTTACCGGTAATATTTCACTTTTTTCCCAATTAACTTTATATCCAGAAAGACATCCATATTGTATTAAACATTCCTTTTAATGTAAAAGTGACTGAGCTGGGTTTATTAAATACACCAATACGTCATCAGCAAATAAATTAATTTTATATTCCTCATCTAAAACTGTCATACCTTGTATCTGTGTATTTTGTCTTATCAACTGTGCTAAAGGTTCAATCACTAACGCAAACAAAGCTGGTGATAAAGGACAAACTTGATGAGTTGATCGAGTTAACTTAAAAGATTCCGAAATCAAACCATTCATCAATACTCTAGCTACCGGTTTACTTATAGAGCCCTAATCCAACCAATAAAAGAAGGACCAAACTTAAATTTCTCCAAAACTTTAAACAAAAAAATTCCATTCCACTTTATCAAATGCTTTTTCTGCATCTAAGGATATCACCATCAGTTGATCTAAAGATTGTTGAAATCTATTAATCAAACTAATCAATATTTAAATGTTATCTCTACAACTCTTAAGAGCAAAATGTTATCTGAAGCATATCTATTCTTTATAAAACATGTTTGATCAATATGAATCAACTTGGGTAAAAATTTAGCCAATCTATTCGCTAATATTTTAGCTATTATTTCATAATCTACATTTAACAACGAAATTGGTCTATATGAAGATATTTTCAAAGGATCTCTATCTTTTTTAGGAATTACTGTAACTAAAGCACTAGAACAAGACTCAGGTAATTCATAATTATCTCCAACTTGAAGTAATACATCCCCAAACACTGTAGAGAAATCATCATAAAAAATTTTATAAAATTCAACCGAAAATCCATCATCACCAGGCGATTTACCATTCGGCATTTCCAGCATAGCCATTTTAATTTCCGAATCAGTAAATGGTTCTTCTAACTCCTGTATATCTGCATCCTCTAATATCGGTAAATTCAACTGTGATAAAAAAAAGATCAATTGATCCAGTTTCTTGTTTTCCTTCAGATGTATATAACTTTTTTATAAAATGAATAAAATTCATCATTAATCTCACAAGGTTTATAAGTAATAAGAGAATTCTGTCTCACAGCATTAATAGTCCTCGATATCTGTTCTTTCTTTAATTGTCACGCCAATACCTTATGTGCTTTCTCTCCCCATTCGTAATACCGTTGTTTAGTCCTATTAATCACACATTCAAATTGATAAGATTGCAAAGTATTATATTCCAATTTCAACCTAGATAATTCTAATTTCTAATCTTCTTTCGCATGTTTCTGTAATTGCTTTTCTAACTCATCGATCTGTTTCTCTAATTCAAGACTCTGATTTAATCGATTCTTTTTTATTTTAGAAATATAACTAATTATTTGTCCTCTCAAATAGGCTTTCATAGCATCTCATAATACAAACTTACTTTGAACAGAATTAGAATTTTCTTTCAAAAAAAATTAATTTGTTTTTTCAAAAAAATCATTAAATTCCTTATTTTTTAACAACATTGTATTAAATCTCCAACAATAAGCCATTTGAATTTTCTCAAAAGTTTCATATGTAAAATAAAACAGAGAGTGATCTGAAATCACCCTACTTTTATATTCCACTTGTTGTTTTTTTCCCTTGTAAACGTGCTGATACTAAAAAGAAGTAAATCCTTGAAAACGATTCATGTCTAGATGAATAAAAGGAAAAATCTTTCTCTGTCGGATTAAGATGTCTCCAAATATCTACTAAATTAAGATCTTTCATCAAAGCTTGGACCCGAATTGCCATCTTGGATTTCTTAACTTTCTTCGGAGATTTATCTAATAAAGGTTCCAAACACAATTAAAATCTCCACCAACTAAAATATTATCATTAGCCTGACCCAAACATAAAAATGCATCCTGTGCTGAAATCTATATGGACAATATCCTAGACCAACCTTCTTGGTCATATCTTCAAAAACAGTTACATTTGTGAGACATGATCTCCCAGTTACAAAACTGACTATTCCTAATCAGCCCTTGTCCATCCAAGTGCATGTATTTCTTTCTCAGTATACTCTCACTTAACTTACCAACCACAGATGTTAGGTTCACTGGCCTGTGGGTCCCAGGCTTTTCCCTGCAGCCTTTCCTGAACAGGCAAAACATTTGCCACCCTCCAACTTTCTGCCACCTCACCCGGACTTAATGATGTCTCATTAATCTCAGCTAAAATGTCTAGTGTCGTAGATAGTGAAGACAGTTGCCAAAAATTGCAGCAGCATCTTGATCGGTCGGGCAAAGGAACGGTTGATAAAGTTTAATACCGAGAAATCGGACCAATGCAACGATCTGGGGAGTTGGTGTAAATGACATTTCTAATGGTGCGCATACCTCTGTTCACAAACCTGCTGCTACTTCCCCTGTTCCGGGCTAAAATATAGAACACGATCTAGGCAATTTCAATGAATTATCTGTGAAATGTCGATGCCATTTTGTGAGTGCCAAGGGAATTTCATCCTTTCTGACATTATTGTATTTTGCAATGTAACAGCTTTTGCTCCTTGGCACAGTTCAATGTAAACCACAGCAACAACAAGGTTGAAAGGTAAGCAGCCAAGCTTGATTCATTCTCCTCCCTTTCAGAGCTCTGTATTAATATGCAGTAGCCTGTAGTAGTGTAGTCGACCCTGACAAAAGCAGACTTAGTATGCCAAGATCTTGTGTGTCTGAGTAGTATTCAAGTGGAGGAGCAATGAATCAAAATAATCCTGTGAAATGATACATTTGGGTTCCAAATGTACATTGAAAAAGCTAGAGAGTGACCTCTAGGATTTGCATTGCTGGGCAGAAAGAGAATAGATGGTTTGATAATAATGGATGCTTATAAGCCCGTTCATATTGATGTGTGAATTAAATAAATTGTTATCCTATTAATTGTGCTTAATGTAGATACTTTGAGCATCAAACAAAATGGTTTTCACTGCAATGTATGATCTTATTTATTACCTCATTCTGTGTGAAATCTAAGACAGGGATCAATTTTACAGTGACAGGGATCAATTTTAAAGATAACTGAGCCGACGTTAGTTAAAACTCCATTGATCCATAAGTTAATTGACAATGTAGAAAATAAAGAATAGAGATGAGGTCCTGAAATTCATGTCAAAACATACAGACTTATTATCTAGTGACTGGTGTCTTTTTAAGTAATTTTAACAGGCAGTATTGAAGGTAAAAAAAAAAATCTTTAAATATACACGAGCATGAGAGCAATCGATTGGGTGAATGCAGAGTCTTTTGTCTCTGACTTCAGTAGGGGAATCAGGAATCAGAGGTTGCAGGTTTACATTTTAAATTTACATTTAGACATGGTCACAGCCCATGAACCCAAATATCACCCAAAAATCTCAATTAACCTACAATCCCTGTGCATTTTGAAGGGTGGGAGAAGAGGGGAGCACCTGGACGAAACACACACAGACATGGGGATAAAGAATAAATTCCATACAGATGGCGTGGGATTTGAACCCCAGTCGCTGGTGCTGTAATCGTGTTGTGTTAACTATTACACTAACTGGGGAGGGAAGAGAAATTTAACGG